>NC_133659.1:250815257-251415257 GCF_037893015.1 Macrotis lagotis
ACAAATAATCATATTTGATACTAGTTTAAAAATAGTTATATATGTGGAAGACTAAATTATAAGAAATAATTGAACTTAACAGCCTTTTGTCTGATAAACTCAAGAAGGTTAATTACAATGGAGAAGATCTAAGATTTATCAGGAAAACTACAAAACAATTTAGTTTGAAAATTACACTTAGATTATCATCTTAAATCATATTCAATAAGCACAAAATGGATATATAAACTGAATGCTACAAATCATACCATATCAGGCAGAGCCAAGACAACAACCTGCCTGAGCTCTTTCAACATTTCCATTCAAACAAATTTAAAATAGCTGTTCAAATCAAATTTTAGAGTAGCAGAGGTAACAAAAGTCTATATTAAGATAGTTTTCCATTATAATACAATTTAAGAATTGGCAGCAGCATTAGCAATAGTCTTTAGAGGCAACTGTGACAGTGGCAGAAGCAGTACCAACAACTTTGGGGAGCTATCTGCCTAGAGATGATAAGGGAGTCAGACAACTGGTCAAAAAGAGATTACAGGGGGACTCTGCTGTCACTGGATACAGCTGGTGTTGATTGTCAGCTCATATGCCCAAAAGAAATTTTGAGTTTCAATTCTGGGGAGGAGAGTGGTGCTATTGTCACAGGAGATCAGGGGCTCTGTTAGTTCCAAGGTACAAAGGAGCACTAGTTGCTAAAGGGGAACAAAGACCCTTCCTAGGTCCTTCCAGGGCACAAATCAGGAGAACAGTGACCACAACTTGCCCACCTGCCCAGAATCACACCACCTCAGAAACACCAAAGTTGCAAATCCCTAGAATTAATTTGAAAAACAACAGCATCAAAAAACAAAACTAAAATTAAATTAAAAAACAAACAAACAAACATGAAGCTTGGAACAGTGACTCTCTACTCTCAAGTGTTTTGAGCCTAATTTCAACATAAGTTCAAAGTCAAGAAAGAGGCTTGGAAAATGAAGCAATAATAAATAAAAAAGCAACAATAAAAAACTACCTTTGACCATAAAAAACTACCTTTGACCATAAAAAGCCACCATGCTGATGGGAAACTAAGTCACAAGCTCAGAAGCAAACAATGTGAAACAACTTCAAGCAAAGCTTCAAAGAAAATGCTAATTTGACCCAAGCTCAACAAGAATTCCTGAAAGAGTTAAAGACATAAGTGTTAAGAAAAAATTAAGAGGAAAATGAGAGTGGTGCTATGAAATTATGAAAAGAAAATTAACTACTTGTCCAAAAAGGCACGAAAATTATTGAAGAAGACCTTAAAGAACAGAATTGGATTAATGGTAAAAGAGGCACAAAAATTCCCTGAAGAAAATAACTCCTTAAAAATTAGAATTAGGCAAGTGGAAACTAATGACTCCATGAAATTTCAGGAAACAATTTTTAAAAGTCAACAAAAGAAACAAGTAGAAGAACATGCAAAATATCTTACTGAGAAAACATCTGACCTCTTTGAGGAGAGATATCATATTTCAAGAAATTATCAAGAAAAACTGCCCAGATATCTTAGATCTATAGGGTAAACTAGAAATTGAAAGAACCTATTGATCTTCACTTGAAAGAAATCCCAAGCGTGGCTAGGTGGTGCAGTGGATAAAGCACCAGCCCTGGAGTCAGGAGTACCTGGGTTCAAATCCAGTCTCAGATACTTAATAATTACCTAGCTGTGTGGCCTTGGGCAAGCCACTTAACCCCATTTGCCTTGCAAAAAAAAAAAACCTAAAAAAAAATACCAAAATGAAAATCCCAGGAATATTATAAACAAATTCTAAAGCTCCCACGTGAAGGAGAAATTATTGAAAGCAGGCAGAAATAAACCATTCAGACATCAGGAAGCAACAGTCAGAATCACACAAGCTTTATTAACTTCCATGTTAAAAGAGCTAAGAACTTGAAATATGATATTGCATAAAGCATAGGAGACATAGGGTTTAATCTTTAAGGTAAAAAAATGGATATTTAAAGAAACAGATGACTTTCAAGCATTCCTAATGAAAAGATTAGAGGTGAATAGGAAATTTGACATTGAAACACACCACTTGAGAGAAGTCTTCTCAATGGGCCTGAACGGAACTCAAAATTGAACTGTTTATATTTCTATATGGGACAATGATATATGTAACTTCTAAGAACTTTGTTGTTATTAGGGCTGTTAGAAGGAATTTGCTTTCTTTAAAAAATCATAAATATTAATTTTTCTTTTTTTAAATTTATTTTTATTAAAGATATTATTTGAGTTTTACAATTTTCCCCCAATCTTGCTTCCCTCCCCCCACCCCCACCCCACAGATAGCACTCTGTTGGTCTTTACTTTGTTTCCATGTTGTACCTGGATCCAAATTGGGTGTGATGAGAGAGAAATCATATCCTTAAAGAGAGCATAATTCTCAGATGTAACAAGATCAGACAATAAGATATGTTTTTTTCCTAAATTAAAGGGAATAGTCCTTGTACTTCGTTCAAACTCCATAGCTCCTTATCTGGATACAGATGGTACTCTCCTTTGCAGACAGTCCAAAATTGTTCCCAAAATTGTTGCACTGATGGAATGAGCAAGTCCTTCAAGGTTGAACATCACTCCCATGTTGCTGTTAGGGTGTACAATGTTTTCTGGTTCTGCTCATCTCACTCAGCATCAGTTCATGCAAATCCCTTCAGGTTTCCCTGAAATCCCCTCCCTCCTGGTTTCTAATAGAACAATAGTGTTCCATGACATACATATACCACAGTTTGCTAAGCCATTCCCCAATTGAAGGACATTTACTGGATTTCCAATTCTTTGCCACCAAAAACAGGGCTGCTATAAATATTTTTGTACAAGTAATGTTTTTACCCTTTTTCCTCATCTCTTCAGGGTATAGACCCAGTAGTGGTATTGCTGGGTCAAAGGGTATGCACACTTTTGTTGCCCTTTGGGCATAGTTCCAAATAGCTCTCCAGAAGGGTTGGATGAGTTCACAGCTCCACCATAAATATTAATTTTTTAAAATAAATTCATCTTTTGTTACTTTTTAACTCTTTCCTTACCTCCCTCCTATTTGTGAAACTATATTATATATACTTCTATTTATTAGTTCTTTCTCTAGAAGTGGATAACATCTTCCTTCATAAAAAACCTTTTAGTTGATTTGAGTACTTATAATGTTCAGAATAATGTGGTTGTTCACAATTATTCTTCAAAAAACGTTATTACTGTATACAACATTCTCTTGGTTCTACTTCACTTTTCATTATTTCAAGTCTTTTTATGTTTTATATCGCACAACTTATTTAGCCATTCCCCAGTTTACAGACATCCCCTCAGTTTCCAGTTCTTTGCCATCACTAAAAGAGCCACTGTAAATAGTTTTAAAAATCTATGTTCTCTTCCATTTTCCCTTATTGACTTTGGAAGCAGAAGGGCATCTAGATGGCACTGGCCATGGAGCCAGGAGAACCATAGTTCAAAACCACCCTCCGACACTTGACACTTACTAGCTGGATGACTTTGAGTAAATCACTTAACCCTGTTTGCCTTGCATCTAGAATCATCTCCAATTGTCCTAATTAATATCTCACCACTGTACCTAGATAGGTCTGGAGGAGAAATTGAGGCTGGTTACTTAGCACAGCACCCCCCTCTCTCAAATCCAAATCATATTCTTTCCATGACATCACCACCCTGATATTGTGATCTTCTTAGGGTGGCCAGGTAGCACAGTGGACAGAACACTGATCTTGGAGTGAGGAAGAAGGGAGATTGAATCCAGTCTCAGACACTTGACATTTACTAGCTGTGTGACCTTGGGCAAGTCACTTAACCCTGCCTGCCTCACATACAGGTCCATCTCCAGTCATCCTGATTCATATCTGGTCACTGGACCCAGATAACTTTGGAGAAGAAAGTGAGGTTGGTGACATAGCACAGCATGCCTTCGCTCAAATCCATTTCAAGAACATTGTTATGATGTTACCTCCCTGATGTCATGGTCTTCTTTGAGAATGAAAGGCAAACATTTGGAAGCAGATCTAATTTGCTAGATCAAAGTGTTTACCCAGTTTTATAACTCTTTAGGCATAATTCCAAAATTGTTTTAGAAAATAGTGGCATCAGTTCACAGTTCCATCCAACATTTGTTGTTTTCCCCTTTTATCGTTTTTAGCCAATCTGATAAATACATGATGTCTCAAAGGTGTTTTAATTTGTATTTCACTATAGAAGAAATTTACATAGAAAAAGGATATGTTTCTTATATAGGAATAATATAAAACAAAGGGCTAAGAAAGAGTGATACATTTGGAAAAAGGTAAGCAAGAAGTGAATAGAGAAGATTTTCTCACATAAAAGAAGCATGCAATGGAGAGTCTCTGTAGAGAGGGAAAAATTGGGTGAAGCATAATGAGAATTGCTTGAATCTCACTCTCATCATAATTTGTTCAAAAGAGGATAAACATTTTATATCTTTTGGACACATATGTCCAAATGTATGTATATATGCATATATGTCTGTAGGGACCAGAAAGGTAGGTAGAGGTTAGGTTATAAAGGATTTTAAATCCCAAACAGGAATTTGTATTTGGTCCTAGAGGCACTACTGAACAACTAGAGTTTATTAAATGGAAGAAGGGGTTTGATATAACTGGACTCACACTTTTGGAAAATCACTTTAGTGGCAGGATATAATAATGTTTGTCCTTCATTTTTAAAGAAGACCACAACATCAGGGAGATGATACCATGACAGGCACATGAATTTGAGTGAGGGGGTGCTGTGCTGAGTCACCAATCTCATTTTCTCCTCCAGAGCCCTGGTCCAGTTGTCAGATATGAATCAGGATGACTGATGATGAGGACCCTGGATTGTTGTGGCTTGCTTCACCTTGGGGCCCACAGTGGTGACCTCCCTCCTGAAGGGGGAGCTGAGAATAAGGAGTCAACCTACTACTGCCTCATGCCTCCAGCTCAATTTTATTACTGCTTAGCTATTACATATATACTGTTAGGTTTTCCAGGGTAGAACAAAGAAAATGAGGTAATTGGGGGATACACAAGCTGTGTGTACATGCAGCATCTTGCATTACAGGATAAGGGGGTACATTGGGAGGAGGTGGTAAAACACAGCTGTGTCTAGTGCCCTTGGTCAGTGGGGCAGAATGTCCAGCTCCCAAGGACTCTGACACACCTTATCTCTAAGGGTGGCAAGCCAGCTCCTGAGACTGTCCAGGTGGTGGTTTACTTTGTGTCATGGCTGTTAGAATAGCCTGTTTACTCATACTGGATGCAGCACAATCAGGGTTAAGCCCAAGGTCAAGCAGCTATTAAGTGTCAGAGGCTGGATTCAAACTCCTGTCCTCCTGATTCCAAGACCAGTGCTCTATCCACTGCACCATCAAGCTGCCCTTGGTAGGATATAGTCTGAACTGGCAAGTTGAGAAAACCCTTGCAGTGGGCAGATCCACCTGCAGGAGTACAAAGATCTAGGCATGAGGTGATGAGCAATTGCACTATAGTAATGGCAGTATCAGAGGAAGGAAGAGCTCATTTTCAAGGACATTTCAAAGGTCAAATTAACAGACATTGATACTAGATTTGATTTGGGGATTTGGAAAAAAAATGGGGAATACAGGATAATTCCCAGTCTGCTTGAGGGAAAGGTTTGGGAGGGTTTACCCTTTAAGATAATAAGAAAGGTGACAAAGGAAGGCTTTGGGGAAAGGATAATGAATTGTGTTTTGGACATACTGAGTTTAAGATATGAACTGGGCATTCAGTTCATGATATCTGATAGGCAGTTGGAAATGTAAGGTCCGAGGTCTATACAGAATTGAGGTAGTATAGATAGGTTTGAGAATCATCTGCATATAGATTGTAATCAACGTCATGATAACTGATGAGATCATCAAACTGATAAGATCTAGTTTATCTCTAATACATATAACCCTGGTATTTGATTTTAGATAGAGATTTTTATGTTAAGGGAGGACTATTCATTACTATATTTTGTATTTTAAATAGAAAGCATTCTTATATATTTCAAAACTATTTTTCATTTAAATACAAGAATAGTAGGAAGCAGTGTAGCAAGAAGCTCCTTCACTATAACTCTTCCAAGGTGATCTAGAAATGCACCAACCTAATCCTGATGAGGAACTTTTTTTTAAAGTCACAATGAGTAATTTTTACAGCTCAATTCAGCACAAAGGAGACAGACAATCTAAAGCCTGCAGTGGAATAACCATGACAAAAATCCTAGATCAAAGGAGGGACTGCACTTCTACAATTCTTGAAAGCTTCTTAACTGGCAAACAGTGGCAGAATCAGGCAGTAGTTTACCATTGCTCCAATCCAAACTCAGGTCACAAATTTGCAGAACTCAGGTCATAGAGACAGTGATCAAACTATTTTGGATTAGATTACTTTGGGACCACTTAAAATTTCAGGTCCTAGCCTTAACTTTTGTAGTGATCCCAAAATAATGGAACTTTAAATTTCCTAAGAAAATAGTAACCAATCAGCCCAGACTTTCCTGAAATGCACAAAACATAAAATCCAAAATCAGGAAATCAACTAGAGAAATGAGTAAAAAACAAACAAACAAACAAACAACATCACAAAAGAATCCCATAATAAAAGCCTTTTTTTTGTAAAAAAAAAAAAGATACTCAAAATGCAAATCAAAAAAGAAAAAAAACTGACTCCAGGACATCTGCAAGGAAAACTTGAGAAAAAAAACAACAAAAAGACTATTCTTCCAAATTTCTTTTTGTAATGGTGATAAATTAAGACAAGTATAGAGAGTTTTATAATTCTTTGATTATTCATAATTATGTTAGCAAGCTATCTTACACTCTTCTTCCTTATGGTAAAAGGAAGTTAAAGGTTATTCATTTTTTCATTAATGCCTGTCTGACTCTTTAAAAAGTCATACTGTCATTTCTTAATGAAACATGTTCCTTTTTCCCCACCACATTAATTCCACGGGCAAGTAGAGCACTTAACTGACAACTAGCATGCTCTGTTTTCTCAGTATTCCTTAGTAAGAGAAAAACCAAACTATTTCAAAAATATTTTCCTTTGTTTATTTTTAAAACTGATTCTTAAACATATTTTATTGTATTTGAGTACAAAGAATTTAAATGTTTTTTTCAAATTCCAATTCTTAATTTGTGAACTTTGTTTTATGTGCATATTTGTTAACTTCATTTAGCCTCACAGAATTCCCATTTTGGTACACTGTTGAATTTTATTGATCTTTTTGTTTAGTTGCTATTCATGATTTTGCTTCTTCATTTGCCACTAAATGTTGTTGTTGTAGTTGTTGTTTTAAATACCCTAGACACGAAACTAAGCAAATAAGATTGTTAAGAATAGAAATGTATCCCATACACCTTTGATATTCCCAAGCAGTAGGAAATGTGTTTTGTTTTCTGTATCTCTCAGATGCCCTGCTTTATTACATCTGTATTTCATTTTGAGGAAATTATTATGAGTTCTTGGACAGGTTTCTTCCATTATAATGTTAAGCACAATTTTCGGGGCCCTTTTTGGCAAACAGTTGGAATGCCTTATTTAGTTATGTGAAAAGCATAATTCTATATGTAACTTTCTATTCCTTCTGTGCATTTTCTTGCCAGGTATATTTTTATAAAGAAAACCATTGTCTCCATTTTTCATCTTTGCTCCAAAAAAATCAGATATAGAAACCAACTTTAATAAGTAAGGATGTGCCATTTTCTTTATATTTATGAATGCAGAACACTTTATAGGTGAAAGGATTACATTTGTAATTTATATTGGCTTCTTAGGATTTAGATAAAAATTAAATTGTATGATTTTATTTTAACAAGACATCAGTATTATAGATAAAAATACTCAAATGCCATATATTGCAATAAGTACTATTCATTATTTACAAATTATTTTTCATATCATACCACTAGATATTAAAATCAAATATTAGTTGCTTTTTTTCCCTTCCATATGAGACAATTTCATAGCATTGTTAGACATTTCTAGAAGTAGGATTTCTTGCATTTATCATAACTAGATAAATAACTAGCTATCATATCAGCTGAATTCCATACATTTATCATTTCTTTGAAAAGCTAAAAATGTCTTTGCAAAAAGCTAGAAATTAAACCATAGGATCCTAACCAAACTAAGTAGAATTTTACTTGATCATTTGCAAATTAATTAAATATATCTCATCCATGAAAGGAATATAGAATTGGAAAATGATTCAGCTATTTTTGTTTTTCTACATGCCTGTTAGATACCACTGAGTCCTATTCTGGTGCCTTATCATGATGTAGGTTCTCAAAGGCCAAGAGAGGAGAGTTTAAGTTCTGGCATATTCTATCGTAGTGGAAAGGCCTCAAGTCCAATCCCCAAAATAAACTATTTCTGCTTTCCAAGGATCAGCCTAACTAACTCTGAAGAGATATAGTTGGCTACCCTCTCAGTAATAAATTCTTTGACAGCCCATAGGATAAAGAAAATTGCCAAATGGCCCTCAATCTTTCGTGCTTCTTCAATGACAATGGTAAGAGAAGTCAAAAGGAGAACAGAAGATATTAAGTTGACTTTTTAAAAAAATCTATAAACATGACCTTAACTATTGTTATTCTAAATGTGAGATCCTTGGCCAAAAAGATGTATTATTAGAACTGAATTTTGTGGGCTTCAAATTTAACAAGGGGCAAAAACAGAAGCAATTACCCAAACAACCTTTATGAAAGCAGGGGCATGCACCGTGTTAATTTGTTGTTTTTCAGTGATGTTCAATTCTTTGTGACTCCTTGAACCATAGCACTTGCAAGTTGTCTATTTTCAACCATTTCTTGAAGTCTCCAACTAAATATTTGTTTTTTTCCATCTCATTTTCAGTCATTCACTGCCATTTTCTCTTTACCTTCAGTCTTTTCCAACATCAAGGACTTTTCCAATGAGTCCAGTCTTCTCAAGTGGTCATCATATTTAAGCTTCAATTTCAGCTTTTGACCTTCCAGGGAATAGGCTGAATTAACTGATTTGATCTTTTTTGCTATCCAAGAAGTCTTCTCCAGATGCACAAATCGAAAACATTTCTTGTGCTTTGTTCAGCTTTCCTATTAGTGCAACTCCAATAGCTAGACACTGCTTCCAGAAAAACCACAGCTTTGACTATGGACCTTTGTTAGCAATGTCTCTTTTTGGTATGCTACCCAAATTTCCCATAGCTTCCCTTCCAAGTAGCAGTTGTCTTTTAATTTCATAGTTATAGTCACCATCTTCAGTTAAGCCCAAGAACAGAAAATCTGACACTGCTTTATTTCTTCTCCCCCATTTTCAAGGAAGTAATGGGACCATTTACCAAGATCTTAGTTTTTGTTGTTGTCGTTAAGCTTCCTCTTTCATCTTCATCATGAGACTTCTTAATTCTTCTTCACTTTCTGCCATCAGAGTGGTATTATCTATACATCCTAGATTGTTGATATTTCTCCTGATAACCTTAATTTCCGTTTTTGATTCACCCAGCCTGTTGTTGCTTTTACATGATGTAGTCTGCAGATAAATAAATCAGATGACGATATACAGCCTTCTCATACTCCTTTCCCAAACATAAGATCAATAATTTGTCCCATGTTCAATTTTAATTGTTGCTTCTTGATCTGAATATAGGTTCAGAGGAACATTAAGATGATCTGGTACTCTCATCTATGAGAATTTGCCCTATTTTGTTGTGATTCACACAGTCAAGGGCCATAGTATAGTCAGGAAAGCAGAAGGAGATGTTATTCTGGAACTCCATAATTTATTCAATGTTGGTAATTTAAATCTAGTTCCTCTGTCTCTTCAAAAACCAGCCTGCATTATGTACAGGAGATAGCAACCAAAGGAAGGAAAAAAGGACGTGAATCAAAAATCATTGTTTCATTGATGCTTCATAAGTAGCTGAGGAAAGAAGGAAAGAATGCAAAATTCCAGAGAATACCAAGGAGAGATAAGAAAATTGTCTTGAATGAGCAATGCAAAGAAATAGAAAAAAAACAAGAAAAGGAGAAAGATAAGAAATTTCTTCAGGAAAATTAGGAATATCAAGGGAAAGTTTCATGTATAACATGCACATTATAAAAGTCAAAAATGATAGAAATTTAACAGAAGCAGAAGAGATTAAGAAGACATGGCAAGAATACACAGAAGAATATGCAAGAAAGATCTTAACATCATCAATAACCATGCTGATGTGTTTAACTAATCTAAAGCAAGACATAATAGGGAATGAAGTCTAAGTAGGTCTTAAGGAGCATTGCTAGTAAGGCTAGTGGAGGTGATGAAATTTAAAATGGGGAGAACTATTTCTTAGGTTGGCAGATCCCTACAGCTTTATTACTACTAGGGAAAATGGCTTTCAAGTGTGCCTGAATTGCCCCTCTGCAGTACTTAAGAAATGGTCTATGAAAGAATTGGTCTATGAAACTCAACTTTGAATTTTTTTCCTGGTTTTTGCAAGTCAGTGAGGTTAAGTGACTTGCCCAAGGTCACACAGCTAAGTAAGTAATAAGTGTCTGAGATCACATTTGAATTCAGGTCCTCCTGTCTCCAGAGCTGGTGCTGTATCCACTGTGCCATCTAGCTACCAAACCCACTCTTTGGCTAGAAAAAACACAAGCTATCTCAAATAAGATTCCCTGGTAGTTTCCCTTTTCTAGACCAGTCACTTCATATTTTGGTGAGGGAAGCAGACTTTTCCTTGGAAGAGCATCTACTCCAGCTGGCTTTAATAAGGGTCTCTTGGGGCTAGGACTAAATTACATTCCTTAGCTAAAATTTATTGGGAGGGGTTTATGTTTAAGCTAATATAAGAAATGACCTTTTGAACAGAGAAGGCAGAATGACAAATTAATATTAATAATAAAATGATGTAGCATTAAAATTATTTTTCCCAAATCTTGATATTCATTTAAATGAAATCATTAAAATGAAGTTTCAGCTTAAATGAAAGGATAGTGCACCGGTTCACCTTTTAAAAGATTAAAACAGGTAGCAGAGAAGATATTTATTTTTTTTCTTTTAAAGATTTTATTTATTTTGAGTTTTTACAATTTTTCCCCTAATCTTGCTCCCCCCCCACCTCCCACAGAATGCAATTTGCTAGTCTTTACATTGTTTCCATGGTATACATTGATCCAAAATGAATGTGATGAGAGAGAAATCATGTCCTTAAGGAAGAAAAATAAAGTATATAAGAAATAGCAGAATGACATAATAAGATAGCAATTTTTTTTCCCTAAATTAAAGGTAATAGTGCTTGGTCTTTGTTCAAACTCCACAATTCTTTCTCTGAATACAGATGATATTCTCCTTCGCAGATAGCCCCAAACTGTCCCTGATTGTTGCACTGATGGAATGAGCAAGTCCATCAAGATTGATCATCACCCCCATGTTGCTGTTAGGGTGTACAGTGCTTTTCTGGTTCTGCTCATCTTGTTCAGCATCAGTTCATGCAAATCCCTCCAGGCTCAGAGAAGATATTTCTAGAAAATTATTTTAAATAACATGATCATCATAGTTATCTCATATTATCAACCACATAGGCACTGTTTTGGGAGGAATTGCAACACTGTGGAAAGAAATTTGTCTTGAGTCAGGTGACTTTGCTTCAAATTTCAACTTTGAAGCTAACTACCTGTTTAAAACTCCAATTTTCAAAGAATTATTTTTTTCAGTGAGCTTTTGTACCTCTTTTTCCATTTGGCCAATTTATGCTTTTTAAGGCATTCTTCTTTGTCATTGACTTTTTGTACCTCTTTTATCATTTGGCCTTATCTGTTTTTTAAGGTATTATTTTTTACCAGTCTATTTTTGTGTCTACTTCACTAAGCAACTGAATCAGTTTTCATGATTTTCTTACATAACTCTCATTTCTCTTCCAAGTTTTTCCTCTACCTGTCTTACTTGATTTTCAAAATTCTTTTTGAGTTCTTCAATAGCCCGAAACCAGTTCATATTTTTCTTGGAAGCTCTGCATATAGAAACTTTGATTTTATCTTCCTGTGAATGTGTGTTTTGATCCTCCTTATCACTGTGGTAACTTTCTGTGGTCAGATATTTTTTTTTCTGTTTGCTTATTTCCCAAGCCTTTTACTTGATTTTTAACTCTGTTAAAGAAGGGCTCTGCTTCCAGGGTAGAGGATGCACTGACTCAAGATTCAGGGGCTTTATGTAGTTGTTTTCAGAAATTCCTTTAGGGACCTGCACATTGTTAGTTCTCCCAAGGTGGTGTGATCTATGGAAAGGTGTGCTCTGAATTGTGGGTCACCACAAATACTCTTTTCCCTTGTACTATGAGTAGGGTCCCTACTCCACTGAGGTTGCAATCTTAGTTTGCTAGCACTCCTCTTGATTGTGGAACTTCTACCCAGGACTGTGACCCAGTTCTGAGGATGGGCAAAGCAACAGTCCTGCCTCAGTGCTAGCAAAAAGACTCCTATAATCCCCTGACTAGATTTTCAACCTCCTTATGATTTGTGGGCTGAGAACTCTGGAAGCAGCTGCTGCTGCTCTTTCAGTAGCTCCTAGGACCTATGCCTGGTTTGTTAGTATGCAACCTGGGCTAGACTCTGCTCCCCACTCACCCAGGTCCAACAGACATTTCCCATCTCTGGGTCTAGAGATTTGGAAAATTCAGCCACTAATAAAATCACCCTAAGACCTATTCCTGATTTTCTGGGTCTGGGTCTGTGTTGTTGCAGCCTGAGCTGTACTGCATTCTTCTCTCATCTTGATTCAACAGACCTTTTCTATGCATATTTTAAGTTGTCCTTGGTTGAAAAAGTATTTTATTCCCTCTTTTTGTGAATTCTGTCACTCTACAATTTGTCTAGATTCAGTATTTAATGGCCTTTATTCCACTGTCTTGACTCTGCATCCTAATTATGAATTTTCATCTTGATTTTGCTTGGTCCATCCCTTCAAGATGAAAACAATGGTATCTGTAAAAACAGTTAAACAGTCCATGTGGATTGTTTATGTGGAAATAGTAAATATTTACATGTTATTGGATATAAATTTCTTTAAGGAGACAAATGGATGAGAAATTCATGCTATGAGCATATGTTAGTGATGAATAATTTTTATTTGAAAGGTAGGTATTTTCTTATTAACTGGTCTAAACAGGCATTAGGTCAGATATGCTTGCGATTCTATTCTAATGGGTATTATGGGGGGAAGTCAAGGAATTGGAGTAAGGTTTATTTTTATTGACTCCCTAAAGAGGAGTTAGGTTGCTGTTCTATTAATGGGGTCCTGTAAGGGTAGTGAAGGAATTGGAACTGAGTAGGGGGTCCTGTAGGTAGTTAAGGAATTGGAGTTCCATCAAAACTATGCTTGGTTATTATCAGTTAAAATGTTTCACTATGTTTGCAAGATTGCATACAAGTTGAGAATATTTTGTTGACTAAACAAAGCACAGGAAGACAATCACTCAGCTAGCCAATGAGAAGCCAGTTAAAAAAATTGAATCTGTGAGGGTCTTCTTTTGCCAATAAAATTTATTTGTACTACATTTAGAAAACTGAATTCTAGCATACTTCTTTTTTTGTTGTTTTTTGTAAGGTAATGGGGTTACATGACTTGCCCAAGGTCACACAGCTAAATAATTATTAAGTGACTGAGGCTAGATTTGGACTCAGGTCCTCCTGACTCCAGGACCAGTGCTCTATTCACTGCACCACCTAGCTGTCCCAAGCATACTTCTTAAAGATCACTGAAATGCCTTTTAAAATAGAATAGTCCCTAACTTCTAAGCAGATTTTTAAGTTATATGAACATTCTATATGAAAATTGTCAGTACTAGCTACATAACTTTTCTCCCCATTCTGTTTGGCATCTAAAGCCCTTCAAAATATGGCTCCAGTCAGATTTCCAACCTTAACATATATATATTACTCCCCTTCCTGCTCTCAGTGGTCCATTCAAACAGGTCATCATGCCTAAGATTAAACTCCTTCCTTAGTACCTTTTAGAATCTTTTTTTTTCTCTTCAAGACTCAGTTTCTTTCATGACTTTTTACATTTAGGCTTTGTTATCCACTCTAACCCCAACTTCTAGTTAATCTCTCCAAAAATTATCTCTAACTTATTTTTATATATGTTGTATTCATATTTGTATGTACATGTCTCCCCTATTAGAATAGAAGCTCTTTGAGCACAAGAATTCTTATATTTGTATCCCTAGTACCTAGAATAGGACTAAATTAATGCTTCTTGACTTATGTATTTCCCACAGGAAACACTCAAGATAGCAATGGCAGAGGAGCAGAAACGAAGTAAAAGGGCTGTGGAAGAAGCTGTGAGAAGAACAAGAAATGAACTGATGGAGTATGTAAAAGAACAGAAGAGAGTAAGTGAACAATGTGCTGTGAAAAATAGTCATGTCTGGAAGTTTAGAGTTGTACTATAATCAGTTTTTAAAATAGATTTTCATAATGAATTCAAACATTTGTTCATATATTTGAGAATGAGAATATTTAAACCATCTAGGTTAGAGACCTAGAAATCTTCTACTAGGATTATTTTTCTTACATAATGATATATTCTAGGTGTCATGTCTATAAATATAAATTATTTCAAAAGCCAATAAAAGGTGGGTCAACTAGGTGATGCAGTGGATAGAGCACCAACCCTGGAGTCTGGTGGACCTGCATTCAAATCTAACCTCTGACCCTTAATAATTACATAACTGTGTGATCTTGGAGAAGTCATTTAATCTCATTGCCTTGAAAAATTTTTTTAAAAGGCCACTAAAAGGGTAATTGTCAGAATCATAGTTAATAAACATTTAGTAAGAGACTATAGTATATCAGACATTTATGCTTAGCACTAATTATAGAATGATTTAGGTACTCTACTCTTTAACATTAATTTTTAGAAGTTCCAGAGAAATCACTTTTGTTAAACTTTTTCTATAGTCTCCTATTCTCTGAAAATACAGCATTTCTAAAATAGATTATAATAATTTCTCTTTTGATTTTGTTTTCATATCTCTTGTTTTGTGTTGTTCATGTCAGATAGCATTCTTCAAAGATCTGTTTCATATTCAGTTTTATAAAATAAATAAGGAAATTATTAAAATTTTGTACAGTCTGAAATTAAAAATATTACTTAATTAGATGGGAACCATCATAATTGTACAGCAGACTTATGCATACCTAATAAATAAAATAGATTCAAACGATGGTAAATGATTCCATTAAGATCAACAAAATTATGACTGCTGTTCTTCATAATTGAACAAGACCATGACATCAAATGACATAACATACACAATATACTAATTACAGGGAGGAGAACATCATGCAAAGGCATCCTCACTTTCTTTTCCAGAAAAATTATCATCCCATGACCTGATTTAATAGGAAACAGAACTTCTGGTCATAGTCTGTATGCTGTGGGAATCTTTGGCTTTAAGGATAGGTACCTCCCATAACAGTGAGATACCATAATGCACCAGCAATGCTCCAGCAATGCTGGCAAAGTGCCAGAACATGATTTATGGCAACATATTGTCAACAACATGATATATCCAATATTTTAAAATATCACTTGGAGCTATCATCCTATATCTCCTTCCTTTTTCAGTTAAACTCCTTGAAGTAACTATTATTTAAAAAAATAAATTTCTTTAGACATTTTATTAGTATTTTTCTTTTAAGAATAAAACAAGGGGGGCTGGCTAGGTGGCTCAGTGGATATAGCACCAGCCCTGGAGTCAGGAGTACCTGAGTTCAAATCCGGCCTCAGACACTTAATAATTACCTAGCTGTGTGGCCTTGGGAAAGCCACTTAACCCCATTTGCCTTGCAAAAACCTAAAAAAAAATAAAAATAAAAAATAAAAAAGAATAAAACAAGGAAGATAAAGATTAAGGAGATTTCACATGTATTTTAATGTATCTGGGAGAGCATATAACATTATAAAAAAGATGATACTTATGATAAAAAACAAAAAAGGAAGAAACAAATGTACTATTTTGACTTTTTCCTTCAGAGATTTTTGAAAGCCTGAAAAGAAGATTGCAGGCTAGATTGTTAGGCCGATGCTAAGGCTAAGGTGCTGCAGTAATACTCATAGAAACTGGACTTCTGATTGATATAGGGAACTTTTAGATTAAAAAAAAAAGCTTTATCAATATAGGTTGGCACTTTCTTTGGAGATGACTAGAGCACTAATAGGTTAAATGACTTCACACATAGTAGATACTTAATAAATGTTTGTTGATTGACTAATTGACTTGCCCAGGGTTACACACACAGTATTAATTTGACATCACAGTCAGCTATGCATTATATGCATAGTGCAATACATGCCATAGTGCCTATAGTTGAAATACTCTAAATAATTAGTTAAAGAAATTGGAGGGTAGAAAAAAAGTTTTGCTCTGGAAGAGTTCTTCCCTGCTGCAAATGGAAATCTATTTTTAATACAATGAATAAAGAAGAAATATCCTATTTTGACTTCTGGAATACTATAAGAAGTTATGAATTGTTTTTTCTCTGTATTATTTTTATGAGTCTTTTTATTGTGAATACCTTCCAATCCTAAACTACTCACAAAAATTAACCTGACACTGAAATAATTTTGGAAAGAACACTATAAAATATATAAAATTTTAGAATATTTAAAATAATGGATTCATAATTATTTAGTGTTTTAATTACATAGTCTGTAAAATAAAATATTGATTTAGTAGGATTTTTGGACAACTATTAAAATTTGAATATCAAAATTATTCTATAATAATTACTAATCTCACAATATTCAAATGCCAAACTGGAAATTTTGTATTTCCTATTGGGATAATGTCTAATGAATTATTTTGCAAAGAATAAAATGTGTTTTAAATGGTTTCAAAGTTTATGAATTTTATGCAATACTGGTTTAGTAAACTTTGAGAATTCATATTGTCAACTTTAGTGGAAAAATATTTTAAATATACATTTGGAAAACATACTTTTGACCAAAAAATAATGCTCTTAAAATTTTTCTAACATATTTGTATAGGAAATTCTAAGAATCTTTTCTGGGACTTAAGTCATTTAAGTCATCTAATGGATTTGATCTTTATAAGACAAAGTTCCCCTGTGGGAAACTCATATTCATTTGCCTAAAAAGAAGTATACTTGCAGGTACCAGAATACTGTTAGTGTTTACTGGTGAATCTGTTTGAGTTGCAAGTTATCTTTTCCATGGAAGATTAAATTAACTTACTATAAATGAGCAATACCCTCCAAACAAAGCCATTTCTTACCCCCTTTTTAGACTACTTTTTTCCAGAATCCATGTTTTTCCTTTGTTGAGGAAATAATATATTTTTATATCATTAAAAAATCTGTATCAGATTTTTTTAAAAATTCATATTGTCTGCTATCTAGCATTTGGTATAAAATATGCATATTTTAAAGGTATTTCTCTAAAAGGAATGATTCAATTTATGTAATTTAAATGTTTTCATTGCAATTTATGTATGTAATTGTAAAAAAGTATACGTGATGCCATTACTGCATTAAACTAGCATGCTTATAATAAAATTTTATAGTTAGAGATACACAAAAGTATTTCTTGGGAACACACAATCTTCTGAAATACACATTTCACTATTTTTGGCCCAGATTTTCTACTTGATTAGTTAAATGTTCTATCAAGAACTCAATTTTTGAAGAATTGCTTTCAAAATGCTTTGAGGTGAGATGTATATTAATTTATTACACACACAGAATGTTTTGCGGGTGGCTAATTTAGCTAGAGAGATTACTTAATAATTTTTTCCTTTGTAAACATGTCCTCTGTTGGAGAAATCAGAATCTAGGTATGGATGAATAACATTTCCATTTGCAGCATATTTAATTCTTCTCTTAGGTGAACTAACAAATACTGATGTAGTAACACAAGTTTTCACTAGCTTCCACTAAACTTGCAGTTCTATAAGTCACTAATAAAACAAAGGATGATGCCATACATTTTCCATTTATTAATTCTACTTAGTCACCAATTAGGTTTGGATAGTTTGCCAAATTTTCTTAAAGGGGCAGTTTCTGACTCCAAGGGTTTGTTTCCATGGATGACAATCTATATCAGAACATGACTTGATAATTAAATTCTTTTGGCATTGTATTTTATTTGGTGAAATGTATATTCCTTTCTAAAATAATAAGGAAATAAAATAACAAGGAAATAACTTTATTATAGTGAGAGATAGCTAAGTTTGAGCATTTATTTGCCAATAGTATATAGTCCACTCCATATAAAACTAAGTACCAAAATGTTATGCTTTAGCAGCTATGAAGATACTCTGCAGGAATATTTTTGAATCTTTTTTTTAGATAGAGGAATATATAGAGATATAGATATGCTAATCTAATCTATACACAAGGGGCAAAAAGTAATATTAGAGGAGAGGCACTAACATTAATGGGAACTGGGAAGGGCTTCTTACAGGAAAGGAAACCAGGAAGTAAAGACAAGAAGGGAAAACATCCCCAAGGTAGGAGATACCCCCAAAATAAATGTGTCTCTTGTAAAAGTAAAGATAAGGAGGTCAGCAAAACTGGACCACAAAGTGCCTGGAGGTGAATAAAGCATAAGGATGTCTAGAAAGATAGGAAGTGGTCAAATTATTAAGGTCTTCAAAGGTTTTCATCATTGACCATATAGTTCATATGGTTACAAGTTTGATCATGTAGTGATTACAAGTGTGATTATCAATCATGTAGTTAATTTTCTTGCCCCTGCTTAGACCGTGATGACCTCAACCTGCCTGTTGCCTAGTTTGTTGCTGCATAGTAAAGAGTCAGAGTATTTTATATTTGATCCTACAGGTAATAATGAGTCATTAGAGTTAATTAAATAGAGTGACAATATGGTGAAATCTGTCTTTGGAAGATCATATTGATAGCTAAATAGAAAATGGTCTGAAGTAGGGAGAGTCAAGGAAAAAGACCAGAGAGCAGCAAAGTAGACTGAGAATGAGGAGAATGAGTAAGCAGAAAGATAGGAAGAAAACCAGAGAAGTGAAACCTAGAGAAAATCAAGGAAAAGGCAATGATCAAGTATCCAATATCACATAGAGTTCAAAAAAGATGATGACTGAGAAAAGATCATCAAGTGTAGCAATTAGATTATTGGTAACTTTGGAGAGAGAAATTTCAGATGAATGTGGAAATCAGAAACCTTTCTGAAGAGAGTTAAGAAAGGAGTAAAAGGAGAAGAAGTGGTGACACTAGCTACTTCAAGGAGGGTAACGAGGGTAACCATTTAAAAGGAAGGAGATATAGGATGATGACTCCAAGAAGGTTGAAAAGACATGAGGTAGTAGGAAATCATGCAATAAGCAGAGATATTGAAGGTAAGTGAGAGAGTGAGAATGATAGAAAATCTACTGGAGAAGATAGAATGGAATAGACTCACTCAGGTATGTAGAAAAATTTGCCTTAGCAGGGAAAAGGGACAGTGTTGAAGGAGGAGATAGTAGAGAAAGTAATATGAAGAATGTAATATGAGTTGAGAAGACAATAAAAAATAAAAAAGAGTTTGGAGCAGATGGCCTCAATTTTGTTCAAAGATGTGAGGAGGTCCCCTTTACTTTATCGTTTATGTGGGTCTATGTGGGAGTCCAGCCTCCGCGGGGTCCTTGGAACCTAACAGGAGGGATAGAGTCGGCGAAATGAGTTGAGTCAACAAGTGGGACTGACTGTCAGCTGCTTAGATTTATTTTTATAGTCTCAGAATCGTATGAAACAAGCAAACTAAAATCATTTCCTTGGTTACAAAAGTATACAATTTTCATCATTGACCATATAGTTCATATGGTTACAAGTTTGATCATGTAGTGATTACAAGTGTGATTATCAATCATGTAGTTAATTTTCTTGCCCCTGCTTAGACCGTGATGACCTCAACCTGCCTGTTGCCTAGTTTGTTGCTGCATAGTAAAGTTATTGATTAAATAGAACTTTCTTTATAATAATCTTTGATATAATTTGTTTAATGGAATGCTTCTATGTTTTTGTACCGCATATGTAATGTTTTTCAATATGCTCCCTTGACAACCTATAGTGAGGGTAGTTATGTTTGTCCACCTGTCAGTTGACTCCTTCAATAACTAATGTTCCTTTCAGCCCTTGTTGGTAGACGCTACGGTTTCTATGACTTTTTATTCTTTCCCAATAACTAAAGCTGTTAGAGTTCATATATTGGTTACCTATACTAATTATTCTCTCACCATCTTTATCATATATTCCTGTGTATGATAAGGGGGGCAAAACTTAATTTCCCTGGAATTCTCTCTGACCCATTTGTATCTGGTTTCCCTGTATATATTCTGACATCTCCCTGGAACTCCCAGTGCTGTATCCTCCAAAGATTTCATAATGTTGAAGCCTTTTGTATGCCTCAGGGAGAGGCAGTCCTGTTAAATTTAGACAGAGTTTACAATCTGTTTTATTCAAGGAATTTCTCTGAAATCCTTCCTTTATAGTCATTCTACTATTAGGATGAGTAAGTTTTGCAATCAATAATAGACCTATAAATATGAGTATACATGGAATCCCTATATATATTGAAGAAGGAAATGTTGTTCCATCAGGCAGTGTGACTGCCTTGAGTCTTCTTGCCGTGACTGTGTCAAACAGCTTAGAGACCCTGGCTCCCAACAGATCTATATTTTCTTGGGGGGAGGGGTATTATGTTTACTCTTAAACAAGAATATTTTAGTAATGTATAAAAAAACATGATTTGTACAATATAAGAATAAATAAATAAAGGGGAAAAAAGAAAAAAAAAGATGTGAGGAGGGATGAAAAGGTTTAGAAGATATCTTGTGATAAGTAGAATATTCAGTCAATTAGGGAAATATAAAAAAGATTTCTTTATTGTAATAAAAGTCCAATTAATATCAAGTAACAAATTTTTCTCCAGTTTCAATCAGCAGTCAGCAAATAGAAATGAAGGCAGTAAATAGTGGGTCTAATCCAAGTCTAAGGTTCTTCAGGACAAGATTAGTGATGGGATAAGGGGGCAAGGAACTTCAACTAGCTCACCATAAGGTAAAAATCAGGAAGAAAGGAGAGTGTAACCAATTCAGGGTTTATAGCTTGGAAAAGAACTGAGGGAAAAATTAACTCATATTACTCCAGGTCTGCTCCATAATTTTTTTAATCATAAGAGTCCTAACTAGTTTTTTCAGAGTAGGAAGAAGGGTTAACCCAGGTTTTTACTATTACTACTACTACTACTACTACTACTACTACTACTACTACTACTACTATTACTACTATTACTACTATTACTACTACTACTACTGCTACTGCTGCCACCACTACCAATAAACCTCTAACAATTAAAATTATCTGGAGATGCTAATAGCTATGTATCACATTAAGTTTTAAAAATATCTTTAATACATACATAAATATGTATACATATTCATTTGTATGTAAATACAGATATATGTGTACATATACATAGGTACATATATTTTTTTATTTGACACTCATAACAACTCTATGATGTAAGGATTATTAGAATCTACCATTTTATGGTTGAGGAAACTGAGGTTCATAGAGATTAAATGATTTGTTAATAGAAATATTTCCATTCTAATCTATTCTTATTTACCCCAAGTTCAGTACTAACTAATCACTGTTCCATGCTGTCTTTGAAGATAACACCTAATACTCAATGTCTTAAAATCTAAATTAGACCTGATAATCACTTGTCAAGAATATTTTATAGAAGATTTCTCATTATCTCTGAAACTTAGAGCAAATGACTTTTAAAGAATATTGAAACCCTGAGATTCTGTGACTCAACACCACTATTCTTTGGTGATGTTATATAACTATAAATATGGTCCTCTTTGAATACTCAAAAGTCATCCAAAGGTCACGTATTAGATGTAAATAAGCTTTAATTATTTATACTGATAAGTGTCTATATCTGTCATATCTATATATGTATATAAAACAAAGCAACACAAAATATTTCATATATAATTTGTAAAGACAAACCAATTATTTAGCATTCAGAGCCTTAGTAGAAGAGCCCCAGTATATTGGTATGTACTCCTAGTGGAGAATTTATGAGGAAATATATTGTACAGAATGAGAAGGACTGGAGGGATTGTGACTTGCACCATTAGAGGAAATGAGAACATTGTTAAAAATAACAGATCCATTAAAATAAAGAATGCTATTCCTCCCTCTTTCCATTAGTTGGTAAATTATTCTCTTACATATTTCCTACGTAGCAATTAGTCAATGAACATTTATTAAATACCATTATGAAGGGGCAGCTGGGTGGCCCAGTGGGTAGAGTGCCGACCCTGGATTCAGGAGGACCTGAGTTCATATCCAACCTCAGATACTTAATAATTGCCTAGCTGTGTGACCTTGGGCATTTTATGACTTACATAAGGACATTTATGCCTTACATAAATTTAAAAAATTGAAAATATAAATAAATAAATACCATTATGAAGCATACACCATGCTAAACCAGAATAACCTAATCCATCTAAGTTTACCTATGCCTTGCCATGTGACCTGCCATTGTTCCTCTAAGACCTCTGTATCTTTTCCTCTGACTTACAATTGAATGCTCCTAGATGCACTCTTTCCCACAATTAGAATGTGAATTCCTTGAGAATAGGGATGGTCTGCTTTTTCTATTTAGTGGTGCATGTGTAGACTCCTGCATCTAGTGTCAGGTAGAGTCATGTTTAAATCTGGCCTCAGAATTTTATTATCTCCTAATCTTTGTATATCACAGTTTATTCATCTATAAGATGAAGATAATAGTACACAGGATTATTGTGAGGATAAAATGAGATAATATTTGTAAGGCACTTTGCAAATTTAAAGTGCTAAGTAATGCTAACTAGTGTAATTATTATTGTAATTAGTTGCCTTAATGCAAAACACATTACTTGACAAATTTTAATTACTTGGATAATTCTTGTTCATTTATTCATTCATGTGCTTTCAGTAATTCATGTAATACACTAAATTAGTGGCATGATGACAAGACATATATTTGTATCAGTTTTCCATGGTCACAACTCATTTTCAAGACTTTTTTGTTACTTTGTAAAGTAGAAAGGGAGTTTGATTTGGAGTTGTAGAAATTGAGTTTGAATTCTGGCTCTGCTACTTATATTACTTTAAGGAATTACTTAACTTATCAAGGCCTTCATTACTTATTGATTAGCTTGAGAAGGATTTTTAGATTTTATGACCTTTAAGGTCCTTTACATTTAATCCTAAGATTTGGAATATGAGATTTTGATCAGATAATATCTGCTGTAAAGATATATTTTCCCAATTAATCATTTTCCTTCTAATTCTAACTACATTTTTTCCTTTGCATTAGCAATTAATATCATAAAATTTAATCTTATGTGATCCTTTATAGAAAGGGATCACCTTCTTGGTTTCAGGGAAAACTGGAAAATCATATCTGAATTGATGTAAACTGTAATGAGCAGAATCAGGAGAAATTTTTATATAATAAAGTTTGAAAGTCTTAAGGACTCTTATCAACACAATTAACCTGTCATTTTTCCAGAAAAGTAATAGTGATGTAGACTAGTTAGCTTCAGATAGATAATGAACTCAGTATAGATTGAGACATACTCTTTTTGGCCAACCTGGGGACCTACTTGACTAAACACACACACACACACACACACACACACACACACACACACACACACATATTTGCAATAGGGGATCTTGCTTTGTTTTCTTCCTTTCTCAGTGGCATGAGAAAGCAAGAGATAGGATAGAGAATAGACTGATTTTTAATATTTAAAAATAATTTTAAAAAGTAAAAGAAAGGTATTGCCCTTTCTTTTCTAAATTGTTTATGACTACAAATATATACTATGTATAATATACATATAAATATAAGCACATTTATGTATATCTATATATATGAATTTGTATAACATGTTTATAATGTTCATTTAGAACATATTGTATTATGTGATATAAAATGTTCTAAATCTAATTTCTATCAGTCTACTTTTGGGTAAAGCTAGTCTTACAATGATCTTTGATTTCATCGATTTGAGAGATTTTCTTTGACACTGGGAGTATTTTAGTGGAGAACTCTAATTGTTTCCCTGAATTCCCTTGTCCTCATAATGTAAAAACCATTCTGTGTTACTAGCATAACATTTCCTTGATAGCATCTTTATTCCTATTATTCTTTTAAGCTCCTCATTGGTTATATATTGCAACCCATTCACACCCATTTTGTACTTCTCCAATGCTCTATAATTCATCATTAATTCTTCAGAGACTATTGTATTATATATTTAGCTACATATACAAATATTAATAGAATTTTGGGATTTGGGACTTTATTTCCATAGGAAGTATGGAGTAATCAAAGGAATTTTGGAACTTTTAGTAGACAATCCAACCTACTTTCCTTCTGTTCATTCCAGGACCAACTTCTCTCTTTTTATTGCCTTTTTAAGATTTATATACTAATTTTTAAAAAAATTATAGCCTTTCTATAAGAATACATATAACAATCTGGAGAATAGATTTGTTATCTACTTGTACTTTCCTATGTGGATGATTCTACCAAATCTTTTGAACAGTTTGGTCTTGCAGTGGACCAGGACTTTGTGCAATGCAATGTCACATATAGACTAGAGAATTTCATCATCTTCAACTTGTACTCTGCTGTGAATGCCCTCCATTGCAGTAGGAAATGCATTTGGCAAGATATTTATTCCTTTTAGGCCTTGCGTGAAAATTATAAGAGGCTCATTGAATTGTGTTCTAATTTTGACAAATGAACAGAAGATACTTTTTTGGAAAAGACTCTTTATAGTAAAGATTAATATAACAAATTGTTCTGACCATCAAGGACAGAGGAACCAAAAATAGTCAGATTGTACCAATCACAATTATAATAGTAATGAGGGATCAACGTCCAAAATATCTAAATAAGAGAAGGTTGACAAAGATCTGTTTAAAAAAAAAGTCTAGGGGCGGCTAGGTGGCGCAGTGGATAAAGCACCAGCCCTGGAATCAGGAGTACCTGGGTTCAAATCCGGTCTCAGACACTTAATAATTACCTAGCTGTGTGGCCTTGGGCAAGCCACTTAACCCCATTACCTTGAAAAATCTAAAAAAAAAAGTCTTAGAACTTCTGAGGTAACCTAAAAAAGTAACAGAAAAATCAGCTGTTAATCTACATACTTACTTTTCTACCTGTACATTTTTTTTATGTAAGTCATATACAGGAACCAAATGGATCCTTTTAAAAGGCATTAGTAGGAAATAAGAGGACTTTAGCAAGCATTATTTAAGAATAGACCTTAATTAGGAAAATGTGGAGATTATAAGATTTTAAAAGAATTTGATCAATTAGAGCAAAATATTTTCTATCTATAGGCATGCATATGAGAAGGCATCTGCTAATGTCTTTCAAATATGAGATTTTGTGTCTCAGGTTTTAAGGTTATATTCATAACTTAATTTAAATTTAAAAACATAAGCTAAGTTTTAATCACTTTAGTATTATAATAGGATGGTGTTTTGTACACAATAAACTTATTAAATGCTTTTCCAGATATACATGCATGGATAAAAATAATATTTATGATTGAGCATTCAAATACATAGTCACTAATTTTTTTTAAAGTTCCCTGGGCTCACATCCCAATGAAATATAAGCCATGCAGGCTTACAAGTCACACATAAAAACATATGATTCTCCCATTTAATATGATAGATATATATTTCAGAAATATACTATTAAAGATTGTTCATATGTAAAAATTTAAATGTCTTTGAATTGCTGCAACAACTTGACTGACTGCTTGTAGAAGCCTATGTTTCTTTGATTGGTTTGGAAAGGGATTGATGAATAGATTTGATGTATACATTGGATTGCAGACTTTAAAAAGAATCATCTATACCCACAGAACCAAAAATCAATAAACAAGCAATTTTTTTTCTACAAGTCCATAGTTCTGAATTAGTAGTATGAATTACTTTATTCAAATTAGTCAGTAAACTAATGATTATAAATAAGAACTCAGTCCTTTTTCTTCAGTTTCCTTTAAATTCTTCATAATCCTGATATTAAAATATACTATCATAGAAATCAGTGTCAAACTACCTTAAAACTGTACTTTAATTAGAAATTAGAAAAAAGAAAATCCAATGTTTCAAAATTATTTGAAACCCTTTAGAATGGATCCAAATGATCCTCATTATTAAATACCAGATTTTATAGAACAAATTACAAAACTGACTCATGATCTCAATATCTTTAGTTCATAGATGATAAAGTACTTAGTGCCAACAGTTGAAAAAGTCAATTGAGAAAATGACCAAATGGAAGTGTTTCTCCCTGGGAGTCCAGGAAATGATCTGTATTTTGTTTGCGATTCATGAGATGGTAAGAATCAGCAGAAAAAAAACAGGAAGGAAGTGAGCAGAAAGTTGGAATTACTTCACTGGAATGTTATTTTAAAAACTTCCTAAGGTGAATTGCTTTGAATCTCTGAATAAATGATGAGCATAGTTCTTTTGAAAAAGATGATCTCCTTCCTGAAGAAAAGACAAAGAAGGGGTACACATCTTAAGAATAAATATGAGAAAGGTGCTATTTTGTTGTTGTCAGTTTTCAGTCATATACAAATGTCACTTCGATTGTAGTTTTCTTGGCAATGACACTGGAGTGGTTTGCTGTTCCTTCTTTAGTTCATTGTACATACATATTAGAAACTGAGATAAAAAGAGTTAAATGACTTGGGTCTGAGGTGGTTTGAACTCATGAAGATGAGTTTTACTCCAGGACTAGCACTCTTTCCACTGTGCCACTTATTTTATGAAGTTTTAAATATTACTACAAGTGAGATGAACAATTTAAAACATTCCAGCAAATAAAGAGGAGTCATCTACTGTTATTTGTTACAGATAAAATATTACATTTATTACCAAAAATTAACAAATGAGAACTTAATATAAATATCTAATTTCTTATATTTAGTCATTTTAATTTATGCAGCTACATCATATAGTATATATTTACAAATAATATATAAAATAATATATTAATATATGTTGAAATATTATAAAATATATAATAGACAAATAACATATATAGTTTAACTTTGCCATTGGCCTATTATATTTGAGGACTTACATTTTTGATGCTTTTTAGTTTTTAATTTCATTATTCATATTTTTCCATAGTAATATTCTCATATAATCTGTGATATAAATGGACTGATATAAGATATACAAAAGGAAGCTGCTATGAATAGCAAGCAACTCAAGAATATTAAAGCCCATTTCATTTCCAAGTCAGCAAAGAGAATTACTAAAAAAAATATAAAAAAATTTTTTAAGTAAAGTATATTTTACATCTAAGTACCCAATAGCTATTTTTAGATTGATTTACTGAGTTTAAATAATGGGTGAAAGTTGAGCTCAAAGATAGTCAATCAATAAACCTTTATTGAATATCAACTAATATTCTACACTGTGCTTAAAACTAGGAATAAAAATATGAAAAAGAAAGACAATCCCTTCTCTCAAGATTACAATCTAACCAAGGGAAAAACAACACACAAAAGGAGGCTGAAAAACAGGAATTGAGAATAGGAAGGTACACAGCACAAGGCCATGATAGAGAAGGCCAAAGAAGTGCAGCCAAGTGAGAAATGAAGAGATGACTTACCATGATGCTCTTCTTAAATAGAAATTCTGGGAGAAGCTCTGGATCCTCCATTCAGAGATAATACCTTTCTGGTCAAATACTTCAGTTGTTTAGGCCTGAGGAATAAAGAAACAAGCTATAGAATTTTAAAAAACTGATAGCGACTTTAAAAAAGATGTAGATATTCAATATAGTATTAGAAATGCTAGCTATAGCAATAAGAGAGAAAAATTAAGGAATCAGAATTGGCAAGGAAGCAAATTTTCTCTCTTTGCAGATGATATGATGATATATTTAGAGTACCCAAGAAAATCATCGAACAAACTCCTTGAAACAATCAACAAATTCAGCAAAGGAGCAGGGACAAAATAAACCCACATAAATTATCAGCATTTCTACACATGAACAAAACCCAAAAAACAAGAGATAGAAAGAGAAATTCCATTTAAAGTAACTATAGCCTACATCAAATACTTGGGAATTTACCTCCCAAGAAAAACCCAGAAACTGTAGGAACACGACTTTAAAGCACTTCTCATGAAAATAAAGTCAGATCCAAATAATTGTAAAAATATCAATTGTTCATGGTTAAGTTGAGCTAATATAATCAAAATGACAATTCTACCCAAATTACCAATTAAACTACCACATATTTACTGAGCTAGAAAGAAATAGTAAGAAAATTCATCTGGAGCAAAAGGTCAACAATAGTTAGAGAACTGATGAAAAAAAATGTAAAGGAAGTGGTCTAGATCTACCATATCTAAAACTATACTATAAAGCAGCAGTCATCAAAACTGCCTGGTACTGGTTAAGAAATAGAGTGGATTAGGATAGGGCCAAAGGAAACTGCAGTAAATGGCTACAGCAATCTATGGTTTGACAAACCTAAAAACATCAGTTTCTGGGATAAGAACTTACTATTTAACAAAAATTGTTGGGAAAACTGGAAATTAGTTTGGCAAAAACTAGGCATAGACCCACATTTCACACCCTATACGAAAACTGGGTACAGGATTTAGATATAAACGGCAACAACCATAGATAAATTAATAGACAAAGAAATATTCTATCTATCAGAACTAAGGAGAGGGGATAAATTTATGATGAAACAAGATGCAAATTAAATGCAAAAATGAATGATTTTGACTGTTAAATTAAGAAGGCTTTGCACTAGTAAAATCAATGCTGCCAAAATTAGAAGGAAAACAGAAAGCTGGGAAAATCTTCACAACTAGGATTTCTTTTGTGTGTTTGTGTGTGTGTGTCTCGAATTTTTTTTATTTTTTGTACATCTTTTTTAAAAAAACATCTTTAATTTATTTACACATTACTAAAATGTTATTTCTTGGATGGGGGGGGGGGGTTGCAAGGCAATGGGATTAAGTGATTTGCCCAAAGTTACATGGCTAGGTAATTATTAAGTGTCTGAGATCAGATTTGAACTCAGGTCCTCCTGACTCCAGAACCAGTGCTCTATCCACTGCACTACCTACCTACCCTAAAATATTCTTATTTAAGAGAAAACATAATACCCCCACCCCCACAAAAATATAAAACCTCAGGAGAAATAAAATAAAAGAGAAAAATATGTTTTTCAGTCTGTGTCCCAATACCATCAGCTAGCTACAGATCTCATTTTTTATTCATAAATCCATTATAAAAGTTACTTCCATATATTTCCATATTTGCTGTTATTGATTGTAATTCCCTCAATCCATTCCTCCCCACTACCATCTATTATATTTTCTCTCTCCTTTCATTCTGTCCCTCTTCAAAAATGTGTCGTGGGGCAGCCGAGCACACTGGACAGAGCACCAGCCCTGGGACCAAGAGGCCCCAAGCCTACATCCCACCCCAGAGACCCAGCAACCACCCAGCCCTGTGAACAAGCCACCCAATCCAGCACCTTGCAAAAAAGTAAAAAAGAAAATATGTTATATCTAACTACCCTCTCCTATGATTTAACCATTCCTCTATCACCCACATCCCCCTTCCCCTCCCCCAGTCCCCATCATACCATCTCCTTTTTCTTCTAGATGTCTATTGAGTGTGTATGTTGTTTCCTCTCTGAGTCATTTCCAATAAGAATGAAGGCTCCCTCATATCCCCTTGCCTTCCCCACTTCCATACCATTGCAAAAGCTATATGAAATATCTTAGACTATTCTAGCTCTCTTTTCTCTTACTCCCAGTACATTTCCCTTTCACCCATTGACTCCATTTTTATCTTCAAATTCAACTCTCTCCTGTGCCTCAACTATAAAATCTCTTTCTACTTGTTCTATTAAATGAGAAGGTTTATTTGAATATTATCAGTATCATCTTTCCATGCAGAAATACACACAGTTCATCATCATTAAGTCCCTCATAATTTACCCTTCTCATCCCCCCTCTTTATGCTTCACTTGAGTCCTGTACTTGAAGATCAAACTTTCTGTTCAGCTCTGGTTGTTTCAACAGGAACATTTGAAATTCCCCTGTTTCACTGAAAGTCCATCTTTTCCCCTGGAAAAGGATGTTCAGTTTTGCTGGGTAGTTAATTCTCAGTTGCATTCCAAGCTCTTTTGCCTTATAGAACATTATATTCCAATCCCTACAATTCCTTAATGTAGATGCTGTTAAATCATGTGTGACCTTGATTGCAGATCCATGATATTTGAATTGTGTCCTTCTGGCTGCTTGTAATATTTTCTCTTTGACTTGGAAGTTCTGGAACTTGACTATAATATTCCTGGGGGTTGTTTTTTGGGGATCTCTTTCTGGGGAAGATCAGTGGATTCTCTCAATTTCTATTTTGCCCTCTGCTTCTAGGATATCAGGGCAATTTTCCTGTAGAATTTTTTTTAAATGAGATCAAGGCTTTTTTTCCTGATCATGACTTTTAGGTAGCCCAACAGTTTTTAAATTATCTTTATGAGATCTATTTTCCAGATCAGTTGTTTCTCAATAGTTCACATTTTCTTCTAGTTTTTCATGGTTTTGGTGTTGATTTATTGTGTCTTGAGGTCTCACAACATCATCAGCTTCCTTTAGCTCCATTCTACATCTGAAGGATTTGTTTTCCTCAGAGAGCTTTCTTATCTCCTTTTCTATCTGTCCAATTCTTCTTTTTAAAGCATTCTTCTCTTCAATAATTTTTGAAATTTTTTATTCATTTGACCTAAGCTGGGGATTGCCATATTATTTTCTTCAGCATTTTTTTGGATCACCTTGACTAAAATGCTGACTTTGTTTTCATGCTTTTCCTGCATCTCTCATTTCTTTTCCCAATATTTCTTTTATCTCCCTTACTTGATTTTCAAAATCTGTTTTAGCTATGTCATAGTCTGAGCACAACTTCTGTATTTCTTGGAGTCTTTAGCTGCAAAAGCTTGGACTTTCTCATCTTTAGATTGAATATTTTGATCCTCCATGGGACCAAAGTAATTGTCTATGGTCAGGTTCCTTTTTTTCCTCTTTATTCATTTCCCCAGTCTGTGCCTGGTTTGGAGGTGTTTCCTGTGTGTTATTGGAACACCCCCACAAAGACCTCAGTATGTGAGGCTTTGACTGCTCTCCTGGTCTGTTGACTGACCATTAGCTTACCCCTCTAACCCAGGACTGTGAGGGGGTTGGTCTCTGCTCTATGGGGGGACCTAGACTGCAACCAGGGTCTAAATATGGTTAAATTTCCAGAGTCCTATCCCAGGGACAGGGGACAGACCTCGGCATGACCTGAGCACTCAGGGTACAGCTGCTGGGAGGCTCTCTGCTGGGCAGCTCTATGGGCCTGCTTCTGTTTCCTGGGATCTGGGCTGCACTGAGTGCTTTGGCTGGGCTGAGGGGGGCCAGACTGGCCTGGGCTTCATGCTTGCTCTGGCAGAGGTCTCTGCTGATCTTCCAAGTTGTGCTTGATGCTACCTGGGGTACAGATCAGGAAATTGCTTCTGCTGCTGGGAGCAGGCACTCCCAGGTGCCCTGGGGCTATTTCCAAGAGACTGAAGCTCCTTCTCCCCAAAATTCTACCCCCTCCAACTCTGTTGAACAGAGCCTGCCCACTGTTTTCCAGGTTACCTTAGGCTGGAGAATTGCCTCACTGGATCTTTCTGTGGGTTCTCTTTTGAAAATTTAGAGTCATAATTTTAAAGTTTTTGAAATATTTTGAGAAAGCACATAACAGAGGCTGTATTCCTGCTTCCATCTTGGCTCCACCCCCTAGGAGTTATGATAACGTTCTCATTTCTAAAATATATAGAGAATTACATCAAATTTATAATGTTGCAAGTCATTCCCCAATTGACAGATGGTCAAAGAATGTGAATAGACAGTTTTCAAGTGAAGAAATCAAAACTTTATATAATATGAAAAAATGCTCCAAATCATCATTGATTAGAGAAATACAAATTAAAACAACAAATACTTCACACCAATCAGAATAGCCAAGATGAGAAAAAGGGAAAATGATCAATGTTGGAGAGGTTGTAGGAGGATTGGGACATTGATACGTTGCTGGTGGAGTTGTGCATGAATCTAGCCATTTTAGAGAGCAATATGGAACTATGCCCAAAGAGTAAAAAAAAAATGTTCATTCCCTTTGACCCAACAATTCTAATTCTAGGCCAATATCCAGAAGAAATCGTAAAAAGTCGAAAAGTCCCACATGTTCTAAAATATTCCTAGCAGCTCTTTTTTTGTGGTGGCATAGAATTGGAAATTGAGGGTATGCCCATCAATTGGGAAATGGCCAAACATTTATGGTAAATAAGTACTATGGAATATTATTGTTCCATAAGAAGCCATAAATGGTCGGACTTTAGAGAAGCATGGAATGATCTCCAGGATCTGATGCTGAGCGAAGGGAGTAGAACCCAGAGAACAATGTACACATTAATAACAACATTGTGAGATGAATAACCTTGATGGAAGCAGCTCCCTCAACAGTTCAGAGAGCTAGGACACCTGTATTAGAGTGGCTTTAGACAACCTGATGAATGCTTTATAAAAATTATATCTTATGTATCTCTTTCCCTTAATCCTAATTCCTCACCAAAAATGACTACTCTGTAAACATGCTTATCAGAAATATGTATGTACAATGATAAACTGACCATTCTGCTGAGTGGATTGGGGTGGAAAGGGAGGGTGGAAGGAAATTTTGTTACTTAAAAATATACATGCACATATAGATGAAAAAATAATTAATTAAGAGATGTAGAGAAATCAGTATGTCAAATGAGAAATAGAGCTATTTAATCTCTAAGTAGATTAGATTATAATAGTGCAAAAATGTCACTTCTTCAGCTGCAGTATTTTATTGTTGAACTTTTTATAATGATCCTTTACCACTGAGGCATTTCTGGAATTCTTTTCCAGTCTTTCTCAGTTTTAGTATCTTCCTTCTAGTAATCATTTTCTAGTTATCATATAAATATATATATATAATATATATATATATAATATATATATATATATAGTTTTTTTTCTTTGCAAGTTATCACCCATTAGATTGTCTTTTGCCTCTTTTGGAACCTCCTATACGTAGCACTGTGCCTGGTACATATCTGCTTAATAATTGATTCTTGATTGATATAACCAAGCAAGAATAGAAGCAATTACATAAGATAACATAGATGAAAGCTTCTAGAGGCAAGGACTGTCTCTTGACTCTTTTGGTGTGCCTCAAAAGAATTTCAAATGACTTTTGAAATATTTGCTGTCAGGAGACTTAAGTGTGAGGTATCACAGTTAACTGTACCTTTTGCTTACGTGATTGATATGTGATGTGTCCAAAACTTCCTTGTTCAAAGAGAAAAATGGAAAGATTGTAAACTTTTCTGAAATGTTTGAGCCTAGACAAACATGGACTGCTAAACTGTCATACTTCCCAAACGTGCACCAGTTTTTTTCACCAGCTAGAGATGTCTGTAAGATATCCTTCAATTGGACTAGCTAGTGTCTAATTGATGGATCAGTGCAGTCTCCTATAGTGTTTCCTACCATTCTCCTTCATAGTGTTGATTTTAAAGATCTAGCAATCAGAGTCATCATTTTAATGGGAGAAAGGCATTCTGCTCCCCCTCCTTTAGGTTCTTAGTTTATGTGTGATGAGGGCAAGATTATGGTATGAGAATCAGTATTTTTTTCTCAGCTCACCTATTAAACCACATAAATGGGGGCTCATCCTCTTAGCATATCTATTACACTAGAGTTTTACCATAGTATTTGATTCATAGATTAGTTTACTTTTTAATATACTGTGTAATATTAATTTGCACACCACAAAGACTGACCAAAGCTTGAAAAGTTTATGTCTCATATCTCAGCACTGACCTAGGCTTATTATAAAAAAAATAGACTACCATGCAGTTTTTGACATTTAAACTGACTTTCAGTACTGTTGAGTTTCCTTGTGTTTCCACTGTGAGAATGGCAAAGTGGTGGAATTGGAAGCCAGAATGCTAAAAATCACAATGAATTTTGTCCATTCATTTAATTCCTATTTTATTTGAAAATGCATATTAAAAGGTTATAGGCAATGAACTGGATGAAAAAGACAAACTCACCACCATGCTACCTACCCCCCCAAATGAATTTAACTGTTGTTATTATTAAATTTTGATTTCCATTGAAAGCTAAAAAGGTGAAATAGAAAAATATCCATGTTGACACATTCATTATAAATAGAACTTAAAAATTCTGCCTTTGATACTTATTAGCTATGTGATCAAAAGGCTTTTTGAACCTAGTTCCTCATCTGTAAAATGAGAGGATTGGATTAGCTACCTTCTGAGATTCCTTCCCTCTTGAAATAGATGAACATAGGATCTTAAGATCCCAACAAATTGTAGCTTAATTGAATTTTCTTCTTGGAGAGGTAGATGATTTTATTATGTTCATATAAAATCCTTTACTGAGCACTTGGTTATTTTTCCATTTCAATATTAAGGATAAAATAAACCACAGACCTCTATGAAGATAATTACAATCCATGTGAGAAAAGCTCTGTGGATGATGAGATAGAGAAACTTTTATGAAAAACTTACATACTTTAAATCAAAGTACTTTTTTCTGAATACTTTAAAGTATCATTAACTTTCATCCTTAGGAACTTCAATGCAAAAATCAAATGGGAGGATATCAAAAACCTTATTAGAAAATATATTTCATATTAATTGCCCTTAGATAGGTGAGCCAATATAGTAATAGTCTATCTATTATAATAGCATATGATGAAATAGTATTTTACCTTATGTTTTTTTTTTGCAAGGCAAATGGGGTTAAGTGGCTTGCCCAAGGCCACACAGCTAGGTAATTATTAAGTGTCTGAGACCAGATTTGAACCCAGGTACTCCTGACTCCAAGGCTGGTGCTTTATCCACTGTGCCACCTAGCTGCCCTTACCTAATGTTTTAATAAAATATAAAAACACTATAAAATTCTACCTAAGTATGCTTTGATCTGTATTCTCTGGAAGTGAATAATAGTTTTTTATCTACTAGTCATCCTTCAGTATTGAAGAGACCACGTAAATCAAGTAAATGTTTATTACATATATATTACAATGAGGGGTATGCTGTGTGAAACATTCTTCTCACTAGCCTTTACCAGAAGAATTATTTCACACCATGGTCTGATTGATAGGAAACAGGAATTTTGGTCTTGAATTAGTTTCTCTTCCTTCAATATCAGTAAGGCACCATGGTGCAACAGCACCTGTCTCTGCCACTCTGGATTTGAGGATCTAAAACTGATTCCCTTTTGATAGACCAAGGGCAAAAAAGGTCATCATCTGTCCCTTTGGAACAACATTCGCTCATTTCTCAGGACAGACTGACTCATATTCAACTGCTGTTCACATGGAACCCTTTGCCACTTTGGCCTTTGAATATGTCTTTGGAATTATTTTGAATATGTATTGCTGAGAATAATAAAATTATTCACTTTGATCATTATATAATATTGTCGTAACCATATACAATGTTCTCCTGGTTCTGCTTATTTCTCTTTGAATCAGTTCATGTAAAATTTTTGCAAGTTTTTCTGATGCTATTCCTGCTTTTCATTTCTTAGAGCACAATAGTATCCCATTACAATCATATATCACAACTTGTTCAACCATCCCTCAACTATTGGAATTCAGCAATTGTTCCAGCTCTTTGCCACCACAAAAAAGAGTTGTTATAGAGATTTACTCTTTTTTAAAGGGAAAAAGACATGTATTGTTTGCCTTCTCGAGGGAAGATAATGAAGGAACATATTCTGGAATTTTTAAAAGGAAGGGAGAAAATTTAAAACAAAAATTTTTTAAAATAAATTTTAAAAATATTTTTCATATAATTGTAAACATTTTTTTAAATTTTTAAAAGAAAATATATTTTGATATCAAAAAATCAGAGACAATATTTGAACTCAGCTCTTCCTGACTACACTCCCTTCACAACTATTCACTGTACCATCTGCCTAGAAGGGGGTGGGGGGTGAATTAATTAATTAATTAATCAACCAACCAATTAACCAAGCATTTATTAAGTGCTTATAATGAAGCAACCCCTGCTCTTAAGGAATTAACATTCTGTCAGGGTATATATGTACACATATAAGTTAATTCAAAATCAATATGTATTTGCTAAATGGTGACTATGCTAGGCACTCTAGATAAAAAGACAGATGGTAGACAGAGGTTACATTCCAAAAGAGAAGATAACATGAAAATGTAAAGGTATTTATAGAATATTTGGCAAAGTAGATAGAGACCTGACCTTGGAACCTGGTTCAAATCTTAACTCTTATAGATTATGATTAGAATGATCTTGGAAAAATCCTTTGTTTCTCAGTGCTTTAGTCAACTCTCCAAAACTTCTAAGTTGCAAAGAAATTGTCAACTTATACTTCTAGAATAATTTTTCCCATATTAAAGATATGAGGTTTCATCACTATCACTAAAAATGAGGAACCTTTGGGGGAAAGTCATCAGCTGTTGGAAGAAGCAGGAAAGGTCCCATACAAAGGGAGCTGAATTTCCAAAGAAGCCAAGCATCAGAAATGAGACTGAATAATATTGGCATGGCAGAGAGTCAGGGAAAGAGGTAAAGAGATTCTGGTCTTATGTGAAAATGGAACCTAGATTGCATGGAGAAAAGTGATACATAATAAGAAAGCAGGGGGCCAGTTTGTGAAGTATTGAGTTTTGTTGTTTAGTCATTTTTCAGTTGTCTCCAACTCTTTGCAACCTCTTTTGGGATTTTTCTTGGCAAAGGTATTGGTATAATTTTATTGTTTCCTTTTCCAGCTCTTTTTATAGATGAGGAAACTGAGACATACAGGGTTAAGTGATAACAATTGGACCAGAACCAGCCTCTAATCTGTGGGTGGCCAGAACCAAACAGAGCAGGCCAAAGATAGGAGTTAGGAATCCTATAAAAGTTTAATTTCTGAGTGAGGAAAGCTGGTTTGCAAACCAAAACCCTCCTGAGAAAGAGAACTCATGGTCTGTCAGATGTGGCTTGTGGCAGGGATAGAACTTTTAACCATGAAAATCACAAAAAGACGACCCAAAAAAGTCATTCTTAGGTCTTGGGTAAACAGTTCCTATGGTAGATCCACACATATAGCCATTTTTAGAACAAGACAGGTGCTGTTGGATTCTGTGGGAACAGTTCCCAAGTTATATGAATCACTAAGTCTTGTGATTGTCTCAAATCTTAAGAGTTGTTGAGCCTTATGGTCATTCAGCAGGGTAAAGAACCAGAGTTAGTATGGCAAAAATAGGAATACAACACCTAGTTTGGTTCACTTAGCAGTTACAAACATAGAATTGTTCACAATGTTAGGAGGTATGATTGATCACTTTGTCCTGTAGTGCATCAGCTGTAGTTTCTCTCAGAATCTCCTGGGAAATGGGGGAGTGCCAACAAATCTAAACAGTATAATCATTACACATATCAAAGTACTATAAAAATTTTATGATTTTGCTAGAGAGTGAGATCATCCAGAGTGAGCCATGTTCAGAAAACAGCTTGCTTGCTGGGTCTTAGCACTAGAAAACAGTGTGTATCGTAATATTTTGACAGTGACTTGTCCCAGGTCACATAACTAGTGAGTCTTGGCTGAAATTCCTAACTCCAAACCTGGCTCTTAATCTACTGTGCCACCTGGCTGCCCAAATCTTTAATGCCAAATATACTATTCTACCTTTGATATTTGGCATAAAAAGAGAGTTACTGAAGCTTAATGAATAGAGTTGATGTGATCAGCCTGTTTTTAGTAAAAAATACTTTGGTGATTGAGTGGAGAATAGATTGGAGTCAGAAGAAAACTGAGGCAAGAAAAGCAAAGATTGGTTATCTGAGGTGACGGAGAGTGGGAGTTGAGGGTGATGCCAAGTTTGCCAAACTGAACAACTGGAAAAGTAATAATGTCTTTGAAAAATATAGGGATGTTCCAAAGAGGTGAATAATAAGAGTAAAAATAATGAAATCTATATTATATATAGCAAGATTAAGATGACTCTGGTACATCTTGCTCAAAATCTCCTATAGATAGTTGAAGATAAGATATAGAGATGTGTGTGAGTCTTTTAAGTAGTCTGCATGGAAATGTTCAGTGAATTTCATAGGAGTCCATAAGGTAAAAAATTAGTGAAAGAGTATAGAGGAAAAAAGAAACAGAATCTAGGGCATATACTCACAATTAGGATGCATGATATGGATGATGATACAGAAAAGGAGGCCAAGAAGGAGTGTTTCTCCCCCTGCCCCCCAAAGGGTAGGAGGGAAACAAGAAAGAAAACCTAAAAACCTGGGGAGAAAAAAATATCCAGGAAGAAAAGGTGAGTACAGCTAGCTGGCACAGTGGATAGAGTACTTGGCCCTGGAGTTTGGAGGACCTGAGTTCTAATTTGGCATATGACACTTAATTACCTAGCTGTATGACCTTGGGCAAATCACTAAACCCCATTGCCTTGCAAAACCCCACCAAAAAAGGTGATAACATTAACACACAGAAGAGATTGAGAAGTACCATGATTGAAAAAAGATCATCAAATTTGACAATAAAGTTTATTGATAACTTTGAAGAATAAGATTTCAGCAGAATTAGAGGAAATAGACACTAAATGTAAGATGGCTTTATCAATATGTGACTGAGAAGGGGAAGAAAGCTATAGTAGGAGAAATACTGCCATTTCTAGAAATGGCTAGTCTCAAAACAAAAGGTCTTTATAAGGTCTTTATCAGGACTGGTAGGATCTCGTGAGGTGTTTCTGGATGAGAGAAATTAGCTATTTGTAGGAATCAAGGAAGTATCAAATAGAAAGGGGTTAGAAATTAGAAGTGTTAGAGAGTTGATGAAAATGAGACAGTCTTTTGAAGAAGATGTGAGGAGATGTAATCAAGGATATATGTCGAAATGCTGTCCTTGTTGAGGAAACGGGTGACCCCTTCAGAACCTGAAGTAAAAGAAATGAAAATGATAACATTAAGGAATTGTGAAATAAAAAAGAGGGGAAAAGGAAGCTCACAGCAAATGACCACTGTTGTTTAGTCTTTTTTATTTATTTAAAAATTATTTAGTATAACATGGAACATAATCCTTGGTTGACATAGTGGCTGGTGGGTAGAGGGTTGTTATGGAAAATTTAAGAAGATTTAGAACTGATGTGGTAAGTAAAATTAAAAAACTGAATTAAGGAGAAGAAAAAAGAAACTTACTTAATTAGTCCCATTTGAGATTAGAGGGCACAAATTTGTAGTAGTTGCTATCAGCTTCTATCTCCATTATGTGGTATATGAGGAGAAGAGGCACATGGAAGAAATTCAAGATTGGAATTTAGGGATCAAAAAATTCTAGAATAAAACTAAGAACTGGGGAAGGTGGAGAGTAGCGGCAGTGGCCTAGAAAAGTATTGAGATGTAGAGAGAGATTAGGAATCATGAAGAGGAAGAAGCATACGAAGAGATGAAACTGTAAGAAATTGTTGTTACATAAAGGAATTTTACAATTTTTGGTCAAGAAAGTAAAATATTTGTAAGTGTGACCATCCCTAGGTGGAACTGAGTTGGAGTAAAAGAATGGGTCTTGAAAGTTGAGGAGGTTGAAGAAAGATGTTGGGTGTTTAGAGTTTGAGGGAACAGTAATATATATTGTAGTATAAATTCAGGAGTTGAGGTAAAGAGGGACACTAAGCTAAGACTCAAAGTCAAAGAAAACAGGGAGACTATCCTAGGGTTAAGAAGATCTTAGTCACTGTGATGGAAAATACCATCCACATCCAGAGAAAGAACTATGGAATCTGAATGCAGACCAAAACATATTATTTTCCATTTAAAATTTTTGTTTTTTTGCTTTATGTTTTTTTAATCCTCTCATGGCTTTTTCTTTTGTTCTGGTTTATTTTTCATAAAATGACTAATAATAGAAATATGTTTAACATATTTGTGCATGTAAAACCTATATGGGATTGCTTGTTCTCAAGAGTGGAGGGGAGAGGAGAGAGAATGAAGGAAAAAATGTGGAACTCAAAATCTTGCAAAAAAGGTGAATATTGAAAACTCTTTGCTTGTAGTTGGAATAATAAATAAAATTTAATTTTAAAAAAGACACTAGTCACCAGTTTATGGATTTATATAAAATTAATATGAGATAATCTGAGGAAATGAAGAAATTTAGGAAAGACTTCGTGTCTGAGGTAATAGTTCAGTTGATATTTGAAGTAAATTTGTGATTCTAAGAGATGAACATGAGAGCCTATTCTCAATATCAGGAACAACCCCTACAAAAGCATGGAAATGGAAAGAATATAAGAAAGACAGTAATCAAGTACATTAAGGGAAATGATGTGGCATAAGTCAGGCAATGTGGTTTAGAACCAGATAGTGATAGTCTTTATATATCAAACCAGAAGAGTTGATTCTGTCTTAGATACAATATAGAACTACCAGTACTTCTCTAACAGATGAGTGATATAGTCAGACCTATGCCTTGAAAATTCCCTTTAGTGATATAGAGATCTTTTACCTTGTCTCCAGTGTTTATCTGTTCAGTGCTCTAGTTATCTTAAGGATGTTTCCAGTGATGGACATGTGGCAGGTTGAAACTGACAAATAAATTTATGATTCTGTCTTTCCTGAGAAATATTTAAAGAAACCTAGCATATGGATAATCAGGGAAAATTTCTGTCTCTGTCAGTACAAATATATAAATCCTCCAATCTGATCCTTAAAATTAATCTTTGATTTTTCTTTGTTATAGATGAATGCTCGGGGTGGCTGGGTGGCACAATGGATAGAGCACCGAGCCTGGAGTCAGGAGTACCTGAGTTCAAATGTGGTCTCAGACACTTAATTATTACCTAGCTGTGTGGCCTTGGGCAAACCATTTAACCCCATTGCTTTACAAAAACTAAAAAAAAAAAATGAGTGCCCAATTTCTAGAAATGGCTAGTCTCAAAACAAAAGGTCTTTATAAAAATTTTAGGTTTTCTTTTGTTGTTATTGTTGTTTTTCCTAAAAATAACCTAAGGATACAAAACAATCGTGAAAGGAGGATGATAGTCAATCACTTCTCTTGTCATACTATGGGCATACCTTGATATTAGGCTGTGGAGCTTCTCAACTCCTAATAGAAATTGAGAGAGAGAAAAGTATTTTGTCATTCCTCTGTTCCCCATGTTGGACAGTACACCATCAATATCTAAACAATTAGTTGTGAAGGTTTGGGTTGGACCTATTAAGTGTTCTGGTCAGAAACTCTGAGGGTCTAATCATCCTAGATTGCAATCTCTAAGATGTTAAATTGGGCCATATTTTGTTTCAATTCTTACCTAGCCTTTGTTCATTAAACAGATGTGGCCTCTGACAAACTGAGACATGAGAAAGACTTCAATTTTGAAAGGCAAAGTTACTCATTGCATCCTGAACCATTGCCAGTCATCTTGACCTTTCTCTTGCTTCTGGACTTGATGACTCTGGAGTAGAGTGCAAAATGCAAGACTTTGCACAACTCTGCCTCTCTCAAATCCAATTCATAAACAAGTCAGAATGTCATTCTTATAATGTTATTGGTCCTCTTCAAGAATGAAAAATAAATAACAGCAATGTGGGAGACCAGCTGCTAACTCCAGAAAATATGAAAGAACTCACTGTTCTCTAATATTCCATCATCCTACATAAAAGCAAAGGTAGACCAAAGATCTTCCTTCAGTGCTCTGACCTGGGCTCATCTCTTTTTTGCTATATACTATTTTGCTTGGTGATCTTACCAGTTTTCATGGGTTTGATATTCATCTCTATCCAAATGGATGATTCTCTTATCTATATATCCAGCCCAGATTTCTTTTTTCACCTCGTCGCATCTCCAGGTTCCTATTAGATATCTCAAACTAGAGGCCCCTGACTTAGCTTAGATTCAACAAGTCTAGAACTAAACTCATTATTTCCCTTGAAATCCCTTCCTTTTCCTAAAGCCCCTATTATTATTGAGAACTTCACTGTCCTCCCAGACCCCAGACATATAGGCTCTCAACCTAGGTATCCAACTATTCATGTTTTCTTACTCATCATATCTGTTGCCAAGACCTATTGATTCTACTATCTTTCTAAGTACTCTTTCTCTCCTCTGACATTGCCATCACACTGCTGCAGATCCTTATAACCTCATGCCTGAATTCTGCCTCAGGTCTCTCCCTATTTTAATCCATCAAAGTCAGCTATCAAAGTGATTTTCCTAAAGCATGGGGCTGGCCATATCATTACCCCCATCCCTTATATTCACTCTACTCCAGTGGCTCCCTATTACCTCCTGACCTTCAGGTTCAAATATAAAAGTTTATTTGACATTCCTAGCCCTTAATAATCTCCCCAGTTCCCCTACACACTTTTCCAGTTTTTTTTTACTCCTTTACTTCATACCATACTTTATGAATGTTTGAGATATATCCTCCTTTCTATTCCTCAAACACTTCATCTCCAGATCAGGCATTTTCACCAACTCTTCCTCATACCTAGAATGTTCTCCCTTATCATCTCTACCTCCTGATTCTTGGCACAAAATGAGGGAGGGTTAATTTGTGGGTTTATGTATATGTGTTTGTTTCTTAGATAAATCATACTCTTTCTCTTCAGTTATTTCTGTGTTTAAGATCTAAAAATCAAAATAACTAGTTTTGAAAGGCCATAAAATATAAATTTCTTAGTTTTTCTCATTCTAGTTTTTGCCTTGTTTTACTTCACATTCTGTGTTTTAAAGTGACTTATAACTCAAAAGGGTGCCATTTCAATTCTTGTTCCCATGTGTTTAGCTTGGCATCTGATGCAAGGTCTCAATTGCAAAATAAAGTGCCAGCTGCTAATGCTGAAAAAAGAATATGGGCAAACGAGGTTTAATTTCAGAGAGAGAGTGTTTATATTTTCCCAGGGGCCACATTAATGAGAGTTCCAACCCTAAATGTTACACTACCAACACTTTTTGAAGACCTGATTTTCTGTTTTTTAAAGCACAATATAACCTCATGTGTTTTTCCTTGAGATCACCTCTCCCCTACTAACCTTCAGATATGGGGGAAATTTTAAATAATACTGCCCCATTATGAGCTTTGCTTGTAGTTTTTATATTTGAAGGGAGGAAAACATTTTTTACAAAGTCCCATAAAATGTATTTGCACAGAGTATTTTTTGAATGTAAAAACTGGCTTGCTCTACATGTTGTTTTTCTGTCAAGTATTTCAGTGACTTACATTTAAGTTTTATCCCTGAAAACTGATCCTCTACAGAACATCAAAAAAAAAAAGAATTTTATACAGTTCTGACTCAATTTGACCAGATGCTAGAAACCTAGAGATTGGTTTGACCCATTTGACCCAAGTCATGATAAGGATGAAATTATAAGCAATTAATGCCAGGACTCCAGGAGTGACAGAGTCAGAGAGAATTCTTTAGCTCAGTTTCCTGTTCATTCAGCTGGGTCTGTTTAGTGGCTTTAATAGGATTAGAGAAACATTTTTATTGAGACTTTAGGAACATTTTCACACTGATCTTTTACTCCTCTCAAAGATGGGCATAAATCCAAAGGATTAAGCATGAGATTTATGTAGAGTTATAATGTAAAATGAGTAGATATACCTGTTTTTCCCTGTTTTTCTCCCTGCTGAGCAAGATATCCATAACCACATATAGGGAAAGACATACAAAGATAAGGACAGATTTTGCAGTGTGATATAATAGGATTCCTTCTTGAATAAGCAGAAATCATCCTACCTCTTAGTAATTTTTTTTTGCAAGGCAGTGGGGTTAAGTGGCTTGCCCAAGGCCACACAGCTAGGTAATTATTAAGTGTCTGAGGCCGGATTTGAACTCAGGGACTCCTGACTCCAGGGCCAGTGCTCTATCCACTATGCCACCTAGCTGCCCCTTCTTAGTAATTTTTTGAGAGGAAAAACAGGACCCCTTTTTTTCTAAAAGGTATATTAAAAAACTGACCACTGGAAAAATGACTGGCCAAACCAAATATAAATGTGTTATCACAGAGTATTAACAAATAGCAAATGACAATTTGTTAGATGACTCAGTAAGATAATGAATATACATATATATATATATATATATGTTCATTATATGTATGTATATACATATAATGTATATATATATATATATATATATATATAGTCATCATGTATATGTATATTCATTATCTTACTGAGTTTTGATGCTAAGGGAGCATTACTAAAAACTATCCTTTTGATTGAGGAGAACCAAGATGGCAATGAAGGCAGCATTTCCTGGGAACTCCTTCCCCCCCACCCCAACCTCCAAAAAAAACACAAAGGATGGCCCTAGCCAAAATTTAGAGGGGCAGAACCCACAGAAAGACTGAGTGATACATTTTCCCAGTCCAAGACAAGTTAAGAAGTTCGGTGGGAAAGGCGTGTTTCACCAGGACCGGGGATTCGACAAAAAGCCATGGCCACAGCTAGGCACAGCCCAGCCCAGGCCATCCAAGAGCAGCCTAGCCCAGAGATCACCAGCAACAGCTTGAAGGGGCAGTGAGAGAACTCTGCTGCACTGGGGTGAGTGTGGAGTGAAGAGCACAGGCTGCAGAATCTGTAACAAGAATTGGGAAAAAGCAGCCTGCACCCCCAGAAACAGTAAGGGAAGTCTGCAGAGATTTCTCTGCTCTCCCTGGGGTAGGACTCTGCTGTTTGCCTACACTCAGATATTTCAGTTTGGGCTTCCAGACTAAAGAACCAAGCTGGATCCCTCCTTATAGCCTCAGGGCAGAGGGAAGTATTGGGGGGGGCATCTACATATCAAAGCACAGGCTAGAGAGTATAAGACCTTGGAGGAATAAAGGTCCCAGTGGGGTATCCCCAAAAAAACCCCAAAGCATTGGAAGTGCTGTAAATTAGTCTTGGGCTCAGGAAATGAGTAAACAACAGAAAAAGAAGAATCTGACCATAGAGAATTATTTTATTCCCATGGAAGATCAAAACACATACTCAGATGAGGACAAAATCGAAGCCTCTGTATCCAAACCCTCCAGGAGAAATAGAACAAGAGCTCACACTGTGGATGCACTCAAAAAAGACTTTGAAAAACAATTAAGGAAGGTAGAAGAAAAATTGGGAAGAGAAATGAGAGGAATGCAGCAAAATCATGAAAACCAAATCAAAAGTTTGGTGAAAGATATACAAAAAAATACTGAAGAAAATAATATGTTAAAATCAGTGTAGGCCTAATGGGAAAAGCAAAACAAAAGGCAAATGAGGAGAAGAATGCCTTAAAAAGCAGAATTGGCCAGCTGGAAAAGGAGGTGAAAAGGCTCTCTGAAGATAAAAACTCTTCAAATGCAGAATGGAACTAAAGGAAGCTGATGACTTTGCAAGAAATCAGGAAGAAATAAAACTCTTCCAAAAAAGCCAAAAAATTAGAAGAAAATATGAAATATCTCATTGGAAAAACAACCAACCTTGAAAACAGATCCAGAAGAAATAATTCAAAGATTATTGGACTATCTGAAAGCCAAGACCAGGAGAAGAGCCTAGACTTCATTTTTCAAGTAATAGTACAGCAAAATTGCCCTGAGATCCTAGAAACTGAGGGTAAAGTAGAAATCAAGATAGTTCATTGGTCACCCCCTGAAAGAGATCCCAAAAGAAAAACTTCCAAATTCCAAAACTACCAAATCAAAGAGAAAATTCTAAAAGCTACCAGAAACAAACAATTCAACTACCAAGGCTCCATAGTTAAGATTACACAGGATCTGGCAGCATCTACATTAACAGCTCATAGGGATTGGAATATGATATTCTGGAAGGCAAATGATCTTGGTTTACAACCAAGAATCAACTATCCAGCAAAATTGAACATAGAGGGAAAAGATGGACATTCAATGAAGCAAAGGACTTTGAAACTTTTGTATTGAGATGACCAGAGCTGAACAGAAAGTTTGATGTCCAAGTACAGGACTCCGGTGAACCATAGATGGAGTGGAAGAGAGGTACTAACTGTGAGGAACTTGATTATATTGAACTGTTTGTATTCCTGCATGGGAAGAAGATATTGATAACTCATATGAACTTTCTCATTTATAAGAACTGTTAGAAGGAGCAGTTACAGATAGGACATAGGAAGGAGAGGAATATAATGGTATGATGTGGCAAAGGGGTGGAGTCAATGGGTGAAGGGGGAAAGTATTGGGAGGAAGGAAAAGGAAATGAAGAAACAGAGATTTCACATAAGAGTCAAGGAATAGAGGAGGGAAAGGTAAGGGTGAATGAGTGAGCCTTCATTCTCATCAAAAATGGCTCAGGGAGGAAATGACATACATATTTAATAGAGTGAGGAAATCTATCTTGCCCTGGAGAAGGATGGGAGGAAAGGGATAGGATGAGGGGGAACGGGGGGGGGGGGGGGCGTGAAGGGGGGAATAGGTGATAGAAGAGAAAGAAGATCATGGGAGAGGTTACTCAAGATTCAGCTCACTTTTGGACAGGGCCAGGATGAAAGGAGAGAGAGGAGAGAGAGAGAGGAGAGAGAGAGAGAGAGAGAGAGAGAGAGAGAGAGAGAGAGAGAGAGAGAGAGAGAGAGAGCATAGAATATATGAAACTGGGGAGAAATAGAGTGGAGGTACAGCTAGTAATAGCATCTGTGTGAAAAAATATTGAAGCAACTTCTCAGGTGGACTTATGATAAAGAAAGCAACTCAGCCCAAAGACAGAGCCATAGAAATCTGAACACAGACTGAAGTAAAATTTGTCTGTCTGTCTGTCTGTCTGTCTCTCTCTCTCTCTTCTTGAGGTTTTTCATCTTCTGGGGGGGGTTATATTTTTTCTTATGTTTCAGTATTACAACATTCAATTTACATCAGTGTATGGCATGGAAACAATGTAGAGACTATCAGACAACCTTCTGGTGGTGGGGGGGAGAAATTGTAGAATTCAGAGCCTTGCAAAAACTGATGGGTACATATTACTATTGTATATAATTGGAAAACAAATGAAATGGTAAAATAAAAAAACTATCCTTTTGAGAACATGTTCTAAAGTTTTTACAGAAGTTTATATAGAATTTAACTTAAGTTCTATATTGTTTAAAAAATGCCATCCTTTCCATTTTGGAGGTTATGTAGGAAGAGGGATCATTTCTCCACAAATTTTTTGAAAATCATAATGATTATGTATATGTATTCATATATATATGTGTATATATATATATATATATATATATATATGATCTTTCAGTCCCCAGAAATGTGTTGTCTTCTAATGATTGAATATGCTAGTTATTCTCTTTACCATTTCTGATTAGCTTGTGTTTCAACTCTCTGGGTTAGGATTAGTTTATGGTCGTGTGATCAAGATTTAATTCCTGAAAATTTTCCATCCCTTTTAAATCAACTCTTCCTAAACTTTTAGACCATATTGATCTTAACATAACTTTGATATGATTTCTCTTAAATCATTCTCCCATTACCAAGGTTTTTTGTCAGTCTGTGTCTGATGTTTCTTACTCTAAAATGGCATGATCACTTCCTCTCAGCCCACAAAATTTCCTTCATTTCTATTAAAGCTAATTTTTCATTTTTTGTCATAATCATGTCTTAATTCATTCAATTGTAAAGAAAAAATTGTCATTAAAGCAAAACTAAAATAAATCAACAGCTTGTCTTTTATTGGAGAACTCCAGTAAATATCCAAATATTTGAAATCTTATTATTAGTACCATATCATACCCCTGTGACAGGTTCTTTTAAATAAACTTTAATTTCTTTCCATTAATGAAAATACACTCTTTCACTCCAATTTCCATTAAAAAAAAAACACAACAACTAGGGATCAGAGCATGGCAAAAATAAGACTGAGTTGTCCCCCAAATCCTTCAATCTTAAATAATGTCTCAAAACAAATTTTGAAGCATCAAAACCTGTAAAAGGAAAACTTAAAGGATTGGAAGGAAAGTTCTGTTGCACCAGGATAAGAGTGGAACAGATCAAGCACAAACTCTGCCCCAGCAAACCAGTTAGCAGGCCTTGGAGGCAACCGAATGAGTGGTTTCCAACTGTCTTAGTCTAGAGATATTAAGGGGGTTAGACAACTAGTCAGAAGGAGATTACTGGGATCCCTCTGCTTTCACAGGGGACAGTACTCTTACAGCTAATGGAAGTCTCAAAACAGGAACTGAATTCCAGTTTTCCTGACTCTACATCTATTCATTGCTTCACCCAGCTGCCTCTATACCTTCTGGTGATGGTACACATATATCATCTTTCTATTAATTGAATGTGGTCAGTTTATTCTTTTTTAGTCTTTAATAATTGTTCATTGATGTCTATCTGTTTATATTTCTCTTCATGACTGTGTTTATACTTCAAAATTTCTCCATAACTCTGTTTCTGTCTGTGTGTGGCTATAAGTTTATATGTGTGGTTTTGTTGCTGTTTTGTTTTTTCCCCAATCAGGAATACTCTGAAGTTTTATATTTTATTAAAGCTCTATGTTATACTCAGTTTTTTTCTGGATAAATTATTCCTTACTTGTAAGCCCATACCTTCTGAAATATCTTATTCAATGTTCTCTATTCCAGGATAGTAGACGCTACTATATCATGTATGATCCTGATTGTGATTACTCGATGCTTTGAGTATTTTCTTTCTGGTGGCTTGCATTTTTTTTCGTTAGGGTTTCCTTCAGGAGGTGACAAGTGTACTGTTCCTATTTCCACTTTATCCTCTGTTTCTAAGATATCTGAACAATGTTGATATTTCTTTAAATAGGAGATCATGGCATTCAGATAGTTCAAATGATTCTTAATTTTTTTCTCTTCAATCTCTTTTCCAAATCAGTTAGTTTTGCTGTAAGATACCTTATATTTTCTTATACTTCTTTGACCTGTTGGCCTTGTTTTAATATTTCTTGGTACCTCACAATATCATTGCCTTCTATTTGGTCTATTTTACTTTTCAGGGAATTTATTGCTTAGATTTTTCTTTTGTGCAAAGTTGTTCATTCTCTTTATAATTCTTTTTGCCAAAACTTTGCCAAAATTTTTCTTCAAATACTCTTCTTCCATTAATTTAAAAAATATATATTTTACTTGTTTTTAACTCTTATTTCATCTCTTTCAGCAATTGCCCAAGCTGTGTTTTGCTCTAGCTGTGTTTTGCTCTGAAGTTTTGTTAGTAGCTGTTTGAAGTCATTCTCTTCCACATTTGTGCCTTGCCCATCCCTATCATGGTGGGGTTCTTTTTTTTTTTTTGGTCCATTATTTAATCCTGTTTCCTGACTCCAGACTTAATATTTCAGAGCTCTGAACATACTTAGGGAAGGTTTGGGCTGATTCTGTTGCTACTGTCTTAGAATGTTGAGTGTTGTGCTAATTCAATATCTCAGAGACAGATCTGGATATCTGAAGTGCTCCCAGTGTGGTCTAATGAAGAGAAAAATCTGAGTCCCACAGACTACCCTGCTCCCACCTTCCCAGTCAGAGCTCCACAACTTCCTGACATGGGTTTGGGGTTTTGGTTTGGACAAGAATGGACTACAATTGGACTTTATCTCTTTCAGCCAAATGGAAAACTTTTTTGACTCCAAATGAGAGAATTGTAAGCTGCCTCTTGATGTGGGATATCCATTTCTGGTTATTCCTCTTCTGGCTATGCTCAACATTGGAAATGAGCTCCTGCTTTACACCTGAGGTCTGAGTGAGACTACTATTGCTTCTGACTTCTGAAATTTCTTTTCTCACTGTACCACCTCAGGCCTCCCTCTCCAGGAATGCGCCTGCTAATCACAGTTAGCAGGTCTCCATCTTCCTATGTCCTGGATCTGTAACCAGGGCTTGGATAGTGAATGACATGTCAGATCTGGAGACCCTGCACTACAAGTTGGTAATACTTTTCTTAGCATATAATTCATACACTTCATAATAATATCTGTAGCCATTTGAGACTGACAATATATTTTTTAAGCTTCTCTATTGCATTTCCTTAACCCATTTATCCAAAGTCAAACTTTAAATTTTCAGGGCTATTGTGTATGGCTCTGATTAGTTCTAGCTACCCTATTTTCATGAATAAATTAATTATCTAATGTAGTAGTACTTTTTTGCATAGCTTCAGCTTTTTCCATTATCTGAACATAAAGTATATTCTGCTTTATTTGTACTTTAAAGTATTTAGGATCACTATCTTACTTTTTGATTTGTACTACTTCAACGATATATTCAAACTGCCAGATATAAGGAAGATTAGTTCAATAAAAATTAGGTTTTATGTGCATTTGCTGGAAGTCTTAAACTCTCAACTAAAAGTCCATTTGGGTATTTACCAGATTCACAGATAGCTTTCAATTCATCTTTTTTGGTATCATTATAGTTTAATTGTCCTGTGCCATTCTGGAGAAGGCAACTGCAACTACATCTAGATACATGAATAAAGCTGAAATGGGAGTTGACCAGTGCTATTACCCTTTACTATCTCAGAGCATCCAGCCTACACACATCAAAATATAAGTTAATTATTATCGTTAATCCATCCTTGAGGTTTTGCTTAAATATATAATTTTTAACTGTTCAGTAATAACCCACTTCAATGACAAGATTATTAAGCTTGTTGACAGGTTTTCATTGTCAGTCAAACCTCTGCTATTATATTAATTTTTTCTCTGATGGCCATAGCTCTCTTTCCCAACCTTCCAGATTGGCATATGTGTTGAAAACAAAGGGTTTGTTTTGACTCTACAGAAGCTAATAATGTTGGATAGATAAGGCAGTTGATTGAATCTTTTAAAGTTTTCTTTCTCTTTTTTTGCATATGGCAATATGTCTATTGATTTCCAAAAGACTTTTTGGTTTGAAATTTTGTCTTTCTTGGGTTCTCTATGCCTGGGCATCTCAAATTTTCTTTCAGTTGCTTCATTTGTTTTACTTATAGATCATAATACCTGGGAGGTCCCATATGTCTCCCGTGTTGCATAATCAATTCCAGAGTTCTTTAGAAAGATTTTAAGTATATCCTTGTAATGCTTTTTCTGACCCTACTATGAACACCTGTCCTATTGAGTTCTCATATAATAGTCTTTTTGGCAAGCATACTCAAGGCAACCTCTGAGGCTGAGGTGCAACAAAGTATGGATCAATTCTATACTGCTTGTGATAATTTTGACCTAACAATTAAAACCAAAGAAAAAAAAAACACGTTTTCCATCACCCAGCACCACATCTTCCATAGATGAACCAGTTATAGAAAATGGAGTTTTGAATACCCTGGATAAGTCCACTTACCTTGGTAGTGTACTTTCCAGGGATATACATGAAGTTGATACACACATCGCCAAAGGAAAGTATAGAAGAGGTATTAGACTGCCCATCAAACTGAAGGTCTACAAAGCCATTATGCTGACCTCATTGTTGTATGCCTGTGAAACCTGGACAATCTACCATGGCAGGAAACAGTCACTTCCATTTAGATCACCTGTCAGAAGAAGATACTAGATGCTGAGGTCCTTCCTCGAGCTAAATTGTCAAGCATACAACTCTTTTATATGTTATAATAAAGAATTCAAATGCCTCAACTACTTAAATAAAAACGTCCTTTTTGGGGGGGGGGAGAAACATTGAGGACATACCTTGCAAGCAAAACCCTGAGGAGAAGAAAAAGAAACAAATTTTCTTTTTTTAAAATATATGCCCATTGTCTTTTTGTGCATGTGAATATATATCAGAAGTGCTTTCTTCTTTGGAGCAGTGTTTATACTGTTACATTATTATGACAGATATGACCACATACTTAAAAGAAACTCCACAGATTGGTTTTCTCCAACCAAATGACCCAGCCTTTCCTCATATCCTTCCAGTATCTTTCCAAAGACATCAATACTATTAATATCTAACTAACCTTGGGAGAACTAGGTGGTGCAGTGGATAGAGCACCGGCTCTGGAGTCAGGAGGACCTGGGTTCAAATTCGGCCTCAAATACTTAATAATAATCTAGCTGTGTGACCTTAGACAAGTCACAACTCCATTGCCTTGAAAAACTAAAAAACAAAAAAGAATAACCAGCCTTCCAGGCAATTCATGTCTCAAATTATTTTCTCCATCAGTGAAATATTATCATTATTGCTTTTCTGTAGCTATTCACATTAGTAGTTTTTATTTACTAATTAACATGACTATGAAGTAAGTATACAACAGTTAGTTGAAAAAAGAGTTTGTACCAATATATTCTTATAATATTATCATGTTTAAATAATAAGCAATATATATTTCCTTTATGATACTCTATTATGGTTCCAGTTCCTAATTATATTATTTTAAAATTTTTTGTCTCAACCTAGATTGTTTTTTAAATAAAACTAGTTTTTTTCATAAAATAGAATTGTACCTGTCTTTGCATTCTTATAATAACATGGTAAATTGTGATAATAAATGAGACATAAGATTTTTGTTTTTGTTTATAATTATTACAAATATATTTGAATTTGTTCATTTCTTTGTCCTTTTGTGGTTTATATACAAGTCAAGCAAGAATCCTCCATCAAAAAATTCTCCTCCAGAATAATTCTTATTTTGGTCTGAGTATTTTATTTACCAGGAAGACCTACATTTAAGCATGTTACTATTACTGTCATTATTATCATAATCATCATCATCATCATCATATTACTAGCATAAAGTTATTTTTACTATCTGTTAACCCACCAGATTGAGAGATGAGAATGTAAGTACCTTTGTCTTCTATTGCTAAATGTTACTTTGGGTTTAACTGGGTTTAACTTTAAATATACTACCCCCTTCCAAGACTTATATATTATTATCACATATTCACAGGGATTTGAGTAATCGAGATCTTAAAAAATATTGTGGTATAATGGGAACCAGATTTTTTAATATTCTCTTGTTTCTTTTTTTCCAACTTCAAGGTTTTGTTGTAAGATGTGTCCTCATTGACTTTTCTAAATTTTGAGTTAATTTATTTGTGTAGTTGAGGCATTTGGTTTCTTTATTATTACATAGAAATATTTTGCAATCATTTTCTAATCCATCCTAGTGTATTAGGAAATGAATATTATTGTTTCTTGGCTTTTATATTTTTTCCCATACTTTTATTTTTCTCCTTGTTTCGGACCCAAACCCTTAATTTAGCACAAGTTATTTATTTTTCTACTCAAGTTAATTGACTTTATTTTTTAAAAGATAACTATACTACAAGTATTATTTTTCAATAAATCATCATTTTCTGTTACAAAAGTAGTACATATTAACTGAGTGTGACAGTCTAGGTTTAGAATTAAGAGCCAAAAACTCTGGAATTCTAAATCTGGCTATACTGCTGATTTGCAGACATGAAACTTGTCAGTGTTATTTTCATCATCATCATCATCATCATACCAGGGAGAATGACTCTAATTTATCAGTACATCTCTCTTAAAACATGTTAGAAAAGCCTCTTTAACAGAATGAAGAAAACCTTACTTTTGAAAAAACTAGTCTTAATCCAGATGTCCAATTTTTACTAATAAGAACTATTTTTACTAATAAGAACAGTAGCAATTAAAATATAATATTTGACATTCATGAAATTCTTTATAGTTTTCAAATTACTATATATCGATTATTTCATTTGATCCTCACAGCACACCTGAGAGAGAGAGAGAGTTAGTTGCAGGGATATCTATTTCCATTTTTCTGAAGAGACCCTGCGATTTAGAGTGGTTAAGTGACATTTTTCAAAGATTTCTAATAGCATATAATCACCATTATCTATTTTATTTTCTATTAAGTCCTAAATTTCATAAATTTTCATAAATTATTTCCTTATCCATAGACCTTACAAGCATATTTTTCCATGTTCCCCTAATTTACTTATGATATCACCCTACATATCTAAATCATTTTGAGCTTATCTTGATATACCATGTGAAATGTTAGTCTGCCAAACTTCTTTCCAGTTTTCCTAGCCATTTTTGGTAAATGCTGAGTTCTTACCCTATAAGCTTGGATCTTTGCTTTTATCAAACACTAGCTATATTCCACTGAGCTGCCCCTTTGTTTCTTAGCCAGTACCAGATTGTTTTGATGAATACTACTTTGTTTGAAATCTGGAACTACTAAGCAACCTTTCTTAAATTTTTATTCATTGATTCATTTGATAAGCTTGATCTTTTGTTTTTTCAAATGAATTTTGTTACAGTTTTTTCTCTTACATAAAATAATTGCCTAACAATTGTGTGGTACTGAATAAATAGATTCACTTAGTCCTGCTATTTGTTAGTAATGTATAGACATGTTAAAGATTTATATGACTTAATTTTATATCCTGCTACTTTTCTGAAATTATTCATCATTTCACCTAATTTTTTGTTGTTTCTCTAGAATTCTCTAACTATATGATCTTATCATCTGCAGAGTGATAGTTTTGTTTCCTCATTGCCTTGTTTTTATTCCTTCATTTTTTGTCTTGTTGCTAGAGTTACCATTTCTATTCTAATATTGAATAGTGGTGGTAATGGATATCCTTACATCACTCCTGATAATATTGGGAAGGCTTCAAGCTTATTCCCAATTGCAAATAGCACTTGATAATAGTTTTAGATATATTTATTATTATAAGAAAATCTCCATTCATTCCTATGTTTTCCAGTATTTTAATAGAAATGTATATCATATGTTGTCAAAGACTTTATCTTCATTTATTAATATAATCATATGAATTTTGTTTTTATTGATATGGTCAATTATGCTGATAGTTTTCCTAATATTGAACCAGCCTGAATAATCTTTGTAAAATATTACTGTAGTCTCCTTGCTAGTATTTTATTAAAAATTTTTTGCATTATGAGTATTCTGGGAAGATGGCAGAAAAAGTCAGAAATTTCCAGACTCACATATTTCCTCCAGAAACAGACAGGAAATCTCCATGAAGTGAATGTAGCAGAAATTAAGGGGGTAAGGCATTTATACTCCTTACCCAACTTTGAGAGTACCTTAGGAAAGACAGGACTTCCAAGGGCTGAGGTTTTGGCTTGAGTGAAATGTAGACACCTCTAAGCTAACACTACTGAATCAATAAACAGTAAATTGGGGAGCAGCTCTGTCAGGAAGCAGATTAGACTTTAAGAAATTTCACCTCACTCATTGCGTCAAGTAATTTCACAATTTATGAATGAACAAGGAAATACAGAACAAAATCCATAAGGTAGATAATTTTGATTACATTAAGTTAAAGTTTTTTTTACAAATAAAATTAATATAGCCATGATCAGAAGAAAAGCACAAAATTGGGGAGAGAATTTTATAGACTGATTCTCAGATAAAAGTCTCATCTCAAATATATAAAGAACTATGCCAAATCTATAAAAAAATGTGTAATTTCCCAATTGATAAAAAGTAAAAGGATATGAACAGGCAGTTTTTCAGTGAGGAAGTCAAAACCATTTGCAATCATACAAAAATGCTCAAAATCATTATTGATGAGAGAAATGCAAATTAAACCAGCTGAGATATTTTACACCGACCAGATTAGCTAAAATAATTGAAGGAAAGGTGACAAATATTGGAGGGACTGTGGAAAAATTAGGATATTAATTCATTGTAGGTGGAATTGTGAACTGATAAAACCATTTTAGAAGGCAATTTGAAATTATGCATAAAAGTTATTAAATTACCTATATACTTTTACATAGCAGAAACACTTCTAGGTCTTTTTCCAAAGATGATTGGAAAAAAGGAAAATATAGTATATCTCTTTGTGATGGTAAAGAACTGGAAACTACAAGAATGCCCATTAATTGGGTAATGACTCAATAAATTATATATGATTTTTGATGGAATACTGTTTTATAAGAAATGATGAGCTACTTGCACAAATAATGAAAAGTGAAATAAACAGAACCAAAAGAACATATATATAGAAATAGCATTTATGTTTTAAAAATTTCTTTGGGCAAATAACTCATTTTAACTATTAAAAATGCTCAAATTATACCTATATAGGATCTAAGAAGAAAGATGCTATTTTCAGCCAGAGAAAGAAATGATAAATAGAAGTATGTATAGAATAATTGTATATGTAAATATACCTATTGGTATTTAATAAAAGCTATGTGGCAGGGGGAGGGGAGAGAAGAAAGAAAAAAGGGAAAAATTTACATAACTTTATTATGTATTTAAAATGAGTAGCATGTACATAATAGATTTGCAGTTTCATGTTCAGTATCTTTTTATTATCCTATGTTATGGAAATGCTGATTTGATTTCATAAATTAAAATAAATAAAATTGTTAATTTTCCAAATTCAAAAGAAATTGATTGCATTGCATTAAGTAAATTTGTCTCTCTTAATATTTATGAAGTTATTTGTTCCAGGCATTGTGCCCATTGCTGAGGGAAGGGAGTATACAAAAAAAAGGACAGAAAACAGTACCTTCCCTCAAAGAGCTTATAGTTTATCCGGAGGAGACAGCATGCAAAGGAACATATTCAAAACTAAGCTATATAAATAGGAAATACTTTACAAAGAGAAGGTTCGAGGAGGAAGAGGGTTGGTATAGGTTTCCAAGTAAAAGAAGGGATTTTATTTGGGACTTGAAGGAAGCCAAGGAGGTCAGAAGTTGGAAGGGAGCAAGAAAAGCATGGGTCACAGTCAAAGAAAATGACCACAGGCAAAAGATATAGTGTCATGTTTGAAGAAAAGAGACTAATGTTACTAAATTGAAGAGCACCTGATGGGTAGTAAAATGCAATAAGCCTGTAAAGGCAGGAAAGGCCTGGGACTTTGAATGCTAAAAAGAGGATTTTGCATTTGATCCTGGAGGCAATAAGGAATAATTGAATTTTATTGAGTAACAAGAGCTATATCAGACCTCTGCTTAAGGAAAATCATTTTAGTGGCTAAATAGAGGACAGACTTAAAATAAGGACTGAAGGTCTTCTTTCAGTAGGCTATTGCAATAGTATAGGGAGAAAGTGATGTGAGCAATTCTCATGGTATTGCCCACTTCCATAAGTAATAAGAAACAAAGGGAATGAGGAGAGTTCAGAGGGAAAAATAATGAGTTCTGACTTTAAGCATTTTGAGTTTTAGGTGTCTACTGGACATCCAGTTTGAAATGTCTGAAAGGCATTGAATATGTAAAATTGGAAGCCAGCAGAAAGTTTGGGGCAAAATAGGTAGATTTGGGGGTCATCAGTATAGAGATGGTAATTAACTCTATGGAAACTGATAAGATCATCAAGTGAAGTAGGATAAAGATAAAGAGGGAAAAGAAGACAGAGGTCTGAGTGATATACAGTTTGAAGACCAAGATCCCTTCCAACTTCTGATTTTTTATGTTTCTATCTGGAAAAGTGAAATGTCAGTCTTTGTTGAAACACTGGCTATTCAGTTAAAATGTTTGGTTCCAGGTGTTTAAATATTCTACTTTTTTGAGGGAAGCATTTCATTCTGGCTACTCATAACCATTTCAACAGGTGTTGTTGCCATTTTAGTTGCATAACACACCCAATTTTAGCTTCCATAATTGAAAGCAAACCTCCCTCACTTGTTTATAAGAAGATAGTGTTTTCTTACCCTGGATCCAGCTGGGAGGCAACAAGGATTTTGAAAGGACTTGCGTAGTGTTTTCTTGCTTACTTCCCTAAGTGGAATAAATCTGTTTTAAAGATGTGCCATACAGATGGTATTATTATTATTATTATTATTATTATTATTATTATTATTATTATTATTAGGTTCCAGTGGTCAAGTGCAGACCATAAAATTCTGAAAAATGAAGAAGGATAGTATTATATATTTTAGGTAGAAGAAATCTATTCATACCAAGTACCATTTGATTAAATCTGGCTTTATCCCAGTTTGCATATTAATAATTTCCTAATATACATCCAATTAGTACTCAGTCAGGTGTATTGAAACATTCAAATGGACAGAAATAAATGTCCAGACCTCATGGGGACCACAAAATCGATTTTGCACACACATGCCATGTGCATATATGTACATATTCATGAACATGATTCATTTCTTTTAATTTATTATTAACAAAGAAGGAAGTAGTCTGTTGTTTTCTCATTTGCTTCTCAGATTTAGATTCTTTGAGGTAATAATGTGCCACCATTTTATGAAAAAAATGATTATGCAAAATAAATTATTTTTAAAGTAGTCAATTGATTTTAAAATCATTCTGGTGAAATTTTCTTAGATTAGTTAGTTTTGTTAATATGGTCAGGAAAACATCTAAAAATTTCAATATCATACAAGGAGAAGATAATTGATTGTATAGTGGACTTTTTCAACTACAAGACTTGTCAGCATGATAACATTTCATTTTGAGACTGTTCTGATAACTAGAATATTTTTTCCCTAATATTATTTGATCTATTCCCCTTGATAATTTCCTCCAAGATTAAACAGAACAAGTTTGCTTTGTCCTCAAGGTGAGAGCTCTTTAAACACTTAAAGAAAGCTCTTATGCTCCCCATGAATATTATCTTCTCTAGACTAAACATATCTTATTCCTTCAACAAATTTTCAAATGATATGGATTCAAGGCCCTTCATCCTGGTTGCTTTCCTCTGGACACTTAGCAGCATTTCAATATCCTTCTTAAACCATGACACTCAGAACCAAAAGAGCATTCAAATGATGTCTCATGAAGACATGTTACCAGGAAATTATTACTCCCTTATCCTAGAAACTATGCATCTCTTAATGCAGTTCAAGTTTGCATTAGCTTCTTTGGCCACTACATTTTAATACTTACTCATGTTGAGTTTTCAGTTCACTCTAAAATCCCTATACCTTTTCAGAACTTCTATCTAATCATACTCCCTTCATGTGCTGAAGCAATGGATTTTTCAAATTCAATTAATTTTACATTTATCTCTTCATAATTTCATCATTTTAGATTAATGGTCAAACCTGTCAAATTCATTTTGGATCCTGATACTATCCTCCCAGTCTCATATCATCCATAGATTTAATAAGCATGCCTTCTAGGCCTCTAACCAAGTCATGAATTAAAGAATGTTTACTAGCACAGTGTCAAGCACAGATTCCTAAGACACTCTTCTGGAAACTTCTTACCATATTTACACTAAAACATTTATAACTATTATTGAGTCTAATTATTATTGAGTAGTCAGGCCTAAATCCATATTATGTTAAAGTCTACATCTTTCCATCTTCTCTACAAGAATATTAAATACTCCACAATAATATTAACTTTGCTAAACTCAGTGGAGTCAGTCTAGAGGTGTTAATATATATGAGATAGAATTTAGATTCAGATTTTCCTGATTCCAGGTACAGCCACACTTAAGAAACCTGTTCAAAATCTTGAAAATCAATTTAGAAAAAAAAAGTCAGAAAGAAAACATGCGACAAATGGTCTAAAGAGCCATAGAAACATTCCAGGCTTTAGACCTTTAATAATTTTTTTGGCAAGGTAATCAGGTTAAGTGACTTGCCCAAGGTCATACAGCTAGGTAATTATTAAGTGTCTGAGGTCGGATTTGAACTTAGGTCCTCCTGACTCCAGGGTTAGTGTTCTATCCACCACCCACCTAGCTGCCCTAGACGATTAATAATTATATTTTTTAAAAAAAAACCTCCTCAATTGTTTTGTGAAAAAAGTCACTAGACCTAATATCCAAGTCCTAGAGTCAAAATTCAAACCCAGATCATTGGGATCCAAATCAATCAATCTTTCCATTGTGGATTCCTTTTTTTTTTTAATGTTTAAGCAAGCTCTTTAGCACATTTTCTATTGTTGGAAAGCTGAATAATTTCTCTGTTTCCTTTATCAGTTGTGAAATGTATATGAATGAATAGAATTGCTCCCTGTCACTGTAAGCCCATAAATATACTTTGGGAAGAATTATTATACTCTTCAAAAGAATGTGAATATAGATTCCTATCTGAAAGCTTCAACACTATCTCACCCACCTCTTTCTACAGGATGCAACTTTGTGACTTTAATTTTTTAAAATCACCTTTGAAAATTTTAATTTGAACAGAATTTTTCAGTGAACTATAAATGAATACTGCAGTTTTGAATCCCAGTTGCCTAGCATTTTCAGTTGACTATATGTCAAATATACAGCCAGTGCAAAAACATTTTACTTATCAGTTCTTTATACATCCCTGTGGTTCATTTGCTAGTTCTTTGTGTGAGGAAGTAGGATTAGATTTAAGATAGTACAGTTGCCTGCATATTTTCTTACAAGAAATATTTCAGCATTTCTTACTTGAAATCATGACGAGACTGAAACCTGCACCAAAGGAGGAAATATCCACATCAATAAGATCTCAGATTCATTGAAGGATAGCTTCATATGAGTCTATAATTTAATTAGTTCATCCTTCCCAGATGATTTATTATACAACCTTAAAAGTAGTGTAAGACTTCTATTTCACAATGGAAATGATTGAGGATAAAATACATGGATGACTCAGGAAGAGAATCTACTCGCCCTAAAACTACTTAAAAAAAAACAAACCCTCTATTCTTTAGTTCCTGCCACTAAGATCTTTATGCCAATTATTCATTTATTCTTCAAGAGCATCTGTAATTCATCTTGTGAATTACATGAGTTACCCAGCTTCTTTATATGTTAACATTTTAGAACTATCTAAATAACATAGACTTGAAATGTACTTTAAAGTTGAAAAGTACAATCATAGGGTGAATCAGGAATGTGGACTTTGAAAGAAAAACTTCATGGCAAATGAATGATGGCCTGTGAATGTTCTATTGAAAAGGTTGGGTCTTAGTTCTCTGAAGTTCAGAGTTGAGGTGACTGGCACAACCCTAGTTCAAACCACTGTTGAGACTATATTGGATCCTTGAGTGTAGTGTTATTCTAGACATGTATTTTATGGAGCATAACTGCCTAAAAAATAGTTCAAAGTCTCTCCTTGAAGTTGATTTACAATATTGATTTTGTTATATTCTCTGAGATGTCTAAATTGTAGCTCTTTTGAAAAGGCAGGGGTTCTAACATTTTTTGTGCCGTACACCTTTGGTAGTTCATTTAAACCTTTGGATTCATTCTCTGAATAAAGTTATTAAATGCATAAAAATAAAATGCATCAGATTACAAAGGAAAAACAAAGTTAGAGAAAATAAAGATGTAATTTTCCCCCTATATAAATTCACAAGCTTAGAATCCCTGCTGTAGAGGAAAACTTATAATAATGTAATTATATGAAAACAATTTGAAAAGAATATCTCATTGTAAAATCTATTTATTAAAGAGGATCCAGTCATAAAAAGTGGAATTATATAACCTCCATTAATGTAGCAGAGACTAGGTCATATGTGTAATAATATTTTTAAACATTACGATGTAAAGTGTTCCAACAAAATATCATTACTCTATGAGTCCATATTATCTTTGCCCATGATATTCTGGTGGCTAACCTGAAAGAAAAACTATTAGCTGATGCATAATGCTTAAAATTTGAAAGCTATTTCACATAATTTATGTCATTTGATCCTAACGACTACCCTGTGAGGTGACTTTCAGATATTCATATCCAAGCTTTATATGTGAGGAAACCAAGACTCTAGGAAATTAACCACTTTGCCAATGGTCAAAGAGCTAGTAAAAGACAGGAGGATTTGAAACCTAGTGTCATTTGCCTGCAAATCTAGTTTCCTTTCTACCACACTGTGCCCCAGAATTATGGCTGTTATAAATATTTTCATGAATTTCAGATAAAAAAAATTGAAATGCACCAGTTCTTTCAATCTATATATGAGTGAAATTAAGTAGGGAGGAAGTATGGCAAAGGAAAGTACTTAAGTACTTACTATTTGCTGAGTTGCTTATCTCATTTGAAATCAAAAGAAAATTTTCTCAGATTTTTCTGTCTCCTTGTTGCCATTTGACTCAGGAGACCTTTCAGAGCATCTCTAGAAGGAAAAATAGAGTTATGCTTATGATGTTCCAGTCTATCAGTTGTCACATGAACCTTTCATAATATTCTTTAACCAAAGACATTCATCGACACCAACTTTGCCTATTGTCATAAATTAGGTGTGGGAAGTCATATTATCTTTGTGATCTTGGATAAATTGCTTAACTTCTCTAAAACCTCAGTTTTCTCACCTGAAATATGAGGAGTTGGTCTATATTATTTCTGAGGAAATTTACAGTTTTCAGATTCACTTAAACATTAGTATATGTATGTGTTTGTATACTTGTATGTTTATCTGTGTGTGTGTATTCTCAAGGTACTAGATATTGCTGTTGCTTAAAGATAATTTTTTTCTCCTCCCTGTCCATTTTAACCCTTATATATAATCTTTTATATGTAACTGATCCTTCAGTTCACTCAGGCCCATCTTCCTGTCCCTTACACACTATGCTCACCCTTACCTATAAGTTTTTTTCATACTAATGTTCTTCTTTAAATATTTTCCTTCTTGTCCCTTTTACCTATCTAAATTGTCAAAATTCAGCCTAAGTCTCATCCTCTACATATAGTCTTTCCTTTCTATTCTGTCTCAAAATTCTAATTGCACTAAGAATCACCATGATAGGTTTGGCACTTAATTTGTCTTTAATGTAACCTTTTCCCTACTTGCATTGCCACAACTATATGGGAAAACCACATACCTTTTGTAGTTTCTGGGTTTAATAACATTCATCCTTCATTTATCCACTCTATTTCCTGGTCAAGTTACTTCTCCTTGTATCAAATATTTTACCTAATTTGTTTTTGCATAGACTTTACTCCATACTTAAAATGTACCCCCTCCTTACTGCCACCTCTTAAAAGCCTAACTTCTTTCAAAGTTCAACTCAAGTGATCCCTCCATGATGTAGTCTTCCCAGATTCCCTAACCTATTCATGTTGCATCATCCAGGAATAGCTTTTTACCTAGTATGTGTCTCTGTGTGTTTGTATATGTAATTTATATATATATATATATATATATATATATATATATATATATATATATATACTATTTGCATGTTTTTCCTTAAAATAATGTGGCTATAAAAAATAAAGCTATTTCATTTTTGTCACTGCACTCCTAATCCCGCGTATAGTGTATCCTTAAGTGTAGATGTTAAATGATTGTTGATTGACTGAATGTTTCATGTTTATCTTCTAGACTAGATTATACCTGGAGTCCAGAGGGAATTTCCTGTACTTCTTTATTTCCCTAGGAATAGGAATTTTTCTTTCTAATGCTGTAACTTATGAATCCCCACCACTGTGCTTCCTTAAAAATGATCAATTGTTATCAATTAGCCAAAAAAAAGACTTAATTAGCCTTTAGAAATAGGTGTTTATTAAGGTAAAATAATAATAGGTGGTATAACACATTCTCCCAAAAGTATCTGCCATTTACTTTCCTACCAGGGGAAATTGAGTACATATGGAAAAAGTGAAGCTCCCAGTGACTGAAGAACTTTTCTCCCCTTCACAGGGGTACTCATGAAGTGTTCTTGAAATCTAGTGTTACTCTTTTTCTAGTTTTTCCTCAGTGTGCCTAGAAATTTCCTAATGCAGGTACTAATTAATTGATTCAATGGACTTGTTGAAGCTTTTACTCACATCTAGTTTACACTTCTGATTGATTGGTTCAGTCAGGAAGATGGAATGATTTCATCATTTCACTTGAAATAAATAATATAGAAAAGAAGCAGCAATAGTCTTACAAAGCAAGGTTTATTTTACTTTGAAAATAAGTGTATCTTATGAATCTTCTTACATGGAAAATCTTACTGTATAAATTTCTGCTCTACAACAAATTTGAACTTATATCTTTATATGCTTGGGGTCACTTTGGGTATTGTTGTTTAATCATTTTTCAGTCCTGTCTAACTCTTCATGATCCCTTTTGGGGTTTTCTTGGAACTGAGGCAAACAGAGAACTGACTTGCCCAGGGCTAATTAATGTCTGAGGTCTTGATGAATACTGAAGCTCTTATTAGTAAATATCTCTTTATCAAAATATGCACCTATACATTTGTACATTTGTGTATAATTAATATTGAATGAGTATTTGCCAGATATCCATCTATGCTTAGAATCTTTCGTGACTTGTTCAAAATGTGTACAAAGATAAGTTATAAGAAGGACATCAGAAGTAGATTTCATGTCTCATTTAGTGTTTATCAAGCTAGCAAATAAGTAAACCAGAAAGTATTTTATAAGTGCTTACAATGTGTCCCATGACAAGCATTGTGCTAAATTCTGAGAATACCAAAAAAAAAAAAAAAAAAAAAAAGGCCTAAGAAAGTCCCTGGTCTCAGGGAGTTTATAATCAAACAGTAAGTAAACAGATATGTAAAAACAAGCTATATACAGCATTAATAGGGAATAGTTAAAAAGAAAAGACAATAGAATTAAAAGGGACTGGGGGAAAAGGTTGCGAATTTCTTCTTATTGAAGATGGGATTTTAGTTGAGATTTAAACACCAGAGAAGCCAATAGGGAGAGATGAAGAGAGAACATTCCAGGTGAGGTAGAACATTCCAGATATGGGAGACAGCCAGAAAAAAAATGTCCTATGCTCAAAGGCAGGATGTCTTGTTTGAGGCACAGCAAAGAAGCCATCATTGGATGTCATTGGGTCAGACTATGTGGTAAGGGAGGAAGGTCTAAGAACACTGAAAAAAGTTGGGGAGTGGGGAGAGTTAAGTTATGACAGAATTTGAATTCTAGAGGATTTGATAGTTAACCCTAGAAGTAAAAGAAAGCCAATACTTTCTTTGTGCTAAAGTGCTAAAATATTGAAAGTACAATTAATATATGTAATACTATATGGTGAATGTTTATTTTTCATATATGACATTTTACAAAGCAGAATTTCAGGGACAGGGAGAAAGGATCTTTAACCAATATCTTCATTAAAGGAAATAATTTTTTTTTAATTTTTGATGGATTTTGAAATTCTTCATTTGATAGACATTATTTCATTGCCTTACCCATTATGGTATAACAAGTAAAATGCTAAAACACAGAACATTTGGTTTAATTTTACTTTTTTTTGCTTTTTTAAGGTAACTATACCCTGCCCTTTCTCTTTCTCTATAGACTGGCTTATTCATCTCATCCCATTCACTTTGACAGGTCATGGTGGTATCTTCAGAGGAGCAACTGATCACAACCAAAGATATGCAACTACCAAAATCACTTTTGCAGGATTCTAGGGGTAATCCTGGTATGTGGAGGGAAGGGAAATATATTCCCCACTATTGTACATTCTCTGCCTCTACCAATTTCCTCCTCAATTGCACAAAATCAGTCACAATGAAACTGTTTACTCTTAAACATAAAGCATGTTACTAAGCAATAACTCAAATGCAGGAATAATCAAAACTTTTATTTAGTAGAAGGAAAAAAGTGGGAATAATTCTAACCTTTACTCAAGAGACATCAAGAATAAAGATAATAAAAATATAAAGGTCTATCCAAAAACTTGGGTCATACTCTCCCACCAATGCACACAGTATCTATTGGAATTGTAGGCTTATGCTTTCAGAAATCTAACAGAGGAGTACATAAGAAAGGAAACACAGATCCTAGTTCTGGTTGTCAAACTTTGATCTCCTTTATCTCTTTAGAGTATAACCTGTACCATGGGTCAGATCTTGGGCAAAATTGCTTTTCTTCCATCTGGTTTATATAGCTCTCCTATAGAACAGAGTCGTCTCAGTTTCTCTTAGGCCATTGACGCAGTGACAAGTTGTTTTATCACACAACTGCTCTGGGTAGGGTACTGAGAAAATGCTATACTCTTTCTGTGTGGAAATTCTGCATCCAGTCAGCTCTTAAGAAAGCTATACCAATTCAGTTAGCAAAGTAATTGCAAAACCTGCCTTTTCCCTTCTGTTTCTCCCTCTTGAGATTCAAGCCATAGTACATAGCAATATGGGCAAACCCTTTCCCCTTTCTCAGACTATAAACTTGCTTAGAGGGCAGTTCTGCCTTTCTCCAACCAAACAGCTCTTAGCAAAGCAGAGCCTCTTCCAGTCAGCAACAATTCTCAGCAGAGTAGCTGCAGTCTACCTATCAGCCTTCATCAGATCCTGTCAACTTCTGTATTGCATCTTATGTAGGCAGCTTCTCTCATCTCGTTTCCTCTGTCTTTCACTCTTCTAGAACTCACTTCTGTTTTCATCAAGTTGTTTCCTACCCCATCCTCTTCTCTTCATTTTTCTTCAAATACTTTAAATCAGGGTTTCCTCATAAATATTGACTCATCTATACATCTCTAATTTATTATTTGAAACTCAAAAATCCCAGCTTTCTATCATCTAAGACAAAGATCTATAATCTATAATTTATCTGTAGGCCTCAGTTATCTTATTTAAAATTTCCCAGAACTTTCAAAATTTTGAGATCAGGCACATGCATATGAACTCACAATGAACTGCAGCCATCTTTACCAAATTCATTATTCTACCTTCTAACAGATTCTTTCACTACATTTATCTGAGGGACAATTGTCTTATAAAGAAATCTATATCTCTTCTCAACATTTTATGTAGACTGTTTCTTCTTAAACTGATTTTATTTGTGTTTCTCACATAAATGTTCTTTCTCTACTTGTCTACAACAAAATGTCCACATGAAAGTGATTATACTTTACATTTCCTTTTTTGTTTTGAGCAGGACATACTCATAAAAATGTAAGTTCCCATCTACCATGAATAATGTAGAGAAAGACTAGCCAAGCAATGATCTTTCCTTTCATTAAATGGTTACAAAATTTAAGGTCTGCAAGAATCAGTGGATTTTTGTTGAACCCCTATAGAAGCCAACAAACTAGAAACCATAAAAGGGTAATTAAAATCAAAGAAAAATGAAAGTAAAGAGATTTATAAAGCCCAGGCCCCCAAATTTCAACCTTTTTTTAGGAATACCTAAGAACTACATGACAGCTGAAGCAACACAAAGTAAAGATGAAAAGAAAGTATTTTTACAAGTAAACATCAAATCTGAAAATATGACACCTATGCTCTTAGTAAAAAATTTGGCAGTGTTATATCATAAAGTAGTAATCTTTGATGCACTTTGAAATGAAAGCCACAAATACAGAACTCAACCCTACATTACAAGGGAAAAAATAGTGGAACAATTTGCCAAAACCTGTATTGCCTCAATAAAGGATAATAAGGTCATGCATAATAAAATAGAAGCTGTTGAAATTCAGGTACATGCCAAAAACATCAGTCTGATGGGCTGACTACTTGAAGAGGAATCCAACATCTTTTTAAGAGAAAGGTCCCAAATATTTTACCTCACATACATGTTCTTATATGCAATTCATTAAAAAAAACCCAACCAAATTAGATACTCAAGTTTTGTTATCTCCAGATTCTTATCTTCCTCACTGGAGGGCAGATTTCACCTTGGACATGCTCAGAGCTTCATAAATTCTGTGGAGAAATGAAGAAAGATATGAAATGAACCTTAGCAGCTACCTAAAACAAGGGCCATTTGGTCATCATCTTTATAAATTCTAATCCCAGAGTGATTCCTAACATATGCAAAGAAAGTAATTGATATGTTTTATTAAAAGATTCATCAAAATTCTCCTGTTCTTTTTGGCTCTTAATTTTAAAAACATATGAATTATAGACTCAAAGCTTCAACATAAGTTGGTTAGGTTAAATAAATATCCTGGCAGCAATTATTGGTCAAATGCTTGGAACCTTATTACAAACTGTGAATTTATTCTAAAATTTCCAAACTTCATTACATAGCATCTAAAAACCAGCATTCCAGCAGTTCTTTTAAAACCCATTATTTAAAAGAAAATGTCATAATGATTCTTCTGGATTTCAATAATATTGAAGGAAATGAGAGCCAGCAATTGACTACTGTAAGTATCCCAAACTATCCATAGAGGTTCTACATGGATATTTTGCATATTTTCGGAGATCACCATGTCCACCAGGCTCACCATATGAGACTGAATACAGAATTACAGTTTTCTGCAAAGAAGGACTTGACACTGGATAATTCAAATACTTTTCTCTTCTAACCTCTTCAAATCAAAACCAAATGAAAGTATAATCTCGAGATTCCTTTTAGTTAAGACATTATTTAGACTTTACAATTCACTTACATATCAGCTGATTCAACATTAAATTCTTTGCTATATCATTTTTTTTTTGGTTTTTTGTTTTGGCAAGGCAGTGGGGTTAAGTGACTTGCCCAAGGTCACACAGCTAGGCAATTATTAAGTGTCTGAGGCTGGATTTGAACTCAGGTACTTCTGACTCCACTGCACCACCTAACTACCCCTTTGCTATATCATTTGAAAATATATTTAAAATCCCATGAAATTTTACTCACTTTTGAGCTCCGATACTAAAATATATAATAGCACATCTAAATTGACTACTATGTTACTGTTATTTCTTAACTGAACTTGTCATTTTTGCCACCCAAATTAACTCCTAATTTCTTCATTTTTGCTAATGTTTACTAACATTTCTCAGATTGAAAACCTCAGCATCATCTTTAACTTCTTTCTTTTTTATTCTTGCTCTATGCATCCATTCAGTCACTGTTGTATTTTACATTCTTCACATTTCTCTTGCTACTCTAGTTTATATCCTCATTTCTTCTCACTTGAAGCATATTCATAGCCTCCTAAATGGCTATCCCTGGTTTCTATCGACACTCAGCCTAAACACCATCTTTTACGGGAGGTCTTCTTGGTCCCCTCCTGACCTTTTGAGTCATCTCTTTTCAATTAGTGTGTAAATTCATTGAGGTCAGGAACTGAGGGTTTTTTTCATGTTTTTACCTTTATTTGTATCCCTAGTGCTTAGCATAGTTTCTGAAATATAAACACTTAAATGATTGTCGATTGGTTGATTAAACAGAATCCCTTTAATCTACTAATACATGCTGTAATTAATAATCCTAATAATAGTAATCCTAATCTTACTCAAAATTATCCAGTTATTAGCAAACAACTACCCTGGGAAGAGTGCTGAGAAAATAAAAACTAAAGTTTACATTCTTAGATCTGGGATTCAAGACCTCCTGAATCCTGCATCTAATTTATCTCTCCATCCTCATCTCCCACTACTACATTATATGCCCTAGACAGAAGATCAATCATACTATTTTTTCTTCCCCTACAATGACCCAAGTTTTCAAGCATGTTACTATATTCACACCATTCCCTTTGTATGTCTACTTGCCAAAATTCTCCATAATCCCCAAGGCCCATCTAAAATGTTCCAAAAAGTTCTCTCCATGCTCTGAAATCTCCTTGTGTTTTATTCATTCCACTCCTTTGGTATTATTACATTATGTTCATCCCTTATTTCTCCTATTCAGTTTTAAGATCTTTAAGGGTAAGAACCATATCCTATTCATATTTGTTATTCATCATAGGACCTAGCATAGTTAGTTTCCTGCTTATGTTAGAGATTCATTTTTTGAATTTAATTATGCCCTATAGAGGCAAGTCATTTTTTTTTAAAATCTGTACCAAGCTAAAAATATAAAAACTCATAGAATGCTATATTTGGAGGAAGTTTTCAACATAAGTGCATTCTTAAACATTTGGGTAGTTTTCATAGCCTATTATAATAAAACATCATAAAGTCAAAAATGCCTTCTAACTCTCTCTACTTATGAAGAGCAGAAGAGTTACACACACACACACACACACACACACACACACACACAAACACATACACTCACAGAGTATGTGAATGTGTATGTGTGTGTCTTGTGCATCTCCCTCTGTTTCATTTGACAGGTGTTGAAGAAACTTTCCTTCTTTAGTTATAATAACTTTTACAACTTTATTTTTTTCTTAACAGGATGCTCAGTATTTAAGAAACCTACCCCATTCTAACACTATGTTGTATATATTGTGAACTCTGTTACATAGCATGACATTTGAGTATTCAGTTGGAGGTTGGACAAGAGATTCTCTTTAGATTCCTTTTATATCATAGAAAGGCATAGAGGACTACTCTTAGAGCCATGAAACTGGCTTCAAATTCCATTTCTGACACATTGTTGATATGAGAGCCAAGGCAAGTCAATCTCTAGGCAATATGTTAAGACTGCTTCAGAAAAGATGCCAACCTCCTTTAGTGGAGGGAGTTTCCTCATTCCAGAGTTCCCTCGAGTAGAATGACAGTAAATACTCGCTTTTATGTCTGCTACTTGAGTCATGTATTACTTTATTAATTCTCACTGTAGGTTCTCAAACAGTCAAAGATTAGATTCTGTGCGAAATAAAACAATCTATGGGTATGTTTAACAACATATGCTCCATTCTGCTTCTGTACCTCTCCATCAAGGAGAAGGAGATAACATTATGTTTTTCTAATAAGTAATCACTTATTAGAATTATTATAATTATTATATATTACATAATATTTAATATTAGATGTTAGATAATAATTAGAATTATTATAATTTACTTGTTTTCATAACATTTAAAATGGCCCAACCAGACAGAGTAGAATAATTTCAATTCAATATAATTCGTTATTCAATGTACTAGAAAGTTGATTCCTAGTTTTTCTCCTCAAAATAATGTGTCTAATACATTTTCTCTTATTTGCTTCAAATGTTCTAAATGACATTATTTTCTCTTTTTAACAAAATCCATAGCTTGATCAAGTGATCCGTCAGAGAAGCCTGTCATCTTTGGAACTATTTCTCTCTTGTGCCCAGAAACAATTGAGTTTTTTAATCTCTGAAGAACCAGCTTCAACAGAAGGAGGAGAATATGAAAAGCTGACCAGCACTGACAGTGGCTAGATCATTTGGGCCCCTAATTTACATTCTGTGAATTGCAAAGATGCTTTTTTTTTTCTTTTTAAAAACTTAGGGATTATAATACTGGTTTAAGGATAAAACAAAGCAATATTTAGAAGAATGTCAGGTGATCTAATTTACTTTGTTTTGTTTTCTCATTTAATTTGCTTTCAAGCATAATATGACTTAAGAAAGTAATTGAAAAATGACACATGATCAAAATCTACACTTATGTTACAAATTTTATAGCCTCCAGTGGCCTGTTATTGGTTAATTTGGCAAAAGTAATGAGTATCATAACTTATTGCCTCAATATGACTTTTTACAAGATGCCAGCATGTGATCTTATAATTGATTTTTTCTTTTAGCATAGGAGGAGATCCAAGTTTCAATATTATGTAGTTACCTCTTTGGAATTTGGATATAAAGATCTAAGTTTTCCTTGCCATTTTTTCAGTTACATAATAATACTTTTTTGTCAGTGAACAGAAAGTAAATAACAGGAGAAAAGAGAAATTTAAAATATTTTACATTAATTTTACTAGCCTATTGAAACACAAACTGAAAGGAAAGAAACAATGTGTGTGTGTGTATGTATGTGTGTGTGTGTGGTGTGTGTATACATATATTGCATATATTTGTTCTTCAAAATTGTTATTGAGCAATGAAATTACTTTTTTATGAAAATTTAACCTTGTGCTTGATCTGTTGAAAGAGAATTCATTGTAGTCCATGAAATCCCTGTTTTAGGATTTCAAGTTCTAATAGAGGTAGTAGAAATAATTTCCCCATAATTTTGAAAGTGCTTAGTTTATGATATGTATTTCAAACTTAATAGATTTGTGCCTCTGTTCATGGTTGTTTTTCACATTTTTCAGTTTTCAAATAAAGGATTGATTTTTTCCTGCCATTTAAATTTACATAAATGTTTTATCTTATATGTGTGATGCTTCAACTTTCATATGCCCTGAACATTCTTACAACAATAAAAATATCTTCCCAAAGTAAACTTATGTGATTAATTTCTCCATATATCTATATACTAGTGAGAACCTGCAGGGTATGTTTGTGTGGAGTTCATTTTAAATGATTAAAAAAGTGCTCAGGTTCTTTTTTTTTTTTGCAAGTTCAAGTAAAGACCTGAATACAACTGATGAGCCTGAAGGCCAAACAGACTTAATGACATCCATTCATGTATCATCTCCCAGAAAAGAGAAGGGTATCCTAAAGAAAGGGACTCTCCATTAAAATCTCCTGGTTTTCTGGGCACTAGTCTATGTGCACCTGTAAATTCGAGGAATGTTTGAGGCTGCAACCACTTAGTTCTTTGTTTCTTTTTCATCTATTGTAGTATTTTTTTTAAAATTATCCCACCAGTTTAGAAGGAAGCAACTGTAAAAAAAAATTAATGAGGACAAGACAGCTGACATATATTGGAAACTGACAGAGGGAAGGGCAGGGTGTGCTTTCTAAGGATCATATGAATTTGTTCATTGAACTAAGGCCTTCATTCTCATAAAATGGTAGTCAGTGTCCAGAGTGAATCAAAGTACACTTTGCATCTGCTCTAGCGGAAGTCCCACTTGCCAGATTGAGTTTTTAATGGGCACATACCCAGGTCCCAGAGGCTTACTCTAAACCACTTCTCTGAAATATGGAATTTTTTTAGGGTTTTTTTTTTACAAGGCAAATGGGGTTAAGTGGCTTGCCCAAGGCCACACAGCTAGGTAATTATTAAGTGTCTGAGACCAGATTTGAACCCAGGTACTCCTGACTCCAGGGTCAGTGCTTTATCCACTGCACCACCTAGCTGCCCCTGAAATATGGAATATTTTCACAGTCCTTCATACAATTGCAATCAAAATTGGATTATGGCACTATTCTTTCAGGACTTGGATGAGTTATCTAGAACTGACTTATATCAGTACACTCAAATCCAATACCAACTCAAAAAGTTATTGTGAAAACATATAAACATTGAAGCACCATTCTGCTTATGTCAAACTATTGTGAAATGGACAGAGTGCCAGACCTGGAATTAGAAAAAATCTTAGTTCAAATATGACCTCAGACATTTACTACCTGTGCAATCCTAGACAAGTCACTTACCTCAGTTTCCTCAGTTTGTACATGTGCAAAATAAGAATTATAATATCACCTACTTGATTGTTTTGAGGACCCAATGAAATTATAATCATAAAGTGCTTAGTACAATGCCTAGTAGTACTATAATACAAATGATAGCTAAATACCCATTATTGTTATTATTATTATTATTATTATTTGCTTTATAATATGAATTCTTTCATAACTTATTTGAACTTTATCCTTAAACTAGGTCTGGCAGCTTATCAAAAAACAGGAAATTCTAATCAGAGACCAAAAGCTCTATTCTTTTTGACTGATACTTCCTAGTCCCTCTATGGGAAATTCCATTCTTTGCAGTGGCTATAGCCTATGTTAGAATCTTCTCCTTTACTTCTAATGTTAATGTTCTTCAATGGTTTAGCTTAGGTGCCAGGTTTTACATAAAATATTTCTTGATCCCTCTCCACAGTTTTTATGCTTTCCTAACTCCAAGCTCATGACTTTTTATTTCCTCTCTATGTATAATTTTAGTTATCACTATATATTCTGTTTGCTTCTAATAGAATGTGAGCTCCTTGAAGACAGTCTTTCATTTTTGTCATTCTATCTCCATTGCCATGCACAAAATGAATATAATTAATATTTGTTGACTTGAATTGGTAGAACCACTGAGAATGTAAAGTAGTGAACAGTTATATAGATTACGGTAACTGTGTGACAGAACTAAAGGTAATGCTGGAACTTCATCAGAAGAAAAAAAAAACATCACATTGTCTCCTATAGAGAAAAATCTTGGTGAATCCACTGGTGAAGTCATTACAAATTATGATTTTAATCTCATTCAAAATTGGTACAACATCCTTCATAATGAACTAATCCCTTTCATTTTAGAACAATTCCTCTCTTCTGTAATTCATTAAAACCTCTTCTCCACCATTGCACTTCACCCCACCCCACGCCCACTAAATTTTAATACACCCCTGACTATACTTTGCAACAATGATTTCACCTTCTCTTATAGCCTTAACCTCACCCCCCACTCACTGGTTCCATTCCTTTCTTCCCACTGAAATTTCTATAATTCTCTACCTACTACTATCATTCATCAACTTCATATGCTATGAGGTTTATAGTATCCACAGTTGTCAACCAATCCAGTTCCCTTTTTTAAAGACCCACTATTCAATTGCTATTTTTGTTGTTTACTGTTTTTTCCTGCAGTTGCTCAAATGATTTTTGTGACCTAACATAAGAACAATTTTTTTAAAAGTCCCGTGCACAGCTAAGGAATATTCATACTTTTACTATTTGTACTTAGAAATCTCCAGACATCTATCATACCTACCTTTTCTAAAATTGTAGTTTCTTTCTTTCCTTTTCTTCCTTCCTTCCTTACTTTCTTTTTTAGTTTTTTGCAAGGCAAATGGGGTTAAGTGGCTTGCCCAAGGCCACACAGTTAGGTGATTATTAAGTGTCTGAGACCAGATTTGAAACCAGGTATTCCTGACTCCAGGGCCAGTGCTTTATCCACTGCGCCACCTATCCACCCCCCTTCCTTCCTTCCTTCCTTCCTTCCTTCCTTCCTTCCTTTTTTTCTTTTTCTTTCTTTCTTGTTTATCTTTTTTGTGATATTTGTTAAAGTCTGAAAAAGGTATAATTATATTCTAAACTATTACAGGTTTTCTATTTTTCCCCTTCAACTTAATTTTTCTTTAGGTTTTTAGATTCTATCGTATTTAGTGTATATTAATATTTCTATTCATTATCCTTGTCTTTTATTGTTGCTCTGAGATTGATTGCTGACCTTTTTTGCGGGGGAGGCAAGGCAATGGTGGCTTGCCCAAGGCCACACAGCTGATTGCTGACCTTTTTAAAAAGAAATCATGTATGGACTTGCTTATCCCTTCAGTGCAACAACCAGTGACAATTTTGAGCTATCTGCAATGGAGAACACCATCTGTATTCAGAGAAAGAATTGTGGACTTTGAACAAAGACCAGAGACTATTACTGTCAAAATAGAAAAATAAAAAGCATTATATTATAATGTAATTTTACTATCTCATACTTTATATTTCTTCCTTATGGATTTGATTTCTCTGTCATCACACTCAACTGAAATCAATGTATAACATAGAACAAATGTAAACACTAACAGAATGCCTTCTTTGGGGGTGGGGAGGGAAGCAAGAATGGGGGGGGATTGTAAAACTCAAAATAAATAATATCTTTCTTTAAAAAAAATCATGTAACTGATGCTGAGTGAGATGAGCAGAACCAGAAAAACACTGTATACCCTAACAACAACATGGGAGTGATGTTCAACCTTGAAGGACTTGTTCATTCCATCAGTGTAACAATTGGGAACAATTTTGGGCTGTCTGCAAAGGAGAGTACCATCTGTATCCAGATAAGGAGCTGTGGAGTTTGAACAAAGTACAAGGACTATTCCCTTTAATTTAGGAAAAAAACAGATATCTTATTGTCTGATCTTGTTACCTCTGAGAATTCTGTTCTCTTTAAGAATATGATTTCTCTCTTATCACACCCAATAATTTAATCCTAAAGAATCAGTGGTAAAAGAAAATACAAAAAAAGTGCTCCAAAAATTAAAAAATATGATTTGTGATTTAGCCAAATGAGATCTCAGGGCAAAATATTTATTTCTCAACACCATTGAAAAAAGAAAAAAACACAATAAATTAAGCATACAACTTTAAAGGGGGGTGGGGAAGCAAAGTGGTAAATCAAAGAATCCTATCAAAATATAAACAAAAATCCTAAATGCCAAAGAAAATATAAAATTAGCAAAAACATCATAGAATTAATAAATGAAATTGGGGGCAACAGAAGAACTAATAAAATAAATTATTGACTAACCAATATTTTAAAGAGAGGAAAGCAAATTTTCCGGTATAAAAAAATAGAAAGAATTAACAACAAATTAAAGGAAATAATTAGATAGTTTTCCAAATACATTCTAAAATAATTGATATTTACAAAAATCATAAAAATCATAAAAAGAAATCGAATAAGTCATGAATATTCAAAGACCAAAAAACACCCAAGATCAGATGTAATTGCAAATAAATTATTTCAAACACTTAGATAACAACTAATTTCAATAGGTGCAAACTGTTTTCAAAAAGAGGAAAAGAAGTAGTCCTAAGAAATTCAATGATATAAAGATGGTCCTGATAACCAAAACAAGGAAAGACAAACCATGAAAAGAAGATTTCAGAACAATATCCATTTACAAATATTAATACAAAAATATTTAATAAATTACTAACAGAGGCTAGCAACATAATAGTTCATAAAAACAAAATAGATTTTATTAATAACAAAAACCAAAAATCACATTATTACATCAATATAAGGTTGCACATGACTGGCAAAAGTTGAACAGAATGATGGGTAACTTTTAGACATTCTGTATATGGCACTGTTTTATTTCCTTTGGGCCTGAATATTAGCAAACATCAAAATATGTTTGATGGTGGCTTGAAGTTAGCATGCTCCTAGAGTTTTCTCTACAGCATGTCAAATGAAGCCTCTGCTCAGACATTAAAGCTACAGACACCATCAAAAAAAAAAAATCAAAGCCAGTTTTCCACTGTAGACATCACAGAGGATCTTTAAATAAGGCCTGACTCTTGGGGGAGGGGAAAGATGCGAGGGGGTGGTCAAGGATATTCTGCCCAACTAGGCAGGAGAGCAGGAAAGCCAGCAGGAGGCTTTTAACTCCAGTGTAGCCCAGGTTCCAGCAGCTAAATAGCAAGCCAACAGGGAGCATCCCAAACCCAGACAAAGTCTGAACTCTGGGAATAATGGGGCAAAAGATAGGAGTGGGTTGGAAACAAAGCACTGCATAAGCAATGCCTGCATATGCAACATCTTAGCCAGTGATAAGTCAGGGATCAGACCCCATTGCTAGCACAAAGTTTTGGATTATACTCCCTGTACCTCAGGAACAGAGTTCAACAATCAAAATGAGCAAAAAAGGAGAATGCTAACCATGGAAAACTATATGCAGATAGAGATGATTAAAATGCCTCCTTAGAAGAAGAAAACAATGAAAAAATTGCCTATGTGATAAAGTTTCAAAAAAAAGTCTATGAATTGGACTCAAATCCATTATCTCATGGAAGTATTTAAAAAAGAATTTAAAAGGCAATGAAGAGGAGAAAAGAAATGAGAAAATGTAAAAAAGAAAGGAGAGCCATTCAGAAAAATTATGAATAATTGACTAAAGAATGCATCCACTTTAAAAGTAAAAATAACCAATTGGAAAAGGAATGGAACTCTTCAAAAAATAAAATCGACCAATGAGAAAAGAAATGCAACTCATATAAAACTAAAATTGATCAATTGGAAAGGGAATGCATCTCGGCAAAAAGTAAAATTAACCGACTGGAAAAGGAAACCCAAAATCTAACTGAAGAAAATAAAACTCTTAAAAATTAGAATTGGACAAATAGAAACTAATGAATCTATGAGACACAAAGTTTCCATCAAACAGAATCAAAAGGCTGAAAAAATTGAAGAAAACAAAGTACCTTTTAGGAAAAAGCAAGTGACCTGGAAAATAGATCTGGTAAGGATAATTTTATGAATTATTGATCTTCCAGAAATCCTAGATCAAAAAAAGAACCTGGAAAATATATGTCAGGAAATAATCAGGCAAAATTATCCAAATATACTAGATCAAGAAGTCAATATAATCCTTGAAAGAATACACAAAACAGAATACCTCCAGAAAGAGACCCCAGGATAAAAACTCCAAGGACAATCATAGACAAATTCTCAAATAAAGGAGAAAATACTACAAGCAGTGAAAAAGAAGCAATTTAAATACAAAGCACAATCAGAATTATACAGTATATATCAACTTCAACATTAAAGGATCAGAGGACCTGGTATATGATAATTAGGAGGGCAAAAGACCTTGGATTACAACCAAAAATTAACTACCATGCAAAATTCAGCATTTTCTGTCAGGGGGAAATATGGATGTCCAATGAAATAGAGGATTTACAAAGTTTCCTGATAAAAAAGATCAGAACTGAACAGAGAATTTGATCTTCAAAGATAACACTCAAGATATGCATAAAAAGGTAAACAGAAAAGGGGGAAAATTCAAATGTTAGTCAAGAGCACTAAATTGTATATAACCCTACAAGGAAAGAAAACATGTGTAATTCTTTAGAATTGTATTTCTCTTAGGAGAGATAAAGGACTGAATATGGTTGAAGAAATTATACTTAGAGGATATGAGTGTGGTTGGTTCCTGTTCTTCATTATTGAAGAAGACCAAAATGACATGTTTGAGAAAAGTTATAGTTTGTCTGAATGTGACTGATAGGACCAATATGAACTCAGAATGTTCTTTCATGCTCAGACATAAATAGTCCAGATTAATACCTAGGGTGTTTACTCTAAACTTATGTTTCTTATATTTCCTTTGAGATTAATTCTGCTTTGCTTATTAGAGCTCAGCACTTACTTTTGGTTTTGGATTTGTTTTTGCAAGGCAATGGAATTAAGTGACTCACCCAAGATCACAGAGTTAGGTAATTATTAAATGTCTGAGGGCAGATTTGAATTCAGGTCCTCCTGACTCCAGGGCTGGTGCTCTATCCACTGTGCCACCTAGCTGCTCCTTCAGCACTTTCTTTAATGAGGGTATTCTCTACTGGGGCAGTCCTTTGCCAATGTCTCCCATGCTTTACACTCAAATCTAAAGTTCTTAAGAGAGACCTTCAGAGTGTCCCAGTACTTAGAATGCTTAAAAGCTCTAAACATAATTAAATCAGAAGTGACTTTACTAGATACTTAGAGGTTTATAATGCAATAAGGGCAAAGGGTGAGTAGAAGGGTTGAAAATAAATTGATTAGGAAGTGATTTTTGTCTTAATCCATACTTTCATTAATAAAGGTTTTAGTATTATGGTTGGGTGCTTAAGGAACAGTGACAGAGAGAGAGTTCACCATTTGGTTGGGCTTAAGGGCTATGGTTGGATTGCTATAGAGATAGAGGGAAAGAGAGAGTATACTTAGAGGGACTGGACAGGAAACCTTAAAGAGATTTGCTTTACTTGACACTTTGGCTACAATTGGAGGGAGTGTGCTTTGGGGAAGGGGAAGGTGTTCATGAAATGATTTGGCTTTGCATGATGCTTTGGCTCATGAAGATTATGTGTCCATAGAAGGTATAATGTGATTATAATTTGATGTAATTCATGATTCTTGAGAAGTATATTTCTAATGAGACAGAAGAGGGGAGGGTACTTAGTGACTTGGAGGCAATACTGCTTATCAGTCAATCAAGCAATCAATCAATCAACCTTTGAGAGTAGTACTTCCATCAGATCAGATAAAAGGAGTATATTTTGACAAAGGATACAAGATACAAGACAGTTAAAACAATAAAATTATAAAAAGGATTATACTAGGAGAAGGATATGTAATAGTAGACAACACCAGGTGAAGAGGCACAAAGTCCTATTATAGTAGAAGGAAGATAGGAACAGTATGAACACTGATTAAATCCTACTCAATAGATTTGACCCAGAGAGGGAATAACATATATTCCTAATGGGGTTTAAAATTCTCTTACCCTACAGGGAAGTAGAGGGTGGGAAAAGGGGGAGGAAAGGGTAGAAGGAACTGATAAAAAGAAAGGTGAAGGTATAAGTGAAAACAAACTGAAAGTTAAAATTTAAAAGAAAAGTTAAAGGGGAAAGGGTGCAAAACATTGCTGAGGGGGAATAAGAGAAAAGTAAAGATCACATGGAAAGAAATAAAAAATTAATGATCTTAACTGTAAATTGAATGGGATGAACTCAACCATAAAACAGAAGCAGATAGCAGAATAGATCAAAAACCAGAACCCTACAATATTCTATTTACAGGAAACACATATGAAGTAGAGAGATAGAAACAGGGCAAAAGTAAAAGGCTGGAGCAAAAGCTATTTTGTTTCAGCAGAAGTAAAAAAAAATCAGAGGTAGCAATACAGATCTCAGACAAAGCAAAAGCAAAAATAGATCTCATTAACATGGATAAGGAAGGAAACTATATCTTCTTAAAAGGCATCATAGGCAATGAAGTTATATCAATGTTTAACATATAATATGCACCTAGTGGTATAGCACCCAAATTCAACCTTCTGCTCTCAGAACTAGATAAATCTAACCAAGAAAATAATTAAGAAGGAAGTTAAGTAGGTGAATAAAATCATAGAAAATTTAGACCTCTGGAGAAACCTGAATAGGAATAGAAAAGAACATACTTTTCTCTGCAGTACATGGCATAATGACCATATACTGGGTTGTAAAAAACCTTACAATCAAATGCAGAAAGGCAGAAATAATAAATGCCTACTTTTCAGACCATGATACATTAAAAATTACATGTAATAAAGGGCCATGGAAAGATAAATCAAAAATTAATTGGGAACTAAATAACAATTTTAAAGAATGAGTTCATCAAACAACAAATCATAGAAATAATCAATCATTTTATCCAAGAAAATGATAACTATGGAGACATCATATCAGACTTCATGGGATGCAACAAAGCAGTTTTTAGTGAAATTTTATATATCTCTAAATGCTTTTTTGAATAAAATAGAGAAAGAGGAGATCAAAGTATTTGGTATGCAATTTAAAAAGCTAGAAAAAGAACATGTTAAAGATCTTCAATTAAATACCAAATTACAAATTCTGCAAATCAAAGGAGAGATTAATAAAACTGAAATCAAGAAAACTATTGGTCTAATAAATAATGCTAAGGGTTGATTTTTATGAAAAAATCAATAAAATCGACAGACCTTTGTTTAATCCGATTTAAAAAAAATAAAGAAGAATTACCAGTATCAAAGAATGAAAAGGGTGAACTCACTACCAATGAGGAAGAAATTAAAGAGATTAATAAAATAAATAGATAATTAGATAAATTAAAAAGATAATTGCCCAATCATATGCCAATAAATTTGACAATCTGAGTAAAATGGATGAATATTCACAAAAATGCAAACTACCCTGATTAACAAAAAAGTTAATAAAATACTTAACCCCATTTCAGAAAAAGAAATTGAAGAAACCATCAATAAGCTCCCCTCCCCAAAGCCTCCAGGTTCAGATGTATTTAAGTAAATTCTAACATTCAAAGAACATACAAAGAACAAGTAATTCTAATTCTACAAAAACTATTAAAAAAATATGAGTTCTACCAAAGTTCTTTTATGACATCAATATGGTGCTGATACTTAAATTATGAAAAGTCAAAACAGAAAAAGAAAACTATAGACCAATCTCCCTAATGAGCATTGATGCAAAAATCTGAAATAAAATTTTAGCAAAGAGATTACAGTAAATTCTAGTATAATACACCATGATCAGGTAGAATTTATACCAGGTAGGCATGGAGGGTTCAATGTTAGAAAAACACTCAACATGATTGAACATATAATAACAAAATAAATAGAAATTATGTGATTATCTCAATAGATACTGAAAAAGTCTGACAAAATACAACATCCATTCCTATTAAAAAACACTAGAGTATAGGAATAAATGGAGTTTTCCTTAAAATAATAAGCAGTATATGGGGCAACTAGGTGGGATAGTGGATAGAGCACAGCCCTTGGGAGTCAGGGGGACCTGAGCTCACAGCCAGTTACAAACACTTAAAAATTACCTAGGTGTGAGCTTGGCAAGTTACTTAATCCCATTGCCTTGCAAAAACCAAAATAAATAATAATAAAAATAATGATAATAATAGTAAGCAGTATCAAACCATCAACAAATATTGTATATAATGGGGATAAACTAGGAACATTTACAATATGATTCCTAACTATCCAATATAGTATTAGAACTATTAGGAATTGATGATAAATAAGATGAGTAGAAGCAGAAGAACATTATACACCTTAACCACAACATGGGTTGATGATCAACCTTGATGAATTTACTCACTCCATCAGTGCAATAATCAGGTACAATTTTAGAGTATCTGTGATAGAGAATACCATCTATATCCAGAGAAGGAACTGTAGAGTTTAAAAATGATGCCTAAAGATTATCTTCTCTAATTTTTAAAAGTTGTCTTGTGTATTGCATAATTTTGCTATCTCTAATATGTTCTTTCTTCCTTTTGGATCTGTTTCTTCTCTCTCGACATTCAGTTATGACTTATGCCTATCATGGAAGCAAATATAAAGATTATATTAGATTGCTTTCTGTTGGGAGAGGTGAGAGGGAGAAAAAATTTGTAAAATTCAAAATCTTGCAAAAAAATTGGTAGAAACCTTTGCATGTAATTGAAAAACAAATAGAATATTTATATAATTAAAAAAGATATATTAGCTGTAGCAATAAATCAAGAAAAAAATTGAAGGAATTAGAATTGGCAATAAGGAAGCAAAACTCTGCAGATAATAATCATATTATTATACTTAGAGAATGGTAATCAACTAAAAAACTGCATAAAACAATTAACAAATTCAGCAAAGTAACAGGATATAAAATAAGTCCACATAAATCATCAGTATTTCTATATATGAACAATAAAAACCCAAGGGCAAGAGATAGGAAGAGAAATTCCATTTGAAATAACTGCAGATAATATTAAATACTTGGGAATCTACCTCCAAGACAAACACAGGAAATTGTATGAACACAATTAGAAAACACTTTTCACACAAATAAAAGCAGATCTAACAATTGGGAAAAATGTCAATTGCTCATGATGAGGTCAAGCTAATATAATAAAAATGACATTTCTACCCAAATTAAATTACTTCTTTAGTGCTATACCAATCAAACTATCAAATAACTACTTTGCTGTGCTAATAAAAAAAAACACAAAATTCATCTAAGCAATAAAAAATCAAGAATATCAAGGGAACTGATGAAAAAATATGTGAAGGAAGGTTACTTAGCTTACCAGATCTAAAATTATACTATAAAATTGCAGTTATAGGGGCAGCTAGGTAGCGTAGTAGATAAAGCACTGGCCCTGGAGTCAGGAGTACCTGGGTTCAAGTCCGATCTCAGACACTTAATAATTACCTAGCTGTGTGGCCTTGGGCAAGTCACTTAACCTCGTTTGCCTTGCAAAAACCTAAAAAAAAAGTTGCAGTTATCAAAACTACATGGTACTATTAAAAAATAGAGTAATAGACCAGTGAATTATAATGTTTGTCCTTTGTTTCCAAAGAAGGGAGGTGATGCCATGACAAGCATGTAAACTGGATTTGAATGAGGGGAATACTGTGCTATGTCACCAGCTTCACTTTCTTCTCCTGAGCCATCTAGGTCCAGTGACCACATATGAAACAGGAGGACTGGAGATGGCCCTGGATGCAAAGCAATCAGCATTAAGTGGCTTGCTCTGTGGTTATCTCCCAGGCAGTTGAAGGATGTACATGTCTATAAAGCAAAGGGAAATAGATGTGTTGTGACAATCTCAATAGGAAGTCTCTTAATCATTATCAAGATTTTTGCCAGTGTTATCCTTAATAATTACCTAGGTGTGAGCTTGGGCAAGTCACTTAACCCCATTTTAATTATTAAGTGTCTGAGGTCAGATTTGAACTCAGGTCCTCCTAACTCTAGGGCCAGTGCTCTATCCACTGCACCACCTAGCTGCCCCCCTAAAAGATATTTTAACAGAGAACTCACACAAGCTAAGTGATCATGTGGAGGTCAGAAGTGATTAAAGGACACACACAATTCAAGAATCACTCAATATCTCCCTGAAGAACTTTGGAATTAATTATAAAACATGGGAAACACTGGTAAAGGACTACCAGCACAGCATGCCTGCATCAAAGAAGGTACCATACTCTATGATGAGCAAAGAAGAATTTCAATAGCTCAAAAGAAACGTGAGATGTACAAAATTAAAGACATCTCTCCTGAAGTGTTCATGTGGACTATTAGTGCCCAAGCTGTAGAGCTTTTGAACTTATATTTGTCTGATCAGCCATAATCTGACACACTATACTTTGACCCCAACATAATGAAGTCATTTTGGTCCTTTTTGAGAACAAAGGACAACAATCATAACTATATGACAGGAAAAGGAAATTGTATAAGCATTAGCTAGTATATAAATTAGGAGGCAGAAAGGGGGAAGCAGAAAGTTCCAGTGTGGGAGACAACCAATGAAAATGGCCAAAGTCAAGAAATGGAATGTCATATACAAAAGTATAGCAAATAGGGCAGCATCTGTGGATATCAGAATACATGGAAGTTTAAGGTATAACAGTTTGAAAAGGGGCTAGTCCACAGAGGGTTTAGAAGTCATTGAAAAGATATTATATTTCATACTGGAGGCAATAGGAATCCAGTGCAGTTTGTTGGGTGACATATTTAGTCTTATACTTAAGGAAGATCACTTTGATTTCTAGTAAAGGATGTACTGGAGAGAAAAAACACTTGAGGCAAGGAGATCAATCAGCAGGCTATTAGGACAATCTAGGAATGAGGTGATGAGATCCTGTAGCAGAATAGTTAACAATTTCAGAAGAGAAAAAGGGATGTTTATAAGAGATATTACAAAGGTAGAATTGACTAGATTTGACAGTTGATCAGATGCAGAGGATAAAAGAGCAAGAAGTTGAGAATGACATGTATATTCAGAATTCGGATTATTATATTACTGCCCATGACAATGATAAATATGTTAGTAATGGGAGGGTTTTGGAGAAAAGATAATGAGTTCAGTTCTTGAAATACTGAGCTTAAGATTTCTATAAGACAGTCAGTTGAAGAAGCCCAGGCAATTAGAGATCTGATTTTGGAGGTCTTGAGAAATGTTAAGAGTTGGACAAATCTGAGCATCAGGAGCTGATTAGATAAGCAAATGAAATAGCGAAATGGAGAAATGAAGACATCTATAAGACTCACATTGAGAAAAGGAAATGGGTCCAAGAAAGATAGTTCCTCTCCAAAGAAAACATGACCTCATCACAGATATCCTATAAGTCTCTCTATGTGGACTCACAAGATCTTAAACATCATTTAAAGATAAAAATAAAGATTGAGGATGCAGTGCTGTGCCATAGAAAGGTACAAAAGTGGCCATTGTATTCAAATCATTTTATAAGCTATTTGGGGGAAAAATAATTTGAAAGGGTTTGGGACTGGAGGTGTGACAAAATTACCCTTTTCCTAGATATATTAGAGTTAATTTGGCATTTCCCAGTTACCTTATTAGTGACATCAGGACAGTGAGAACCATGGTTGTGATGTTTAGATCTACAAAAATCAATGGAATGTCAGCATTGATTAGAAGGTTTCAGTCTTAATAGGAAATGATTATAGTAATCTACTGTTTTATAACCCAAAAGAGTTCAGCTTCTGGGATAAGAACTCTCTCTTGGATAAAAACTGTCCAGGAAAATTGGAAGATAGTATGGCAGAAACTTGGCTTAGATCAACATCTCACACCCTATACCAAAATAAGATCAAATTGGGTACAGGATTGAGACATAATAGTCAAATATAATAAGAAAACTAGAACAAGGAATAGTTTTCCTATCAGATCTATGGAAAGGGGAGCAGTTTAATACCAAGGAAGAGATAGAGAACATCATAAAAAACAAACTGGATAATTTTGATTACATTAAATTAAAATGCTTATGCACAAACAAAACCATTGTAACCATGATCAAAAAAAATGTAGTGAGTTGGGAAACAATTTTTACAACTAGTGTATTTTCTTTTTTTAAGATTTTATCTACTTTGAGTTTTACAATTTTTCCCTTTCCCCCCCTCCACAGAAGGCAGTCTGTTAGTCTTTACCATGTTTCCATGCTATATATTGATCTAAGTTGAATGTGATGAGAGAAATCATATTCTTCTATTCGCTTACATTTTAAGGGAGAGTTCATCCCATTCACATTCAAAGTTATAATCACTAACTCTTTATTGCCCTCCATGCCATCTTCCCTCTGCTTGTATTTTTCTCCTTTTTTCCTTTTATACATATTCCCCCGAATTTTGCTTCTGGATACATCCATCTTCAGTGTGTTTATATCACTAAATCCTGTAATATTAAATCCAGGCTTTTTTTATCTTCAGTGTTTTCAGGAAGACCTATAATTCTCAGGTTGTCCCTTCTCCGTCAGTTCTCAAGGTCAGTGGTTTTGCTGATGAGGTATTTTACATTTTCTTCTATTTTTTCGATTTTTTGGTTTTGTTTAACAGGCTCTTGCTGTCTCATGAAGTCATTAGTTTCCACAGACTCCATTCTTTATTTTTAGAGAAGAATTTTCTTCATTTACCTTTTGCAACTCCTTTTCCAGTTGATCAATTCTATTTTTGAAAGAGCTTTCCATTTGACCAAGTGAGGTTTTGAAAGTATTATTTTCTTTCTGCATTTGTCAAATTGTATTTTGCAATGATTTGTTTTCTTTCTTCCAATTGATTTTTAAACTCCTTCCTTATTTCTTCAAGGAAGTCTTTCTGTGTTGGAGACCAAATCATATTCTCCTCAGAGGTTCTAGCTCTTTCTGAGTTAGGGTCTTTGCCTTCTAGGAATTTTTTTATGGACCACCCCCTTTCTTCTGGCCTTTCTTTATTTTACTAAGACCTTATGTTGGCAAGGGGCTGGTTCACAGAGATTTGGTGTTGAGATCCCTAGAGGCTTTACTCCTTGTCTGGCCAGAAGGCTGTGTTGGTTGCTTTCTCTGGAGTGTCTGTGACCTTAATTTGAGGACCTCTCCCTTAATTTGGAGTGGTTGAATGAAACTGTAGAATATTTTTATCTTTGATCAATGGTGTATTTTGCCCTAGGGCAAGGTATTTGCTCTCCCTATTCACAGCTGAGGGAGGTCTTCTGCTCACATGCCTGGGGGGCAGAGGAGGGCTGCAATTGTGTTTGTTCTGGGAAGAGGCTTCACCTGAAATGAAGGACTGGAACCTCTCCCTCCAGCTCTGCATTGGAACTCTCCCTTCAGCTCTGCCTGCAAGCTCCAGACCTTCAGTGCTGCAACCAATGCCTTTGCTCCCTAGTTGCCTGATCAAGTTTGCCCCACTCTGAGTTCTCAGGATCTCACTTACCCCGTCTCCAATCAGACTGGTCACACTTTCAGGGTCTCAGAATCTTGCCTGCCCCACTGTTCAGGCTAGTAGAGTTCTCAGTCTCTGATACTGTCCTGTGCTCCCAGCAGAGTCAGCCCTCTGCACCCAGTTCGCCCATGATCCTGAAGGACAAAGCTTGAGGAAGATCTTCTTCTCCTAGTTTCTCTTTCTGGGTTTTGTGTATCAGATTTCTGTTAAGAGGTTTATTTCATATTATTTATGAGGGAAGATCAGGAGATTAGCAACTGTGCCTCTGGGTTAATCAAATGTCAGTATAAAAACTTATGGTTGGGGGTGGCTAGGTGGTGTAGTGGTTAAAGCACCGGCCTGGAGTCAGGAGTACCTGGGTTCAAATCCGGTCTCAGACACTTAATAATTACCTAGCTGTGTGGCCTTGGGCAAGCCACTTAACCCCATTTGCCTTGCAAAAAAAACCTTATGGTTGGCTGTGTCATATTGCAAAAGAGGAATTTCAAAGAAGTTACCTAATGAATGTCATCAGGGAGATGCATGAATGGAAAAAAAAGATAAGTCAGTCATGTAGTGAGAAGAAAAGAAGACAGAATGGCAGCTAGATTGACCTTGTTCTTTACTGGTATCCAAACAATGTCAAGAGATCTAGAGGCAGGTCCTTAGTATTTTAATACTATGGATGGTGGAAAATGTATAGGAGGAATTAAAATAGAATTTTAAAAAGTTGTGTTATTATCTGCACACACACACACATATTTCATATATATATATATATATATATATATATATATATATATATATATATATATATATATAAAATAAATGATGGGTGAAATATCTCACAATTCTGTCAAAGTATCTTTTCAACTTCCACATGGTTTTCCCCCTGGGGAGACTTTTAACTGTCTTCTAAGGTGTTCACTGTCCTCCCCAACTTTGTAGTAGCCCACATTTGATGAACAAGCTGGCTATGCCTTATCCAAATTATCATGTTTAGTAGCACAGGACCAAACACAGATCTCTGGGTCATTCTATCACAAGACTTCCAGACATGATGACAGAGAATCATTAGCAACAAATTGAATGTAGGCATTCAGCCACTACTGAAATTATCTAGTTGTAGTAATATTTAATCTATTTTGTTCCATATTCTGCAGAAAAATACAGAAAGCACTCTATTCAAATCTTTGTCACAATCTAGTCAAGTTAATAAATTTCCTCCATCAATTAACTCAACAATCCCATAATCCTATATAAAAAGGGATTAAGATTAGGTAAGTATGATGTTTTTGATGAAGCTATGCAGATTCTTTGTAATCATCAATTCTTATTAACCATCTTTTTTTCAGTATCCATTCTAGAAATTTCAATTATGTGAACCTTCTTGACCTGTACTTTGAAGATTTGTTTTTGTCCTATTGTTGTTTGTTTGTTTGTTTTTAAATCAGAGATGCCCATGCCTTGGTAAGCTTCCCAGTTCTGCTGAGATTTAAACTGTAGGGAGTGTATAGTAGCAGAGCAGTATAGCCCTATGAATGTCAAGCTGAAAATGTCCTAGTGGTAATGCTATACCCAATTGTATCATACTGATAAAAAGCTCACAACTGAAAGATGGAAACTTTAAGAGGAAAAACTATGCTGACAATTAGCTTATTCAAAGACAGATTTTAGGATGTACCTGATCATCGCATTCTATCATCACATAGCATAGGCTAGTACTTGCCCAGTATTGATGCACTGCATTGTCTCACTGATATGAGAGAAATTGAAACAATTTAAGGCTAAGAAACTCACACAGCAGCCAGACCATCTCCAATAGTCCTGTTTTCTACAAATCAGACCCTGGGATGGAATGATTTTGGTAAAGAAAAGTGAGAAGAATACCTTGCACAGTTTAACCTCCTTCACTGTAATAAATATAATAAACATAAACAACTCATGCCACTGATTATTTGGTTGCTTGATGTGGTCCTCTTTAATACTGAAGTCCTAACAGAAATAGACCAAGACTAGACAGAATAGTGACTGGGAAATCTAAGTAGAAAACCCAGTGAATCATTTTTCTAGTTTATCAATAAAAGGAGACTGACAAAGATCACCAGGCACTGAGGAGGGAATCTAGTCAAAAAGGTAGCATATAAAGCCTCCCAGTCTTTGATTATACACTAGAGCAGGGCTAGGGACTACTGGTCTATGGCAATTTAAGACTCAAGCTTGCTCTAGTACTGCCTTGGCAACCAAAGGCAGGGCTCAAAATTTAGTAAATCTAGGAGCTTTTAGGGGTAAATTAATTGTTTGACCAAATATGGCAGGCTAATTTTTAAGTTGATAATTTTGAATGGCCTGAGAATGATGTTACAAATATCCAAATGGCTCTTGGCAGAAGAAGTTTCCCATCTGAACTTGAGCAAGAGTTTTCCCAAATGCAGCAGGGAGAGACCCAGTTCTGTGCAAGGAATAGCACCCAAGTGATATCCCTGCCCCCATAACTACAGCTCAGTGGCACATCCAGTATTCTTAAGGAAGAATGAACTGTGACTGTGTCTAAGGTGGTTTGGTGTTAGCAAAGCAAAGAGCAGAAACGAAAATGAATGGAAGCTCTATGGTCCTGCATCTGAAGTAACATCTGACATTCAGCCCCCAGCCTGAAGGCATATAATCAATTATTAGAACAATGAGACCTGACCAGGAGTGAACCTGCAGTTTTATTCCTCTGAATCTATATTCTTCCAGCTATATCATGGAAGGCTAAGACCAAAAGTAGTCTAACAAAAGGAAAACCAGTTTTGTCACCCAAATCCATACTAGGGTCAGGAATTTACAAAACTTGTAAATCTTAAACCAGTCAGGCAGTAATTAGACTACTCTACAGAAGATATTTCTTTAGATATAATGGTAATTCTTTCAGCTCCTTTGCATGAGCTCTTCATGAGATCTTTGAGGAATTAAACACAAGCAGGAATACAGGGGATATGAATTAGTACCAAATAAGATGCAGATATTGCCTTCAGAAAAGTGTGACTTCTGGCCTAGAGAAAGAGTCCAGATTCAGGAAACAAGAAGTAATAGTTGAGTAAACCCTAAAAAGAAAATACTATAAAGAATTATTGTGACAGGAACATCTAAGACAAAAACTCAGAAGAAAAGAAAGAGTACAAAATAGCTACAAATATGCCTCAAGAACAAACCTAGAAACTATATGAAAACAATTACAAAATGCTTTTCACACAAACAAAATCAGATCTAAGTAATTTGAAAAATGTTAATTACTCATTTCCAAGAACTGGCAAACACAAGAAGCATCCTGTTTATTGAAAATGAAAATCAGTCTACATTACCTAGTAATAGTTGAGTAAACCCTAAAAAGAAAATACTATAAAGAATTATTGGGACAGGAACATCTAAGACAAAAACTCAGAAGAAAAGAAAGAGTACAAAATAGCTACAAATATGCCTCAAGAACAAACCTAGAAACTATATGAAAACAATTACAAAATGCTTTTCACACAAACAAAATCAGATCTAAGTAATTTGAAAAATGTCAATTACTCATGGGTAGGCTGAGCTAATATAATGAAAAATACATTTCTAAAATATATAGAAAACTGAATCAATTTTATAAGATTGCAAGTAATTTCCCAATTGATAAATGGTCAAAGGCTATGAACAGACAGTTTTTAGATGAAGAAACTAAAGTTATTTATAGTTGTATGAAAAAATACTCCAAATCATTATTGATTATAGAAATGCAAATTAAAACAACTACGAAGCATCATTTCAAATCTATTAGATTGGCTAAGATGAGAAAAAGGGAAAATGATCGATATTGGAGAAGATGTAGGAAAATTGGAACATTAATGCATTGTTGGAGGGACTGGATTGCTCTAACTATTCTGGGGAGCAATGTGGAACTATATGCAAAGCACAATAAAACTGTACATACTCCTTGATCCAGTAATATTACTACTAGGTCTATATCCTAAAGAGATCAATAAAAAGGGGAAAAAAGACCCACATGTATTAAACATTTATAGCAATTCTCATTGTAGTGGCAAAGAATTGGAAATTGATGGGATGCTAATCAATTTAGAAATTGTGAACAAAGTATGGCATATGAATGTGATGGAAGATTATTGTTCTATAAGAAATCATGATTGGTCAGACTTCAGAAAAACCAAGAAAGACTTAGATGAAATGATGTTGAGCAAAATGAACAGAACCAAGAGACATTATACATTATACAGTATACATTAACAGCAACATTGTTTGATGAACAAATATGATGGACTCAGCTTTCCTCAGTAGTATAATGATCAAAGATGATGCCAAAGGATTTGTAACTAAAAATACTATCCACATCCAGAGAAAGAATTGTGACATCTGAATGCAAACCTATGCATACTATTTTTGATTTTAAAAATTTTGCTTTTATGCTTTATGATATTTTTACCCTCTCATGATTTTTTGGTTCCTTTTTGCTCTACATCTTTTACAACATGACTAATATGAAAAAATCATGCATGCATAACTTATATCAGATTATTCACTGTTATGGGAAAGGAGGAGGGAAAGAAATAAAGGAAAAAAATGTAGAACTCTAAATCTTACCAAAAAATTATGTTGAAAGCTGTCTTTGCATGTAGTTGGAATAATAAATTTATTTTTTTTTTAAAAAAGTGAAAACATCAACTCACAAAAAACATTACCCTCAAAAAATACAAAACTTGGACCCAACCTGAACTAGAATTTTTGGAAGAAATAATGCAAGATGAGGTAGAGGGGGATGGGAAATAGACCTTTAATGATATAGGGGCTTCCAAGTATTCCTGATGAAAAGATAAGCAGAAACTAAAGAGAGGAGTCAAGAGACTCAAAGAATCAAGAGACACAAGGGAGCAATTAGAAGAGACTAGACAAGGATGAAATCTTTTAATTATAATTGGGAGAGATAACATAAATATTTCCAAAGAACAATAATGTTAGCAGGGTAGAAAAGAGAGTTAAATAAGATAGAATATAGTTTTGTTATATTTCAATGGTCTTAAAAGTTGAATAGGAGAGGAAAAAGTACACTGACAAAGAAATGAGGAGAAATGGAGCAATGGATTTATCTCACATAATCAAGTAGCAAGTAGATCGTTAAATCAGAGGGAAGGGTAGAGGAAACAGGTGACATTTGAACTTCCTTTCATTTTCATTACACTCATCAGAAGAGTATAAAATACATACACACATACACATATATGCATATACACACAGAGCTGGGTGCATGTAGACATACATTTAACTCAAACAGGAAACAAAAGGAAATAAGGAGAAAGAGTAAGAGGGATTCAGAGAGTGATTGGTCATAAGCAAAACAAAATCTTATCTTGGAATGTGTTTCATGAAGAGTGATTTAAAAGGAAAGGAAAAAATGCTAAGAATATATGATTGAGGTAGGGGAAATGGAAAGAGAAGAGGCTGTGGATTTGACATAAGCTGATTACATCTTTAATATGTATATTTAATTGAACTCACTCTTCTTTCACCATCTTTTTCTTTGTAAAAAGGAGGCAGGGAGAAAAGAAAGGAAAAAGTATTAGAGATTAAGATTAGAGGGAAATATATAAATATTGTTGATAGCTGTGAATGTGAAATAGATTACCAGATTTAAAAAGTAGAAATGGATAGCAGAAGTTATTAGAAAGCAGAATCTAACAAATAAGAATCAGACCTGAAACATAAAAATCTATACAAGGTTAAAATAAACGACAAGCAAAATATATTGTGTTTCTGTTAAACTTTTTTTAAAAAAAGCAAAGGATAGTGATCATAATCTCATAAAGGCAATACCAAAAAGAAACTTGATTAAAACATAAACTGGGAAACTATATTAAGCTAAAGACGTGAAAATAAAATAGTTATCTAATATTTATGCACTGAATAGCATAGCATCTAGATATATTAAAAAAATTACATGAGTTACTGGACAAAATTGACAGTAAAATTGTAGTAGAGGGAGAATTTTATGGCATAGACAAATCTAAAAAAGAAAATAAACTGAAAAATTGCTAAATTGTGGATATCATGTATCCCAGCAATACAGGTACTAGGTCTACATCCTAAAGTGATCAAAGGAACAGAAAAAAGACCTCTTTGAATGAAAAATGTTAATAGTAGCTTGTGTTTTCTCTCTCTCTCTCTCTCTCTCTCTCTCTCTCTCTCTCTCTCTCTCTCTCTCTCTCTCTCTCTCTCCATCTCCATTCTATGATATCTCTTTGTGTGTGTGTGTGTGTGTGTGTGTGTGTGTGTGTGTGTGTGTGTAGTGGTGGTAGTGGTGGAGGTGATAGCAGCAAAAAGAATTTCAATTCAAGGGCACTTATCAATTGGGGGATGACTGAACAAACTCTGACTATTAAAAGCAAAGTTTTTACATCTTAATTATCCCAGTGAATAGTGGTTCTTCAAACTTTTGAATTTCTTCTTAAAAATTCTATCATTTACCATCCCACACCCTCTTAGTGGAGAATCTTGCTTCATATTTTCCTGAAAAATTAAAGGCCATTTTCTGAAAACTCCCTCTTTTTTTTTGGTTTTTGCAAGACAATGGGGTTAAGTGACTTACCTAAGGTCACATAGTTAAGTAAGTATTAAGTGGGCAGCTAGGTGGTGTAGTGGATAGAGCACTGACCCTGGAGTCAGGAAGACCTGAGCTTATATCTGACCTCAGGACACTTAGTAATTGCCTAATTTGGTGATCTTGGACAAATCACTTAACCCCACTGCCTTAAATAAATAAAAAAATTTTAAAAAAGTAAATTAATTTGAACTCCGGTCCTCCTGACTCCAGGGCCACTGCTACCCTAGCTAGGGTGCCTTCTGTCACTATTTCTGCTTTTATCTGACTCATAATAATTTGGCCCCCCTTCTTCTTGCCAAGTCAATCCCTTTTATGTGTATGACCCTATTCCATCAGAGCCTCCCAGTACTTAAGAGATCTTTAAGATACTAGCAGTTAATTAGATCAGGGTTAGAATAAACTCATGTTTCACTTAACAAGGGGTTAAGTACCCTGGGTGGATGGGGGCGGGTAAAGGCCTTGCTTCACTTAACAAAGGGTTAAATACCCTGAGCCTGGATGGGGGAGGGTAATGTGTGAGAGAAAATGGGCCTGCAGGGAGGAGCACAAATGGTTCAAGAAATGTTATGAATTTGGAAGATACTTTGACTCATGAGGAGGACTGTGTGTACTTGAAAGATACTTGAAAAGGCAAAACATGATTATAATTTGATGCAATTTGAATCAATGCTGCTTATCAAGCAATCAAGCAGTCTGAGATGATACCTTGGTAACAATATGAGCCTATCAAGCAATCAAATAATCAAACTGTGATTGATGATGCCTGATTAATAGGAGTATTAGAGTGATAAATAACACCAAGGGAAGAGGCACAAAGATTTATAATTTTAGAGGGAAAGAAGGGAAAATATGAATGCAAAGCAAATTCTATTCAATAGATTTAGCCCAGAGAAGGAATAAGATACATTCCCACTTTGGTTTAAAAATATGACCTAAGCTACAGGGAAGGATGGGACCAGCAAAGGGAAAGACAAGGGAAGAAGGGACTGATAAAAGGGAAGGCAAAGGTATAAGTGAAAATAAACTGAAAGTTAAAATTTTAAATGAAAAGTCAAAGGTATGAGGAGGAATAAGAGAAAAGGAAAGAGAAAAATATAAATGAAGTAAGATAGCATTGTAAATGTGAATGGGATGAACTGTCCCATAAAATGGAAGTGGATAGCATAATGGATTAAAAACCAGTATCCTACAATATGTTGTTTACAAGAAACACATTTCAAGCAGAGAGATACACATAGGGTAAAGGAAAAAGGTTGGAGCAAAATATATTATGCCTCAGCTGAAGTAAAAAATTCTGGGGTAGTGATCTTAATCTCATACAATGTAAAAGCTAAAATCGATTTCATTAATAGGGATAAGGAAGGAAAGTATATCTTCTTAAAAGACACCATTGGTAATGAAGCTATATCATTACTAAACATGTATGCAGCTAGTGATATAGCATCCAAATTGCTAGAGGAAAAGCTGAGTGAATTACAATTAGACATAGATAGCAAAACTTCAATAATCAATCTCCCTCTCTCAGAACTAGATAAATCTAACAACAAAATAAATAAGAAGGAAGTTAAGATGGTGAATGAAATCTTAGAATACTTAGATATGATAGACCTTTAAAGAAAACTTAATGGAGAGAGAAAATAATAAACCTTTTTTCTCAACAGTACATGGCACCTACACCAAAATTGATCATGAGAACAAAAACCTTATTATCAAATGCAGAAAGGCAGAAATAATAAATACACATTTCTCAGACTATGATGTAATAAAAATTACATGTAATAAAGGGTCATGGAAAGATTAAAGCGAGAATTAATTGTAAATAAAATAACTATCTTAAATAATGTGTTGGAACAAATAGCAAATAAGAGAATTAATCAATAATTATATCCAAGAAAATGATAATAATGAAACATCATACCAAAATTTATGAGATGCAGCCAAAGCAGTTTTGAGGGGAAACTTTATATCTCTAAATGCCTATATGAATAAAATAGAGAAAGAGGAGATCAATGAATTGGGTATACAACTAAAAAAGGTAGAAAAAGAACAAATTAAAGATCTCCAATTATATACCAAATTAGAAATTCTTAAAATCAAGGGAGAGATTAGTGAAATGGAAATCAAGAAAACCATTGATGTCATAAATAAAACCAATAGACAAACCTTTGGTTAATCTGATCAAAAAAAGAGAATGAAGATAATCAAATTACCAGTATCAAAAATGAAAAAGATGAACTAACCAATAATGAAGGAAACATTAAAGAGATAATTTGGAGCTACTTTGCTGAATTGTATGACAATATATTGAATAGCCTGAGTGAAGTGGATGAAAATTTACAAAAATAAACACTACCCCAGATTGACAGAAGAGGAAATAAATTACTTAACCCTATTTCAGAAAAAAATATTGAAGAAATTCCCTAAGAAAATGTCTCCAGGTCTATATGGAGTTACAAGTGACTTCTACCAAACATTTAAAGAACAATTAGTTCCATTTCTTTTTTTATTCACTTTTTTATATTTTCATCCATTTGTACACTCATATTTCCAAGTTACAAAATTTCCCCCTGCCATTCCTTCCCACTCCTGTCCTCTCATTAGGGAAGTCAGGTTAGCATTTTACATACATGTTTTGTTAAACTTATTTACAAATTAGTAATTTTTGGCATGAGGAATTAGAATTAAGGGAAAGAGACACAAGAGATAATTTTTATAAAGTGTTCAGATTTGGTAGGGATGTTTTTTCTATGTGTGTGTGTTTTGTTTTGTTTTGTTTTTCTTCCTCTGGGATAATATAGACTAGTTTTCTTCCTTAGGGATAATATAGACCATTATCAGTCTAATAAAGTTGTCCTAGCTCTGTGGACATTCAAGAGGAGTTGCTTCCATCAAGGTTGTACATCTCATAATGTTGTATACATTGTTCTCTTGGCTCTACTCCCTTCATTCAGCATCAGATACCTTATGTCATTGCATGCTTTTCTAGAGTCTGACCATTTATGGCTTCTGATAGAACAATAATCCATAGTATGCATGTACCATAATTTGTTTAGCCATTCTCCAATTGATGGGCATATGCTCAATTTCCAATTCCTTACCACTACAAAAAGAGCTACTATGAATATTTTGGAACATGTAGGACTTTTCCCATTTTTTATAATTTCTCCTGGATATATTCTTAGAATTATAATTGCTGGGCCAAAGGGTATGAATAGTTTTATTGCTCTTTGGGCATAGTTCCATATTGTTCTCTAGAAAGGTTGGATCTGTTCACAACTCCACCAGAAATGCATCAATGTCCCAAGCCTCCCACATCCTCTTCAACATTGATCATCTTCCCTTTTTCTCATTTGGGCCAGTCTAATGTGTGAGATGATTCCTCATTGTAATTTTAATTTGCATTTTTCTAATCAATTTATGATTAGATTGGTGATTTGTAGTATTTTTTCATATGCTTATAAATAACTTTAATTTCTTCATTTGAAAACTGTCTGTTCATATCCTTTGACCATTTAACAATTGGGGAATGACTTGTGACCCTATTAATTTGTTGTAATTCTCTCTGTATTTTAGAAATGAGAACTTTTCTAGTTGTAGAGATTGTTTCCCAACTTTCTGCTTTTCTTGTAATTTTGGCAGCATTGATTTTATTAGTGCAAACGCTTTTAAAATTAATATAGTCAAAATCATTCATTTTGCAGTTTATAATATGCTCTAATTCTTGTTTGGTCATAAATTTATCCCTATTCCATAGATCAGATAGATAGAGTATTTTTTGTCTATTAATTTATCCATGGTATATAAATCCAGTACCTATTTTGACCTTATTTTGATATAGGGTGTGAGATGTGTATCTATGCCTAGTTTTTGCCATACTATTTTCCAGTTTCCCCAACAATCTTTGTCAAATAGTGAGTTCTTATCTCAGAGGCTTATGTCTTTGGGTTTGTCAAATAATAGATTGCTGTAGTCATTTACTGTGTTTTCTTTTGAAACTACTTTTGAATCCACTGATCCATTAATCTATTTCTTAACCAGTACTAGGTAGTCTTGAAGACTTCTGCTTTATAGTATAATTTGATTTCTCACAGAGTTATGCCACCATCCTTTACATTTTTTTCCATTAGTTCCCTTGATATTTGTGATTTTTGTTTCTCCAGATGAATTTTATTACTATTTTTCCTAGCTCTGTAAAATAGTTATTTGGTGGTTTGATTGGTATGGCACTGAATAAATAATTTAATTTGGGTAGAACTGGCATTTTTATTATATTAGCTTAACCTAACCATGAGCATTTTACATTTTCCCAATTATTTAGATCTGACTTTATTTGGATGAGGAGAGCTTTGTAATTGTGTTCATACGGTTTCTAGTTTTGTCTTGGGAAGTAGATTCCCAGGTATTTAATACTGTCTATAGTTATTTTAAATGGAATTTCTCTTTCTGTATCTTGTTTTTGGACTTTGTTGTTCATATATAGAATTGATGGGGGCGGCTAGGTGGCAGGGGCAGCTAGGTGGCGTAGTGGATAGAGCACCGGCCTTGGAGTCAGGAGTACCTGGGTTCAAATCCGGTCTCAAATACTTAGTAATTACCTAGCTGTGTGGACTTGGGCAAGCCACTTAACCCCATTTGCCTTGCAAAAACCTAAAAGAAAAAACAAAAAAAAAGAATTGATGGTAATTTATGTGGGTTTGTTTTATTACTACTTTGCTGAATTTGTTAATTGTTTCAAGGAGTTGTTTAGATGATTTTCTTGGGTTCTCTAGTTCACCTGCAAAGAGTGATAGTTTTGCTTCCTCACTGCCAATTCTGATTCCTTCAGTTTCTTTTTCTTCTCTTATTCCTACTGCTAGTATTTCCAATACTAGATTGAATAGTAATTGTGATAATGGGCACCCTTGTTTCACTCCTGAATTTATTGGAAATGCTCTGAGTTTATTCCCATTTAATATAATATTTGTTGATGGTTTCAGATAGATACTATTTATTATTTTTAGTAAAACTTCATTTGTCCCTAAGCTTTCTAGTGTTTTTAATAGGAATGGATGTTGTATTTTATCAAAGGCTTTTTCAGCATCTATTGAGATAGTTATCTGAATTCTGTTGGTTTTACTACTTATATGTTTAGTTATGTTGAGTATTTTCCTAATGTTGAACCATCTCTGCCTGCCTGGTATAAATCCAACCTGATTGGTGTATTATCCTGGTAATAACTTGCTGTAGTCTCATTGCTAAAATTTTATTTAAAATTTTTGTATTAATATTCATTAGGGAGAATGGTCTATAATTTTCTTTGTCTTTTTTGGTTCTTCCTGGTTTAGGTAGCAGCACCATATCAGTGTCATAAAAGGAGTTTGGCAGAACTCCTTCCTCTCCTGTTTTTTAAATAGTTTCTGTAGAATAAGAATTAATTGGTCCTTAAATGTTTAGTAATATTCACTTGTAAATCCATCTGGACCTGGAGACTTTTTCTTAGAGAGTTTATTGATGGTTTCTTCAATTTCTTTTTCTGAAATGAGGTCATTTAAGTAAGTTATTTTTCTTCTGTTAATCTGAGCAGTTTGTGTTTTGCTAAGTCTTCATGCATTTCACTCAAGTTGTCCAATGTATTGGCAATAGTTTAACAAAGTAGCTCCAAATTGTCTCTTTGATTTCCTCCTCACTGGTGATTAGTTCACCCTTTTCATTTTTGATGATGGCAATTTGGTTGTGTTCTTTCTTTTTTTTAAAAAAAATCAGATTAATGAGAAGTTATCTATTTTATTGGCTTTTTCATAAAACCAACTCTTGGGTTTATTTATGAGATCAATGGGTATTTTGCTTTCTCTTTTATTAATCTTTCCATTGATTTTCAGAATTTATAATTTGGTATTTAATTGGGGATGTTTAATTTGTTCTTCTTCTAGTTTTTTAGTTGCATACCCAATTCATTGATCTCCCCTTTCTCTATTTCATTCATTTAGGCATTTAGAGATATAGTTTCCCCTCAAAACTTCCTTGGCTGCATCTCATAAATTTTGGTATGTTGTCTCATTATTATCATTTTCTTGAATATAATTATTGATTATTTCTATTATTTGCTGTTTGATCCACCCATTATTTATTTAGTTTACAATTAGTTCTACGTTAATCTTAACATGTACATGCAATTATTATTTCATCTTGGTCTGAGAAGTATGTATTTACTATTTCTGCATTTCTGCATTTGATTTTAAGGTTTTTGTGCTTTGTGTCAATTTTGATGAAGATGCCATGTACTTCTGAGAAAAAGGTATATTCTTTTCTATCCCCATTAAGTTTTTTAAGATTTCATTCACCTTCTTAACTTCATTCTTGTTTATTTTATTGTTAGATTTATCTAGTTCTGAGAGAGGGAGATTGAAGTCTCCCATTATTAAAGTTTTGTTGTCTATTTCTCATTGTAATTCACACAGCTTTTCCTCTAGAAATCTGGATGCTATACCACTAGGTGTATGCATGTTTAGTAAGGATACAGCTTCATTTCCAATGATGCCTTTAAAGAAGATGTAGGTGCCTTGTTAAAAACCTAGACATGCTAGACCTATGGAAGAAATTGAATGGGGATAGAAAGGAATATATTTTTTCCCCCGCAGTACATGGCACTTACACAAAAATTGACCATGTACTAGAGCATAAAAACCTAATAATCAAGTGCAGAAAGACAAATAGTGAATACATGTTTCTCAGATCATAATGCAAGAAAAATCACATGCAATAATAGGCCATGGAGAAATAGACCTAAAAGTAATTGGAAACTAAATAACCTCATTTTAAAGAACGAGTGGTTGAAACAACAAATTATAGAAAGAATTAATGATTTCATTCTAGATAATGACAATAATGAAACAACATACCAAAACCTATGGGATACAGCCATGGCAGCTGTCAGGGGATATATTATAATCTTTAAATGCTTACATGAATAAATTAGAGAAAGAAGAAATCAATGAACTAAACATGCAACTAAAGAAATTAAAGGAAGAACAAATTAACAACCTCAATTAAATACCAAATTAGAAATTCTAAAAATTAAAGAGGAAATTAATAAAATCAAAAGCAATAAAACTATTGAACTAATAAATAAAACCAAGAGATGGTTTTATGAAAGAACCAATAAAATTGGTAAACCTCTGTTTAATTTGATTTAAAAAAAGAAAGAAGAAAATCAAATTGCTAGTATCATAAATGAAAAAGGTGAACTCACCACCAATGAGGAGGAAATTAAAGTAATAATTTGGAGTTATTTTGTCCAACTCTATGGCAATAAATTTGATAATCTAAATGAAATGGATGAATATTTACAAAAATATAAGTTGCCTAGGCTAAATGAAGAGGAAATTAAATATCCAAATAACTGTATCTCAGAAAAAACTTCATAAGAAATAAATCTCCAGGTTCAGCTGGATTTACAAGTGAATTCTATCAAACATTTAAGGAACAATTGATTCCAATTCTATATAAACTCTTTGGAAAAATAGGTGAAGACTCTTTCTATGACACCAACATAGTGCTGATACCTAAACCAGAAAGAGTTAAAACAGAGAAAGAATATTATGGACATATCTCCCTGATGAATATAGATGCAAAAATCTTTTGCAGTATATGACTACAGGAATCTATATTTGACAAACCCAAAGACTTCCCAGCTTCTGGGATAAGAAATCATTATTTGACAAAAATTGTTAGGAAAACTGGAAAATAGTATGGCAAAAACTAGGCATAGGTCCACAGATTTTGACTATATTAGATATTTATTAATGTGTTTATTTATTTGTTTGTTTATTTATTTTAGTTTTTGCAAGGCAATGGGGTTAAGTGGCTTGCCCAAGGTCACACAACTAGGTAATTATTAAGTGTCTGAGATTGGATTTGAACTCAGGTACTCCTGACTCCAGGGCCATTGACTATACTAAATTAAAAAGATTTTTCATTAATAAAATTAATGCTACCAAAATTAGAAGGAAAGCAGAAAACTGAGAAACAATTTTCACAACTAGGAGTTCTGATAAATTTATGGTCTCATTTCTAAAATATAGAGTGAATTTCATCAAATTTATAAGGTCGCAAGTCATTCCTCAATTGATAAATGATCAAAGGATTTGAACAGATAGTTTTCAAATGAAGAAATTAAAGTTATATGTACTCATATGAAAAAATGATCCAAATCATTATTGATTAGAGAAATGAAAATAGAAACAACAATGAGTTATCATCTCACACTTATCACATTGGCCAAAATGAGAAAAAAGGGAAAATGATCTATTTTAGAGAGGTTGTGGGAGGATGCATTGCTGGTGGAGTTGTAAATGGATCCAATTTTTCTGGAGAGCAATATGGAACTATACCCAAAGAGCAATAAAACTGTTCATACCCCTTTGATCCAGCAATTCCAATTCTAGTTCTATATCCAGGAGAAGTTATAAAAAAATGAGAAAAGTTGAATGTTCCAAAATATTCACAGCAGCTCTTTTTGTAGTGGCAAAGAATTAGAAATTGAGGGGATGTTTGTCAATTGGGGAATGGTTAAACAAGTTATGGTACATGAATACTATCGAATACTATTGTTCTATAAGAAATCATAAATGGTTGGACTCTAGAGAAGCATGGAATAACTTATGGGAGCTGATGCTGAGCAAAGTGAATAGAGCCAAGAGAACAATGTACACATCAACAACAACATTGTGAGATGAACAATCTTGATGGAAGCAGCTTCTCTCAGCAGAACAGCTAGGACAACGTATTAGACTGGCTATGGACTATATTATCCCCATCCAGAGGAAGAAAATAAAGGAAAACAAAACACACACATACACACACACACACACACACACACACACACACAAACCAGCCCTTCAGAATCTGATGAACATTTTATAAAAGTCAATTCTTATGTTTCCCTTTTCCTTAGTCCTAATTCCTCATATTGAAAATTACTAATCTGTAAGCATGTTTATCAAAATATGTAAATACAATGCTAACCTAACTGTTCCCTGCTGAGGGGAGAGGGTGTAAAGGGAGGGAAGGAAATTTTGTAATGTAAAAATGTATATGTGCCTATAAATGAAAATAAATTAATAAATAACAAACAAAGAAAAAAGTCCCTACAGTATTATTCTCATCAGCCCTCCTGGAGAGCCATTGCTTTTAATCAATGACACTTTAATAAAAAAAGAGGAAAATCAATAAGACTGATCACACTTTAAAAACTGAAAAAAATTGGAGTGGATTTTTTTTTCCTTATATCTCTCTTTTTTTTAGGAGCTAGCCTTGTTTTTATAAATTTGCAGATTTCATTTTTGATTTGTATCTGTTTTATTTTTCTAGTCATTCATTATAATGTTTCTTATAGTCTATTAATATTCTGTTTTATACCACAATTTGTTTAGACATTCCCCATTTGATGAGCATCTGCTTTGTTTCCCATTCTTTGCTTATACAAAGAAAAGTGCTGCTTTAAATATTTTGGTGCCTTTTAAGAACTGTCTTATCTCAATGACTCCTTGGGATATATGCTTACTAATAGAATCTTTGAGTCAAAGATTATGTACATTTTAGGTCCTATTTGCATAATTAAAACTTGCTTTGAATATTGGCTACACTAATTCGCAGTTCCACCAACCATGAACTAGTATGCCTATCTAACCAAAACCCCTCCAACACTATTACTATCTTTTGCCATCTTTGACAGTTTGCTGAGTGTGTAGTAAATCCTTAGGGTTATAAAACTTTATCTCATTATTTATTTAAAACTTTCTTTCATAGTATTACTAGTAATTTAAAATCCTTTTGAGAACTATTTGTTCATGTCCTTTAACCATTTATTGGGAAATGGCTTTGAACATATATCTGTGTATGTGTATTCATATATATGTATATATTACATATTATATATTACATATTGTGTGTGTGTGTGTGTGTGTGTGTGTGTGTGTAAATTCTTCAACTTGAAAAGACCAAAGTGGAGGGAGTTTTGGCACATGATCTTCTGTTTGCAGATTGTGCACTCAATGCAGGCTCTGAAGCTGAGAGGCATAAAAGTTTGGATCCATTCTCTGCTACTTGTGATAATATCGGCCTAACAATACCAAGAAATCACAGGTGCTCCATCAATCAACACCATACTATCCATATGTGGAATCAATGGTTATAGTAAAGTGAGAAATTTTGAATACTGTGGATAGGTTCACTTACCTTGACAGTATACTTTCCAGAGATGTACACATTGATAATGAAGTTGATACATGCATTGCCAGAGCTAGCTCAATGTTTGGAAGACTCCAAAGGAAAGTGGGAGAGAAGAGTTGTTAGACTGATTACCAAACTGAAGGTCTAACATTGTGCTGACCTCTTTGTGAAATCTAGAAAATCTACTAGTGTCATGCTGATAGAGTAGCTTCCACTTAAATTGCCTTAGGAAGATGTTGAAGATCACCTGGCAGGATACCAGATACTGAGGTTCTTTTTTGTGCTAAACCTGCCAAGCATTCAAATGTTACTCCAAAGAGCACAACTCCACTGTGCTGGCCATGTTGTTTGAATACTTGTCAAACTTATGCTTGCCAAAAAGATTATTTTATGGAAAACTCACATAAGACAAGTTCGCATCTCTTAAGAATTTTGGAATTGATTACGCAGCATGGGAGATGCTTGCACAGACTGCCTAGCATGTCCTCTTCAGAGAAGGTGATCTATGAGCAAGGCAGAATTGAAGGAAATATGAGATGCACAAGTTTAGAGAACCCACCCCAGGTGCTCACATGACTTATAGGTGCCCAACTTATGGTAGAGTTTTCTGAACTCTTGGCCTGGTCATCCATTATAACTTGTCTCTAACATAGTGATGTCATTTTGGACTTCTATGATAATGAGGGATAAGAATCAATCAACCAACACACACACACACACACACACACACATATCAAACAATATAACATCTATATTTAGGGTGTGTGTATGTGTGTGTGTGTCTGTGCTGACATGCATGTTATGTGTATATAGGCAAGCTAGGTGGATAGAGCAACAAATCTGAAGTCAGGAAGATGTGAATTTAAATTCAGCCTCAGTCTTTTAGTAGCTATTTGACCCTAGGCAAGTTAATTAATCCTGTTTGCCTGAGTTACCTCATCTGTACAACAAACTGGAGAAGTAAACGGCAAACTACTCAAGTATTTTTGATGATAGCCCCCAAAATGAGGTGACGAAGAGTTGGACACAACTCAATATGACTAAAAAACAATAGATAGATAGATAGATAGACAGATAGATAGATAGATAGAGTTAGAAAGAAAGAAAAAGAAAGAAAGATGATAGATAGATGGATAGATAGATATAGCTAGATAACAGATAGATAGATAGTTGGATGACAGATATTTCTTGTTTAAATATCTTGGTTCCCAAATCTTTATCTGAGAACATTTTATTCTCATCAGTTTCACCATCATCATCATCATTTTTTGCCGTCAATTGTATTTATGTAAAAACTTTTCAATTTCATTGAAATTGAAATTTTCTATTATACTTTTTACTATTGCTCCATCTCTTTTTTTTTTTTTTTTTAGATTTTTCAAGGCAATGGGGTTAAGTGGCTTTGCCCAAGGCCACACAGCTAGGTAATTATTAATTGTCTGAGGCTGGATTTGAACTCAGGTATTCCTGACTCCAAGGCCAGTGCTCTATCCACTGTGCCACCTAGCCGCCCCTATTGCTCCATCTCTTGTTGGATTGTGCTTCTTTGGCAGAGTATGGATTGGTGGAAATTGGGTGATGAGTGAGCCTATTCAGGATTAAAGATTAGTCCTCTCCATTATTAATTTATCACATTATCACTTCATTAGACTTGTTGGTGCCTTGACTGCCAGAGACAGCTGCAATTATTTTAACACTTCAGTATAGTTCTTAATTTGGGAAACTCTGAGAGTTTGTGGGGATTGGGAGAAAATTTTTATTCCTCCATTTTCTTTGCCATGTGACCTGGAATGACTCAGCTTGTCTTTTGATAATAACCACTAACACCAACAGTACAAATTATACAGTAAGTTGATAATCAGAAATGCAAAATTATATCACATCTTAAAGATTGACCCAATAAGTCATTTCATTATCTGCTCAGTGGTAAGTTTTACCTGCAGTAGATTTGACCCTTTAATGTCTTACTATTCCATCAAATTGCAGAAAAAAAACTGCTAAATTATTATCTACTATAAGGAGTAGTGACAAATTCAGTCTGAAGTAGACCACAGTCAGTGTGATCAGATTAAGGTTTTGGCCTTAATTCAAATCAAAAGCAGAGAGAAAGAATTGAAACTACTTTCTTATAAATAAGAGCCACCCAGTATGAAAACTCTAGAAACATGTAAACAGCACTCTAGTCCCTTGTGCCATAAAGCCTGATTTTTCATGTTATCTTTGCCAGATAATTTAGCTGAGTTCCACTAGCAATGTTGTTTTTGTGAACTTCTGAGGACAGCTTGAGCACAGTTCTATATGTAATGTCAAATCCACTTTAGGTTTGACAAATGGCAAAATAGCAAACTATATCTATATACAGATTTCTGGTGCTAGGAGGCCCCTCCAAAGATTATTGAAAATAGCACTGCCAGCCAGATGTTTGTATTTTAATTTCTAAAACATGTCCAGGCAAGGATATTCTGTACTACTATGAAACTTTTGTCTATTCCATAGAAAAATTAAGACTCAGTCTAGCTTATATTTCACATAGTTCTATAAAATTTCTTCTTCAAGGATCTCAAACCCATTTTAAAACTATTCTACAATCACTTATCCTTCTGTATGTTAGGATAAATTCAATTTCAGGGGATTGAATGCTTCTGATGCAGGGAACGTGGGCATAGAGAGTGTTGAAACCAGCTGCATACAAATTTTGTAAATCTTTTGTTTGCATTGTAAAGGGAATCTCCCTTCTTCCTTAAAGGTCTAATTTGGGTCACAGCCTGAGGGCCTGACCTTCAATCTGCTCTGGATTGCATTCTCTTTTTTTTTTTAGGGGCAGCCAGAAGCACTGGAACACATGTAAGACCACCCATAAGAGATCCCTCCTCAAAAGGGGAAATCTCCAATGTGGGACTTGGGTCACTCACAGGTCACCACTCCTTTCATGGACTCAGGAGAATTTAAGGAGATTTGGGAAAGGGTTTACTCTTTTACCCTCTGAGACTCCTATTTAGCCTTGACCAAGTGGCCAAATTCAAGCAGCAATCCACAATGGCCTTTTCTTTAATATCTACTTAACTTTCCTATCCTTTTCTTTTGTGTTGTAACTTTTTTTAAATAAATCTCTGTTTTCTTTTACACCTGCATTCCAGGGTCATAGTGATTTTTCAGAGGCAATAAATGCAAGCAGCAACATTTTCATATTTCAATATATATCATATTATTTATGGGAGTACAGAAAGTAACTTATGCTTTCTCATCACTTTTTGTTTGCATTCTGCCCTGGGGAATGAAAGAAAATTTCCCCCCCCCCCTTTTTTCTTTAATTCATTTGAACTATTTTCTTTGAAACCATAATAATTTTGGGGTGACAGAGAGGCCTTCTCTTTCATTTGCGTATTACTTTAAGCTAGCTATATTACATGCTTTTTTGTAGGTCATCTGACTATATTCATAAAATAATTTTTATTGTTTCTATTATTTGTTCTGTGATCAACTTTTTAGTCTGTCAATTATTAATCAAATCCTTATTTTTTTCACAGGCACTATATTAAGTTTTAGGAGAACAAAAAAGGGCAAAATATGGTATCTATATTCAAAGAGTATATATTCTAATGAGGGACATAGAGCATAAATTTACTAACTACTATATATACATTCATATATGTAATATAAGCACATGTATGCATATATATATATATATATATATATATATATATATAGTAACACCTATATGGGTATATGTATATGTTTGATGAAAATATATTGAAATAATAAATTCCTAACTTATATGATGGCTTTCTTTTGAGAAAAGATTTATAGTGATTTTGAAAGAAAGCTGGGAGACTGAAAGACAGCACTAAGTAGACAGAGAAGCAATTTTTCTCAGATATAGACTATTCTATTCACTAGGGCAATTGTGTGGCACAGTGGACAGAGCACTAGCCCTGGAGTCAAGAAGACTTGAGTTCAATTATGACCTCAGAAACTTAATAATTACCTAACTGTGTGACATTGGGCAAGTCACTTAACCCCACTGCCTTGCAAGAAACAACAGAAAAGAAAAAAGGATACAAGAACATTGAAGCTTGCCATCCAAAAGTATGAATTGCCCCATTAACATGATGTTCCTCATGTATATGTATCTCTGTTATGGTTTTGCATGTGCATACTCTTTCCCATGGATGATGCATACTCCCATACATACTCTCCCATTTATAGGAGAGTATAACTTAGCTTTATGGATAGACAATTATAATATGATTATTTTTGTGCTCTTGCTATATATTGAGCAAAGATTATCATTATTTTAACTTTTATGTTATTTTTTTAACACAGGTTTCATGTTTAGGAGTCAGTGATATAACTGACTGATTTTGTGAAAACTGTATTCTTCCAACTATCTCCAGCAGAGTGACCTCCTTGGATCCTGAGAGAGATTTTTGAATTGTAACCATGTGGTTGTGAATATGGTTGGTCCCCATTATGAAAAAACAAAAAAACCAAATATGCTAGTTTGAGACAGTTTGGATTGAGTGAACCAGGCCAGATAGATGAGGGTGTGTCTGTCACATTAGATATCATTCACACAGGTGCAAATGATGCCAGGAGATGCTTGGTGCCATACCTGTTGACAAGGAAAAGTCAAAAAATCATTAGCTGTTATACTTTGGGCAGAGTGAGAGGACTTTGGGCAAAGAGACATATAGATAATTGAAGTCCTTCATCACTATTATAATATGCCTCAGGGTTAGATTTGTAATCTATTGCTTGACTTTCTTATTTATTTCTATTTTCTGTCCATGTTATATTTTCTATATTTTGATGATAACATTCCTTCTGTTGTTTATTTTATTGTTATTTACCCAGATATTCTCTTCAATGCTTCCTCACTTAGGTTTCTGAATTTTCTTGCATAGGTACATCAACTTGGTATGTTGTACTATTTTAACCGACCATAGACATGTTTCATTCTCAAAACATCCTCATTGGGATGTCTGTGAGGCCAAATTTGTTTTCTTGTAAAAAAGTATCACATATGTTCTATTGAGGTCATGAGCAAAACTTGCTCAAAAAGATGATTGTCAAGGGCCAGGTCCTGAGAGTGTTATATGCATATCTCTGGTGACTAAGGTCACCAGAGATATGCATGTATTCGTGCTCATTAAGTGGAATTATTGGCTCACCAGAGGACCCTGACCTAAACATCTGTGGAGTTAGAGGTGTGTGGGAAACTTTCTGATAAGAAAGTCTGTGGATTTCCAAGGATAAAAATTGTAGATTCGATCCAGGGAGCTATGCAGCAGGGTTTCATCTAACCTGTCATGTCTGAGAAAAGTTTTGCTATAAAAGTCTGAGTATCCAAAAATAAAATAATGGAGTTTGTATCACGACTTTACATGTACACCTCTATTTGACCTGACTCTCATCAAATATTTAGACACACACACCAAAACTATCACTGGTGATAGACTATAATCAGTTCAGACTTCAGAGATATACAGCCCAGGAAAAAGGACCTCTATGATTCCATATCAATACAGGGTTCATGGGAACTTCAAAGGCATGAAAGAATCAAGGATTAGAACAGTGGAAACTTTTGAGAGCCCAGATAAATATAGAGGAGAAGGTGAAAATCACCAGAAGCAAAATGCTATTTTTTAGCTGCAGTCACTGGTTGGCTTTATCATTGGATAGTGACTATGAACCTTCCCTGATAGAGCAACTAAAGCACTGAAGGAGTTTGCCCAGATGTTCATCCAGGAAAAGAAGTAAAATGCAGCCCCTCTGATTTTTGCTAATTTTATATAAATACATTATGTTTCTGTTTAAACAAGAAATTAAATATTAAAAGTATTATAAAAAGTAGAAATAGAGGCTTTACTCCTCTTGTACTCCTATTTAACAAATATAGTCTTGACATCTAAAGTAAGGGAGGGAATAAATTTTTAGCATTTTTAAAGTACCTACAATGTATCAATCACTGTGCTAAGTAACTAATACATATTATTTTATTTGATATTCACAATAACCCTTCTAGGTAGATGTTATTATTGTTCCCATTTTACAGATAAGTAAACAGATAGAGGTTAAGTGACATGCTCAGGATCATATCCATATTATAGATGAGGAAACAGGCAACCCAGGATCATACCTAATTAGAATTTGAGGGTAAATTTGAACTCTGGTCCTCCTTATTCAGGCTCAGAGTTCTAGCTACTATGCCACCTAGATGCTGAAGGAAAGACAAAGTAAGAGAAATAAATAAAAATTACATAAATGAATATTTATAAGAACACTTGAAATGATTTTGTTTTAATGGGACTATAAAAATATATCCAGAAAATTCACTTTTTTTCAAGTTAGATTCATAGCAGAGATGGTTATTGAATCCATAGGAGCTATTAAAATAATCTAATGAATTAGTATAGAAGATGGACAGAGTCCTGGGGGACACTCATCATTTGAAGGCATGACATACTGGATGGAGATCCAGGAAAATAGACTGAAGAATGGTCAAACAAATAGAAAGAAATGCAAGAGATAGTGGTGTCACTCAAACCTAAAGAGGAAAGTGTCAAAAAGAAGGTGGTAAGAAGTCAAGAAGGATAAGGACTGAAAAATGTCAATTAATCAATGGTTATATTGGAAAGAGCAATTTCAACTGATTGAGCCTCTAAAGTTAAAAAGGGGAGGGGGAGTGAAAGAACCAATGGTAAGATGGCCTTCTTAAGGAGTTTAGTTCTAAAAGGGAAAAGAGATATAAAACAATAGTCAGAGGGGATGAATAGATTAAGGGAGGACTTTTTCTTTATTGTGGCTCTTTTTTAAAAAAAATATTTTATTTATTTGCTTTTCCAACTACATGCAATGCTAGTTTTTAACAACCTTTTTTTTGTTCAAGGTTTTGAGTTTTACGTTTTTCTCCCTCCCTCCCTTCCTCCCTTCTCTTCCTGACAGAAAGCTAGTTAGTAGTTAGTAGTAGTTAGTTAGTAGGCTCTAACATTTAAACTATGCTAAACAATAGATCCATATTGATCATGTAGTGAGAGAAGAATCAAATTCAAACAGAAGAAAGAAAACATTAGAGAGAGGAAAAATGACTTATTACATAAGACAGCTTTTAAAACTTGAAGATAAGTTTTAGTCTTAATTTAAACTTCACAGTTCCTTCTCTGAATAGGGATGGTATTTTCCATCATAAGTCTTGGTCATTACCCGACAATGTTCTTAGTGTGTACAATGTTCATTTAGTTGTACTCATTTCACTTTGCATCAATTCATGCAAGCCTTTTCAGGTTTTTCTGAAATCAAGAAAGGCTTTTTTTGAAGATGGGGGAAACATGGATTTGTTTACCTGCACTTGAGAAGTCAGTAGAAATCAAGAAATTAAAGATAAGTGAAAGGTGGAAATGGTTGTGCAGTATGCTAGAAAAGAAAGGATAGAATAAAATCACTTATGCATGCAGAAGAATTTGTCTTGGCAAGTAATATTTCTTCATTTTTCTTAAGAATTTGTCTTGGCAAGTAATATTTCTTCATTTTTCTTATAAGTAAAAAAAGGAAGGGAGGGGAGGGGAGGGAAAAGAGAGGGTCAAGGCATCCAAGGTAATGTAAGATAAGAAGAGAAGTAGTAACTCTCATCTCAATTTTCATAGTGAAATATGAGGCAAAGATCTCAGCTAAGATGATGTGAGGAAAGGAGCCATTAGAGGAAGATATATAAATTTTGGAAAAGATGGTGACTGAGAATATGTTTCAAAACACTAATATTAAAAGCAAAGAAAATTCTAAACTAAAATAGACTTGGAAAATTCCTGCCCAGAGATGAAGTACACCTTCTAAAAAAGGCTGATAAGTGTTGTCAAGACTTGCAAATTCAATTAAAAGGCTTTTAACTTGAAAGAATGGGAAAGATTGTTAGATACATTGGTTAAATACAAAAAAGTAAGAAGAAGAATTAGAAAGTGACTGAGAAAGGAAAAAGAGATGTCCTTTTATCATAGAAGTTAAGTGGTCCACCTAAACAGAAAAAGAAAATAACTGTGGAATCTGGAAATAGGTCACAAACCTGGCACAGAGGCAATAATACAGTAATAATTAAGAGCAGTAATTAAGAGAAGTAGTAAAAGAATAATTATCCTGGAGCTCTTTCTCTGATTAAATCAGGCAGCTAATAACTTCTTTACTTGTTTTTATTTTATTTAGTTATTTATATATATAAGGATGTCTCACCCGTTATAATGTGAACTCCTTAGACTAGGGTTTATTTCATTCTTTATATGACAGTGGCTAGCAAACAGTAAGTACTTAATAAATTTTTGTTTTTAATTGATTTTTTTGCATAATTCCAAACTGCTACCCAGCCATACTAATGCACAGTTTTACCAAGAGTGTATTTATGTCTCTTTCTTCCCACAATCTCTCAAGTAATAGCTATTTATAGTTCTTTTAACTTTGCCAATTAGCAGGGTGTGAGGGGAAATCCAAGTTGCTTTAATTGATATTTCTTTTATTATTATTATTATTATTATTATTATTTGGAGCATATTTTCAAATGGTTGTTTTTTGCAATAGGTATTTATATATATTATGAATTTATTTGATAAATAATAATAATATATAATAATATAACAGAATGACACTATTCCAGAATCAGGCTGCTACACAATCCTATAGGTGTTAGCCTAGGAGTAGCCCTGAAGAATTGGGTGTTGCTAATTCTATTGGCTGAATTCTCCATTCTGAGTATATTCTCCTCATTTTTAGCCTACAGTAAATAGCACTGAAGCTCCATATGAACACTTAACATCTTTCTTTGATCTTCACCCCAAAACACCTTTATGTTCCCTTCCCAATTCCCTTTGGTCTTGAATTTCCTTGTGTATATTTATCTTTTAAATAGTTCTAGGTGCTTCAGTCTATATAGATATTTATATAGGCAATCTCTCTCTCTTAACCTTATTTTTGTTTGTTTTTTTGCAAAGCAATAGGGTTAAGTGACTTGCCCAAGATCACACAGCTAAGTAATTATTAAGTTACTGAGATCAGATTTGAACTCAGGTCCTCCTGACTCCAGGGCTGGTGCTCTGAGCTGCCCCTGCCCCATCCTTCTTAATAATTAAAGACATTTAATTAGTCTTGCAAGTTAATGACAAACACATTCTTCCTAGCCTTTTTAGGTACACTTCTCTAGATAAGAATCTGTCATCCTGATAGTGTAGTTTGAATCCCATGCTCAAACATCACCTTTTTAGCTAACTTTCAAGTTCAAGGATTAGTTTTGTTCTTTTCTTTATCCCTGGTCTTCAAAAGACAACAGTGAGGAAAACAGCTTGAGGTCCTATGGTCTTCAATTCTATGCTAAGCCTTCATAACTATTGGGAATATTTTTAATATTTCTCCATCCAAATTAGGGTTGTATTTTCCCCTTACACAAGATTCCTGGGGAAAATGGGCTAAAAATTATAGTAAAATGGCAGTGATAAACACATGCAAGGAAACTATGTGATAAAGGAATAACTCAACTGCTAATCACTAGAAATGTTTTGAGTTATTTTTTCCCCCTTCTTGCAGTCCTCATGAAATTTCTCCAACTCTGTTGGCTTCTAAAAGGTGGAGCCTTTATAGAATCCATATCATGCATTTCTCTCTATCCTGAGGAATCACAGTCACTGAAGCTGCTGATTTGTCTTTGATATGATTTTAAGCTCCATCACCCACCTCTATTTTGATAACACTTCTATGCCAATGGGAAGTACAGCTCTTTCTGATCTTTCACCTTTGCTCTCTGGTTAATGGGAGGGGAAGAAGAATACATACACTCCTCTCTTCCTAAAGGCAATTTGATCTCAGTAGTCTTTCAGCAAAGGATTCAATTGCCATTTAAATGAGCCATAGCTAGCCTGCGATTTTGAACTAGCTTAACACTTACCACAAAAGTATGTCTGATTCTTTCAATGGATCTCAGGACATTTCCTGTATATAATCATCTATATTTATCCAAGGATCAAAGCAAATTTCTCACCAAATTAGGAAAACAAGGTGGCACAAGGAATTGAATATTGGATGTGGAATTAGGAAAACCTGAGTTGAAAACCTTTCCAAAGTATTAACTAGCTTTGTTCCTGCCAGATAAGTCATTTAATGTCTCTTCGACTCAGTTTCCCATCTATAAAATAGATAATAATATCTCAATCAGAAAGCTGTTGAGAGGATCAAGTGAGATAAAATAGGTAAAATCTCTATGAATATTAAACACCATGTAAGTGCTACCTATTATTAAAGCTAGAACTTGGTCATACCTAGCTTACATTTTTGATTGAGTAACTGAATCTAGCAGTTTGGGACTTCTATGATTAATTGGGGTAGAAATATATATATATATTTATATATATATTTCCATTCTTATACTTACATAAATTTATAATATATAAAATATATGTGTCTATGTATAGATATATATGTGAATACATATATGCACATATATACAGACTCATACATATAAATATACATGTATACTGTTTATCATTGTATCTCTTTATATTTATATATATACATGTATATTCATACATGTATATATATATATATTCATACAAATATATATGAAGGAAACTACATGTTGCAAAAGGTACCATACACAATGAAGCAATATGAACATTGTTTATATATATTAAAAATCCAAATTATTAAAGAAAAGGTAAATGTTATGGGAAAAAATAGGCAATAAAATTTTACTTGTTAACCTCAACTTTCCTGTCATAGAACTAGATAAATATAACTGGAAAAAATAAATGAAAAAGAAATTAAGGAAATAAACAGAATTTTAGAAAAAATAGATGTGATAGACCTCTGCAGAAAATTGAATGGAAAATAGAAAATAATATAGTTTTTTCCTCAGTAATTCATGACACCCACAAAAAATTGACCATATATATTAGGACGTAAGAAAACTCACAACCAAATCCAGAAAAACATAAATATTAAATGCATCCTTTTCTGATCACAATGTAATAAAAAGTATTTTCAAAATAGGGTCAAAGAAACATATCTTAAATTAAGTGGAACCTAAACAATTTCTAAATAATAAGTGGGTCAAAGAACAAATTATAAAAATAATAAATAATTTCATTACAGAGAATGCCAAAAGTGGACAATAACAAAATTTATATACTATATACCGAAACAGCATATAGGGGAAATTTTATATATCTAAATGCATCAATAAAACAGAGAAAGAGCATATCAATTAAGTAGGTGCAGTTAAAAAAAACTAGGAAAAAGTGCAAATTAAATACCAAGATAGAAATCCTGAAAATCAAAGGAGATATTAATAAAATTGAAAGCAAAAGCACTATTGAACTAATAAACAAAAAAGTAACTGGCTTTATGACAAAGAACAATAAAGTAGACAAACCATTAAGTGTTTATATTTTTAGAAAGAGGAAAACCAAATTACTAGTATCAAAAATTTTAAAAGGATCATTCCACTACCAATGAGAAATAAATTCTACCATTTAAAGAGCAATTAATTCCAATTATTAAAGAGGCAAAGGACTTCTACCAAATTCCATTTATGACACAAAAATGGCAGTAATACCTAAACCAGAAGGAAAATTATAAACCAATTTCCTTAATGAATATCAATATAAGGATTTTAAATAAAATGCTAGTAAGGAGATTTTAGATAGATAGATAGATAGATAGATAGATAGATAGATAGATAGATATACATATATATAAAATAATAGCATTTGAACTGGTGGGATTTATACCCAGAGAATGTAGTACTGGTTCAGCATTAGAAAAATTATCAGCATAATTAACCATATTAATAAAAAAGCCAATAAAATTCATGATTATCTCATTGCTTATCCTAATTCCTTCAAGTTCCTTTTCTTCTCATTATTATGACAAAGAACTTGGAGGAATTACAATAAACAATGAGAAAATAAAACTTTAATTATTTGAAGATGATTTAAAGGTATACTTGGAAAATTCCTAGAATCAACTAAAAAAATTAGCAAAGTTGAAGGATATAAAGTAAATCCTCACCAATCATCAGTATTTCTATATTTTACCATGAAAATTTAGCAACGAGACAGAAAGAAAAAAAATCCATTTAAAATAACTGTAGACATATAAACTACTTGCCAATGAGTCTACTTGCCATGACAAAGCCAAGAATTATATGAACAAAATTACAAAACATTTTTCATATGAATAAAGTCAGATCTAAACAATTGGAAAACTATCAATTGCTCATGGATAGACTGAATCAACATAATAAAATTGGCAATTTTATCTAAATTAATTTACTCATTCAGTGTCATAGCATTGAAACTAACAAAAAATTTATAGATCTAGAACAAAATTCATTTGGAAGAACAAAAAGTCAAAAATATCAAGGAAATAAAATGTAAAAACGTGAAAGAAGGTAGATTGACTGTATCAGATCTCAAACTATACTACAAAACAGTAACAGCAAGACATTCTAGTACTGGTTAAGAAATAAAAGTGATAGACAAGTATAAAGGTTACAAATACAATATATAGCAGGAAATGACCAACTTAATCTTGTATTTGATTAAGACTGATCCAACTGGAAAGCAGTTTGGAAGAAACTAGGTATAAAGCATATACTAAAATAAGGTCACACTGTATACAAGATTTAGAAATTAAAGGTGATATCTTAAGCAAATTAAGAGAGTGTGGAATAGTTTTCATGTCAGATCTTTTGATAGCAGATTAATTTATTGTCAAACAAGAAATAGAAAATATTATGGGATGTCAGATAACTTTGATTACATTTAATTAAAAAAGACTTTGCATAAACAAAACCAACACAGTCAAGATTAGGACAGCAGAAAACTGAGTGGTTCTTGAAAGTGGGAATTTACAGTAAGTTTATCTCAGAAATATAGAAAACTGAGGCAAAATTTTATGAATATAAATGATAACTGATAAATGGTTAAATGATATAAAGAGATAGTTTTAGATGAATAAATCAAAGATCTAAATCACTATTAATGAGAAAAATGCAAATTAAAACAGCTCTGGGTACCACTTCACACCTATCAGATTGGCTAATAGAAAAGGAAAATGATAAAATATTGGAGATGAGATAGAAATAATAGCATACTAATATATTATTGGGAGAATTGTGTACTGATCTAAGCATATTTGAAGAACAATTTGGATCCATGCTCAAAGCTCTTATGAAACTGTATAAATTCTTTGATCCAAAAATATTACTGTTAGATCTGTATCTCAAAATCATAAAGTGTGTGGAGGAGGAAAGGATGATTTACTTATATAAAAATATTTATAGTAGCTGTTTGCAGTGACAAAGCTTTAGAAATTTAAGGGATGTCCATATGTTGGGGAATGACTGAATAAGTTGTAGTATATGATTATAATGGAATACTATTGTATGATAAGAAATGAACAGGATGCTTTCAGAAAAACCTGAAAGGACTTACATGATCCAGGCAAAGTGAATTAAGCAGAACCAGGAGAACACTATATACAACGATACAATACAATGATTAACTGTGTGTGACTTAACTATCCTCAGCAATACAAAGATCCAAGGCAATTCTGAAGCATCTTTGATGAAAAATGCTATACACCTTCAGAAAAGGAATTGATGGAATCATTTGGGAAAAATGTAAATCAAAGTGTACTGGTTCTTTATTCACAACTTACTATATTTTTCTTGTTTTATTTTTGCCTGTATTTTCTTTTATAATTTGATTAATATGGAAATATGTTTGCATAACTGAATATATATAACCTTTATCAAATTGTTTGCCTTCTCAATAATGGGAAGGGAATATCTGAGATAACTTGGAACTCAAAATTGTAAAAGCAAAATAAAGATTAAAATTTGTTTTATATGTAATTAGAAATATATTAAAACATTAATAAAAGTAAAATAAAATTGTTACTTCCAGGATCGAATTTTTTCTCTACATATTATTATATGTCACTCTTTCTAACCACAACTTATGAATTTTTTTGCCAGTTTGTCCAAATGGGTTGGTCTCACTATTATTATTGGTGAGTAGATCCCTGGAAAAATATCAACAAATCTATTCCCTTCATATTTCTTTCCCTCCTAGTTTCATCTATAAATCAATTTTGCATGATTTGACTTGAGTCTCACAATGTTTTCTTTTTTCTCAACTGCAGTTTTTCATATTTCTTCATAAATTTGTGAATATTCAAATTTATTTTCTAAATTAATATTGTTCTTGGCTGCCATGTCTGACCTGTTGATAAAGCAAATAATTTTTTACAAAGTAATAGAAGGGATGGAAACAAGCATTTATTAAGCATCTATTATGTTGCAGGCACTGTGTTAAATGCTTTGCAATTGGTTTTTCATTTCTTACATGTAGCATCTTCTTCCTATCTTCCTTCATCTAATTTCTGTATTAATTTGATTTTTTCTCCAAGCAGTTAATAGTTTTCCCAAGTTCATATAGTTGATTCTGAAATGAATAATCTTTAAGCAGAGTTCAATAGATAGAAATCTCTTAAAATATAATTAATTTTACTTTGGGTTTTTTCATTTAGCACTTGCCACAGCCAACAGCTGCCAAATCTTTTCTTGTTTAAGAAGTTCAGGCCTTAGGGGGCACCTAGGTGGCACAGTAAATAGAGCACCAAATCCAGTCTCAGACACTTACTAATTACCTAGCTGTGTGACCTTAGGCAAGTCACTTAATCCCATTGCCTCGCAAAAAAACAATCTAAAAAATTATATCAAGAAGTTCAGGGCTCAGGCTTCTATACTTTATAAATTTTTGACTCTTACACTTTTTAATTCTGAATATTTATTCCAAGTTTTACCTATATTCTCTGTTACCATGCTCAATATAAATAAAGTGATTTAGTTTGGAGCATTTTAGAAAGTTATTTATAACATTTCCCTATTTCTCTACAATGGATTTTATTAATTTAATTAGATTTAATTAATATTTTCTGCAATGGATTTAAATACATTGCAAATATCTTTTTTTCTGCCACTCATAGTGAAAATTGTCAGATAAATTTATCTATACCCCATGGAAATTTATGGAAATCTATAGATAGGTACCCCTTTGGATGAGAAGACTTGGATAAATGAAAGAACCACATACAATGCAGAAATCACTGATCCATCTTAGTATCTAACTCAAGGAATTTTTATCAATTAAAAATACATTTAAAAAAATTTTGCTTTAGTTTACTTTTATTTTTCATGTAACATGACCAAGATGGGAGGTCTAACTTTTCCCAAATAAATCAGCTTTTACCAAAACTAAGCTTGAGGCAATTGAAATGTTATTGAATACTTTGAATCATGTTACAAGTATCTTCTCTTAATGTTGAAGGAAATGTGGGAAAATTTAGACCCTAAAACTCTGTTGGTGGAATTGAGATGTCATTCAACCATTATGTTGAACAATTTAGAATTATTCCCAAAGGACTCTAAAACTACGCATATACCCTTTGACCTAGTATTGCCACTACTAGTTCTGGATCCTAAAAGAAAAAACAAAACAAAAAGGAAAAAGACCTATAGATACAAAAAATATTTATAACAAGTCTTTTATGGTGGTAAAGAATTGGATATTGAGGGAATGTCTATCAATTGGGGAATGGCTAAACAAGTTGTGCTATGTAATTGTGTGGAGTACTGTTTTGTTACAACAAATGACAAGTCAAATGTTCTCAGAAAAAAACATGAACAAAACTTACAAGAAATGATGCAAAATGAAATGAGTAGAACCAGAAGAACACTATAACCAGTAACAATAATGTAAGATAATCAGCTGCAAAAGATTTAGCTATTCTTAGCAATACAATGATCCAAGACAACTGTGAAGCACTTATGGTAAAAAATGATATCCATCCCCAGAGAAAGAACTAATGGACTCTGAATACAGATTAACCAAAACCTTTTCTTTATTTTTCTTGGACATTTTTGTCTTAGTTTTCTTTTTAAATCGACTGATGTGGAAATATGTTTTGCATGACTGCACATATATGTCCTATGTCAAATTGCTTGTTTTCTCAGTGGGGGTAGAGGAAAAGGAGGGAATTTAGAGCTGCAAATTTTAAATACTAATGTTAAAAATTGTTTTTACATGTTAATTGGAGGAAAAATAAAATACTAAGTACAGAAATAAATTAGTGAGAAAGAAAAAAATAACAATCATTTTATCTTCTCTGTGTTCTGAGACTATATATATATATATTTAGGTTTTTGCAAGGCAAACAGGGTTAAGTGGCTTGCCCAAGCTAGGTAATTATTAAGTGTCTGAGACCGGATTTGAACCCAGGTACTCCTGACTCCAGGGCCAGTGCTTTATTCATTATGCCACCTAGCCGCCCCATAGATATATTTTCAAGGGTAAGGCTGTGGTAACAGAAATGGTCTCAGAGAATATCTCCTGCATCATATTTATTATACTGAGTGTTCTAAGACTCAACGGTGTTTCTACAGAGATCAAGGCTACAGTAACTGAAATGTTCTTAGAGTTTCTTCCATCACAAATTTCTTGTCCTCTGAGTTTTACATAGTTCTGCTGACACTTTTCCCCACTCACACTTATTGAAGATGAGATTTCCCCAGGTGATAAACACATTGCACAGTTTACTGAATGAATCTATAGGTTAGGTTGACTTCGCCTTCCCCAATACCCCCCTCCTGTCCCCCAGAAACAGGATCCTTGGAGAGAAATCATGCAAAGACAAAAAAGTAAACAAGGCGATAGGGTGGAGGAGAATGATAAGGAAGGGGAAGGGCCTTCAAGCTTCCATGGACCCCTTTAGGGAACAGGGACCTTAACCCTCCTCCTCTGTCTCCTCCAGAGGCAGGAAGGACTGACACTGGTTGAAGGTAGGAGAAATTGTTATTTACTTTTGCAAATGTATCAGTCTGTCACTCTTTGCTAGGATTAATGCTCAAGGGGTTCTCAGTTGAAACTGACCTGGTGGTATCTGGAATTGTTCTTCTAGAGTGAATTAAGGCTCAGAAAAGGTAATTAGGCATTAAAGCATGAGAAACAATGAGCTTTCACAGTGGTTTAGGATAGGTTTCTATTTATTTTTTAAAATGCAAACTTTATCTAATTGTCTTTATTCAAGATGTCACAATTTACTTTTTCTCTTTTCTCCTGCTTTTTTTTGTCTTTCAATGAATCATCTATAAAATGAGTAAAATGAAATGATCTAAGCATCTGTGATTGATTCAATGCTTAAAAAATAAACTAGGTATTTTTAAAAACCATATTCTTGACTTTTTTCTTTGATAATTACTTGATTATTTCCCTCTCCACATCATTAATAATTAGGCATATTTATTTCCCAAGTTCAAGAACTTCAGCTTTTGTTTTCATGTCAGGCATGACAAGAACTTTTTACTGGAATTTTACTGAAAGTAGCTTCTTGTGTTTATATGTCTAAAATTTTTTAAACCTCAAAATTGCATCCTATACTTAAATCTTTTTTGTGTGGTTGGGGGAGAGCAGAAAGAAGAAGAACAAGTAAGAGGAGGGAGAAAGGGAGCAGGAACAAAAAAGACAAAGAGAGAGAGAGAGAGAGAGAGAGAGAGAGAGAGAGAGAGAGAGAGAGAGAGAGAGAGAGAGAGAGATCCCTTTCACAGAAATGTCATAGAAGTTAGAGTTGGGAAGAGACCTCAGTAGCCACAGGGCCTAATTCATACCTAAAATGAACCTAATACCTAGTCAGGTTCTTGCTCTTCTGGATGATCACTAATGATGGGGATCTACCCCCTCTTGAAGAATTCATTCTGTTTGTTTGTTTTGTTTTTGACAACTTAAATTGTTAGACAGTTTTTAACCTGACACCAAACCTAAATTTGCCTTTTTTGCAGCTTCTACCCATTTCAGCCATCTGGGGTCAAACAGAATGTTTGAACTTTTTCTATATGACAGTCTTTCAAACACTTGAAAATGGCTATCTTTCTCCCCTTGAATTTTCATTTCAACTACCAAAAGAACAAAGTAATGGGCTTGGGTATATATTTGAGCCATTTCTGGTGATGTTCTTTTTGTGTAACCAAGAAAAACTATGCCAAAGAGACTGAGCCAGGAGGAGTAAGTAAGTATCCTACTTAGGTTTAAAGGAAGAAGTCAGTTAGTTTCTCTCTCTCTCTCTCTCTCTCTCTCTCTCTCTCTCTCTCTCAATTCCTCCATCTTTCCTTACCTCCTTCCTCTCAGTCCCCTTTGGAATGCTATGACATTCACACATCCAACAGCAACTGACCAACAATTCTGAAATTGATGCTTGTTTTATCTGGCAAACATGAGAGTTGAGAACTTCAGTCTTGGTGCTAACAAACTGATGGGGGGTGGGGTGCTTCCTGCAAACTATATCACTTTTTGGAAGATCCTCTGATTAGATCAGCCTGAAACCTCAAAGCCTAAGCCATGAACTGGCTGGCTGGTGAGATAGTTTAGACCATGAATTACTATTCAGCCTAAGATGAAAATGAAATCTGTTCATTGGCCCCATTTGTCTTTAGGACCTCTCAAGGCAGGAGGAAGTTTTCGTACAAGTTGATTTCTGTGAGTCTTTTCAATGTCTCATATTTTAAAAATTTGTTTATAGGGCTTCTGTGAGCCCTTTGCATTCCTGAATCCCATTTTTTGACACATCCTGGATGAATACAGTGTGAGTTAAGTTACTGTTTTTGTGTTTTAAATATTGTTAATATGTCAATATATGCTTTAAACAGTTTTTTTTTTAATGAAGGATACCCACAGTCTCATTTCTACAAATGCTCATTTCCTTCCCCTTCTTGTACATTTAATAGTCTTGAGATACATTTGTTAATCCTTTTGGGGGAAGAACATAAACATGAGCCAAATTAAATATTTCAGAAAATGTCCTCAAGGTTCTTTTCTGGGGAGAATGGACCAGGGAGTATTTGAAAAATACTTGAGTCCCCTCTTTTGAAAGTCTAACTACTCCAGAACTGAACTCAATCCTTATGAATTCAGAGTAGGAATCCAGAGAGGGTAACACTCTCAAGTGAAAGGTCTTATGTTCAGCTTCATTAACCCCAAGCTCAAATATATAGATAGATCATAAATAACAGTTCACCTGTGCAATGTTTACCTAAAGAAATAGTGAGAAGATATCTTTATAGGCTATGTGGCATGGATTCAACAACCTAATAATTTACATTGATATAACACTATAGTTAGCAAAGTGCTGTTTTCACAATAGTCTTGTGAGGTGGATAATTAAGTATTGTACCATTTTTCAAAAGGGGAAATTGAAACTGAAAAATTGTTAGTGTCTACTCTGATATCCTTTAATAGTTTATTAAAAATTTCTTGATCTCTATAGCTCTGATTAAAAAGAAAATCATGCTCCTGTTAGCTCTAATTAAGGAATGTTTATCTGCCCCTTTCCACAGGATCTGTTCTTTTTTGATAGATCAAAGGGAAAGATTTTGTCTGTGTAGATCTTAAGAAATTCATGCACCTCAAAGAATGACTTTCAAGTTGTGCATCAGATAGGGAATCTCCTGCAGAAAGCAGGAGAAACTGCTCTGGTCACCTAGACCAGAGATAAATTCGTTGCTTTTAACATCTTGGTAAGAAGAGACAGCAGTCCTGGAAGATCAGATCTTATCAGTTTTTGACACATGAACAAACCTCTGGATCAATAAATAAATGTATAACCTGATTGACTAGCCACCAAAAGGTTTATGATTCTTTGTTCATTCTGTATAAATTGTTCCCAATATTTTCTTTTGTGGTTGGCATTCAAAAGAATGTCAACCACCCATGGGTTTTCTGGTAAGATCCTAGAGAATTACACCATTTATGTAACATAAAAACTTTGTTGTTTTGTTTTAACTAAAGGATCTAAGTCTTTAGACTCAAAGTCCAGGACTCCATTTATTATAGAATAGACCCTCTCAGGTATTTTTCATTGTTTGGATATCGAAGTCCCCTTGCCCAGGTATCAAATAGATTTATATTTATATTTATATTTATATTTATATTTATATTTATATTTATATCCATATTTATATTTATATATATAGTTTGTTTATTCTATATTTTGTGACATATTTTATGGAATATATCATTTATATAAAATATAAATATACAATATAAATAATATTATGTATAAGTAATTATATATCTGTATATATTGTACAGATCTGTGATTTCATCACTATGGAGAACTTCCAGTGAGGAAATTTCCTCTACCAATTTATAACTATATCTTTTTTTGTGATCTATAGTCTTAGAAACCTGCCTCAGGCATTAAGAACTTGAATGACTTGCCCATGCTCACACAGCTAGAAGAAGCAAGACTTAAACCCAGGTATTCTGCATTCCACAGTTAGCCATTTAGCTGCTGCTACAGGTTGCTTCCCTGATACATCTTGAACTCAACATATCCAAAAGAGTACTCATTATCCCTACTTCATTCCTATCTTTTTATGTGTATGTATGTAAGTTACTAGATTTTTCTTTTGGTTTTTCATTCATTCTTGATTTCAAAATTCCAAAATTTAAATATAATAATTTGGTAATTAGTATTAGTCCATGAGGCACAATCCAATATATAAGAAATGACTTCCTCATTGAAATATAATCTACCTTTTATTGTAATATTCATTTTCTTATTAATTTTTAACCATTCAGAGTTGCTTGCCACCCTCTGGAACATTTATTCTTCTAAGAGCTATTGATTGTGACCCTACCAAAGGGGTCATTGGCATTCAAGAGTGCCACTGATCTCTTTTTTATTAGTAAGCATTCTTGCATTATGACCCCAGGCCCTTCACTTAACCCTCTTTGCCTCCATTTTCTCATTTGTAAAATGAGCTGGAGAAGAAAATAACAAACTACTCAGTATCTTTTCCAAGAAAATCCCAAATTGTATCACAGACAAACCTGAAATATATCAGAATAAGTATTAATTATACTAGATATCCTTTGTCTAACCACATTCTTAATTTCGGACCCTTCTCCTGCCCCACACACTCTGATATGAAAAGTTTCTTCAACTTAGTAGGTAACCTAATACCTGTACTATAAATATATATATATATATATATATATATATATATGTATGTATATATATATACATACATATATATATATCACTCTGAATTTCCATTGTAGAGAAATGATAGCAAATCCTTTATTTTTTTGCCTTATTTAAAAAGCATACTTGAAAAAGTTTCCCAAACAAATATTTTAATAACCAAATGCTTTTTACTTTTTTCAGACACTTTTTGGAAGATGAGATCAAAAGCAAACAAAATCAAAAGGACATCATAAAAATAAAACTTTGAGAATCAAAAGTTCTGTGAATAAGTCTATGAATGTCAAAACACAGATTTAAAAATTAAATTTTTACCAAGCGTGAACACATAATTTCACAACACACACACACACACACACACACACACACACACACACACACAGAGACACACACAAATTTTGGATCAGACTTTTGATTTCATTGAAATAGGCAAATGTCTGTGAGGAAATTTCCTCTACCTTTGCAGAGCAAGATATACTCCAAAATTTACAATAATAAATATTCACCTGAGGCAAGGTTACTTTCTAGGGTCATGAGGCTGTTTTATTTCAGAGGCAAGTTTTGAACTCTTGGGTTCCTGACCTTAAGGCCAAATCTCTAATCACAATGCCACATTACTTCTTATAATTTTTAGAGAAGTCTTTACAAGATTCTGCCCTTCTAGCAATGATAGGGAATAATTCCTCGTAGAAACGAGGAAACTAAAATTTAGGTTGAATGACTTGCCTGAGTACACACACTTGCATTAAGACATTATGATTCCAAGTCAAGTGTCCTTTCCAGTTCTCAAAGAAACTTCTCACAGGCACCTGTGTAGAGGCACTTATCTCTGTCTATATAAGAAGACCTGAAGTGGAAAAGAATACGGGGAGTTGGGAAGTTAGGGGGTCATGGGAGTGAGAAGTGGGTTAGATAACAGGGTCAATTTTGGCATCAGTAACTAATGTTTTGTATACAGTTTTTTTGGACCACTGAAGTTAAGTATCATCTTGTTTTATAGTTTGGAAATTTGAGTCAGAGAAAAGTTAAGCCAATTGCCAAAGGTCACCCAGTTAGTGAATGGCAGAACCAGGAATGCACCAGTGCCTCCAAGTCTTGTCCTTTTTCCAGTTAATTCTATTCCCTTTTCTCTGTTTATAGACTTCAAACTAGTTTTGAGTCCACAGAAGGATTTCATATATGTCCAAGTTAATTTGGATTAATGTGAGCAGTACTTTGGGCAACCACATAAGTATTTTGGGGCATGTTTTTTTTTTTCCTGGAATAATTGCAACCTGCTGTACTTTAATTACAGTGACTTTTAGGAAGTGCTAGTTTTCTTTCATTTACATGAATTTTAATATTTTTTCCTTTTGTGCCTTCAGCACTCAAACTTTAAACTTGTATCAAATTAGAGTTTACTACAAATATAGCTGCTAGCTAATAAATTGCTCCAAACAAAATGCCGTAAAAGAAGATCATAAACATAGGTACAACTAAGGATTAACTGAAAATGCTGTCAGCTCTGTCTTAGATAAAAATACTGCTTAGCAGCATTCTCCAAAACATTTGGAATTAATTTCTAGAAACAGAACAATGTGGTCTGAGTAAAAACTCATAATTTTGATTACCCAGTACCATCTGTATGTTACACAACTTCATAAATTTCCAGACAAACAGATGAGGAGAAAGATGTAGCTTTGCTGCATGGTATGATTACATAGTAACAAAACATCCTGCTGCTTGACCAAAGTATTTCACCAATGCCTAGCAGTTATAAAAAAGGTGATGTGGAAATTTTTATTCTGTTATTTGCAGAAAAAAAACACATGGTTATTTTTTGAAGGCAGGGAGCCTTATCAGATCAAAATACTAATAAATTCAATTTAATCTAACTGTGTGGAAAGCTGAAGGTACAGGTTTGTGAAAAACTTCAGTAAATCTGAAATGTCCCTCAGTCAGATAATACTTATGCCCCATCCATGTATTGATCATTGTTTAAAGGATAACAAGATTTTCAGATGATAATGTAAGTCTGAGCAAGGTCATGAAGGAGTAATATAGAATTAAAAGGGCTGGGAGACAGAAAAATCCTTTATCAATATCATCACTATTTATAAAAATAATACTGAGTCCTGGTCACTTCTAATTCAGAAGCCATATTAAAATGTAATTGGGAATTTTTTTTAAATTTATTTTTATTGAAGATATTATTTGAGTTTTACAATTTTCCCCCAATCTGGCTTCCCTCTCCCCACACCCCCACAGAAAGCACTCTGTCAGTCTTTACATTGTTTCCATGTTGTACCTTGATCCAAATTGGGTGTAATGAGAGAGAAATCATATCCTTAAAGAGAAGAGAAGTCTAAGAGGTAACAAGATCAGACAATAAGATATCTAGTTTTTGTTCTTTTCTAAATTAAAGGGAATAGTCCTTGCACTTTGTTCAAACTCCACAGCTCCTTATCTGGATACAGAAGGTACTCTCCTTTGCAGACAGCCAAAAATTGTTCCCGATTGTTGCACTGATGGAATGAGCAAGTCCTTCAAGGTTGAACATCACTCCCATGTTGCTGTTAGGGTGTAAAGTGTTTTTCTGGTTCTGCTCATCTCACTCAGCATCAGTTCATGCAAATCCCTCCAGGTTTCCCTGAAATCCCGTCCCTCCTGGTTTCTAATAGAACAATAGTGTTCCATGACATACATATACCACAGTTTGCCAAGCCATTCCCCAATTGAAGGACATTTACTGGATTTCCAATTCTTTGCCACCAGAAATAGGGCTATTATAAATATTTTTGTACAAGTAATGTTTTTACCCTTTTTCCTCATCTCTTCATGGCATAGATCCAGTAGTGGTATTGCTGGGTCAAAGGGTATGCACATTTTTGTTGCCCTTTGGGCATAGTTCCAAATAGCTCTCCAGAAGGGTTGGATGAGTTCACAGCTCCACCAACAGTGTAACAGTGTCCCAGATTTCCCACATCCCTTCCAACAATGATCATTATCCTTACTGTTGTTCATACTGGCCAATCTGAGAGGTGTGAGGTGGTACCTCAGAGAAGCTTTAATTTGCATTTCTCTAATAATTAATGATTTAGAGCATTTTTTTTTCATATGGCTATGGATTACTTTGATCTCCTCATCTGTAAATTGCCTTTGCATATCCTTTGACCATTTGTCAATTGGGGAATGGCATTTTGTTTTAAAAATATGACTCAGTTCTCTGTATATTTTAGAAATGAGTCCTTTATCAGAATCATTAGTTGTAAAGATTGTTTCCCAATTTACTACTTTTCTTTTGATCTTGATTACATTGGTTTTATCTCTCCAAAAGCTTTTTAATTTAATGTAATCAAAATCATCTAATTGTTTTTTGGTGATGTTCTCCAACTCTTCCTTAGTCATAAACTGTTCCCCTTTCCATAGATCTTAGAGGTAGCCTAGTCCTTGATCTTTTAATTTGCTTACAGTATCTTTTTTACGTCTATGTCCTGTAACCATTTGGATCTTATCTTGGTAAAGAGTATGAGGTGTTGGTCTAATCTAAGTTTCTTCCATACTAACTTCTAATTATCCCAGCAATTTTTATCAAAGAAGGAGTTTTTATCCCAATGGCCGGACTCTTTGGGCTTATCAAACAGCAGACTACTATAATCATCTCCTGCTTTTACACCTAGTCTATTCCACTGGTCCACCACTCTATTTCTTAGCCAATACCAAACAATTTTGATGACTGATGCTTTATAATATAATTTTAGATTGGGTAGGGCTAAGCCACCTTCTTTTGAACTTTTTTCATGAAGCTCCTGGCAATTCTTGACTTTTTATTTCTCCATATGAATTTGCTTACAATTTTTTCTAACTCGTTAAAGTAATTTTTTCAAATTTTGATTGGTAGGGCACTAAACAGATAGTTTAGTTTTGGTAGAATTGTCATTTTTATTATATTAGCTCTAGCTATCCATGAGCAGTTGATATTTGCCCAGTTATTTAAATCTAATTTAATTTGTGTGAGAAGTGTTTTATAATTGTTTTCAAAAAGATTCTGCGTCTGTCTTGGCAAATCGACTCCCAAATATTTTACACTGTCTGAGGTTACTTTGAATGGGATTTCTCTTTCTAGCTCTTCCTGCTGTTTCTTGCTAGACATATATAGAAAAGTTGAGGATTTATGAGGGTTTATTTTATAACCTGCAACTTTGCTAAAATTGCTAATTGTTTGCAGTAGTTTTTTAGATGATTTCTTGGGATTCTCTAGGTAGACCATCATGTCATCTGCGAAGAGTGAGAGTTTTGTCTCTTCCTTCCCAATTCTAATTCCTTCAATTTCTTTTTCTTCTCTAATTGCTGATGCTAACATTTCTAATACAATATTGAATAGTAGTGGTGATAATGGGTACCCTTGTTTCACCCCTGATCTTATTGGGAATGCCTCTAGCCTCTCCCCATTGAATATAATGCTTGTTGATGATTTCAGATAGATACTACTAATTATTTTAAGGAAAATTCCATTTATGCCTACACTCTCTAATGTTTTTAATAGGAATGGATGCTGTATTTTGTCAAAAGCTTTTTCAGCATCTATTGATATGATCATATGATTTCTGATAGGTTTGTTGTTTATATAATTAAGTATACTAACAGTTTTCCTAATATTGAACCAACCCTGCATTCCTGGAATAAATCCTACTTGAACATAATGTATTATCCTAATGATGACTTATTGTAATCGTTTTGCTATGATTTTATTTAGGATTTTTGCATCTATATTCATCAGGGAAATAGGTCTATAATTTTCTTTCTCTGTTTTAACTCTTCCTGGTTTAGGTAACAGTACCATATTAGTTTCATAGAAGGAGGCAGAATTCCATCTTTCCCTATTTTTCCAAAGAGTTTATATAGGATTGGAACCAATTGTTCCTTAAAAGTTTGGTAGAATTCACTTGTCAATCCATCAGGGACTGGAGAGTTTATTTAGGGAGTTCAATAATGGCTTGTTGAATTTCTTTTTCTGAGATAGGGTTGTTTAGGTATTTAATCTCTTCTTCATTTAACCTGGGCAACTTATATTTTTGTAAATATTCATCCATTTCACTTAGATTATCAAATTTATTGGCATAGAATTGGGCAAAATAATTTCGAATTATTACTTCAATTTCCTCCTCATTGGTGGTGAGTTCACCTTTTTCATTTATGATACTAGCAATTTGGTTTTCTTCTTTCTTTTTTTTAATAAAATAGACCAGAAGTTTATCAATTTTATTGGTTTTTTCATAATACCAACTTTTGGTTTTATTTATTAATTCAATAGTTTTTTTTGCTTTCAATTTTATTAATCTCTCTTTTAATTTTTAGAATTTCTAATTTGGTATTTAATTAGGGATTTTTGATTTGTTCTTTCTCTAATTTTTTTAGTTGCAGGTTTAGTTCATTGATTTCCTCTTTCTCCAATTTATTCATGTAAGTATTTAGAGCTATAATATATCCCCTGAGAGTCGCTTTGAATGAATTCCATAGGTTTTGGTATGTTGTTTCATTATTATCATTATCTAGGATAAAATGGTTAATTCTTTCTATAATTTGTTTTTTTGGTCCACTCATTTTTTTAAAATGAGGTTATTCAGTTTCCAATTTGTTCTGGGTCTATATCTCCTTGGCCCAGTATTGCATATGACTTTTATTGCATTGTGATCTGAGAAAGATGTATTCACTATTTCTGCCTTTCTGCAGTTGATCATTAGGTTTTTATGTCCTAGTACATGGTCAAATTTGTATAAGTTCCATGTACTGCAGAGAAAAAGGTATATTACTTTCTATTCCCATTCAGTTTCCTCCATAAGCCTACCATATCTAATTTTTCTAACAATCTATTTACCTCCCTAATTTCTTTCTTGTTTGTTTTATGATTTGATTTATCTAGATCTGATAGCGGGAGGTTGAGTTCTCCCATGAGTAGAGTTTTGCTTTCTATGTCTTCCTGTAGTTCTTTCAGTTTCTCCTCTAAGAATTTGGGTGCTGTCCCACTTGGTGCATATATATTGAATATTGAAATGACTTTATTGTCTATGGTACCTTTTAGGAGGATAAATTTTCCTTCCTTATCTCTTTTAACGCTATCTATTTTTGCTGCTGCTTTGTCTGAGATAAGATTTGCTACCCCTGCTTTTTTTTACTTCAGCTGAAGCAAAATATATTTTGCTCCAACCTTTTACCTTTACTCTATATGTATGTCTCTGCTTCAAATGAGTTTCTTGTAAGCAGCATATTGTAGGATTCTGGTTTTTAATCCACTCTGCTATTTGCTTACATTTTAAGTGAGAGTTCATCCCATTCACATTCAAGGTTATGATTACTAATTCTTTATTGCCCTCCATGCTATCTTCCCTGTTTGTATTTTTCCCCCTTTCCCCCCTTTTATCCATATTCCCCAGTCTTTTGTTTCTGAATACCACCCCCTTCAATGTGTTTGCCCTCCTATATCACACCATCCCCTTTCTTTCTCCTTTCCCTTTTTCCCTTTTCCCTTCCTTTCCTTTTATTTCCCCCACTCCCCTTCCCTTTCTCCATCCCTCCCTCCCCTTTCCCCCTTTTAATACTTGAAAGGTTAAATGTTTTATGAGTTAACTGAGTATGTGTAGGTTGACTTTAAGCCAAGTCTGATGAGAAGAAGATTCAGGTGTTTCTCCTCTGCTCCCTTCTTCCCCACTTTTACCATAGGTTTTTTTGTACCAGTTTAGTGTAATGATATTTACCCCATTCATTGCCCTCCCTCCTTCTGTCTCTTTCCTGTCCCCCTTTTTATGGAGGTAGTGTTTTTTTTAAGATCATTCTAAGTCACAGAAAATTCTGAGTGTCTGTCCCTTCTAGTTCAGTATATTCTATTGAATAGAGTCAAAATTCCAGAGTCCTTCTCCCAAGTGGGGTTAAGCCAGTTACATCCCTTTAGATAGCAGTCTCATGGTTAGGTCATGAATGTCCATCATTTCTGGCTAGGTGTATTCTCTCTGTTAGAGTTACATTTCTCAAGATTTATGAGAATCTTTTTTTCCCCCCATGCTAGGATATAGCCAGTTTCAACTTACTGGATTGCATTTTTTTCCCTTTGACCCCCCCCCCCCTTTTTTTACCTTTTCATGTGTCTCTTGAACCTCCTGTTTGATGTCCAAATTTTCTGTTTAGCTCTGGACTTTTCATCAGAAATTTTTGGAATTCTTCTATTTCATTAAATGTACATCTTTTTCCCTGGAAGAGAAGGCTGAGCTTTGCAGGAAAGTAGATTTTTGGCTGCATTCCAAGCTCCCATGCTCTTTGAAATATCTCGTTCCAGGCCCTTCGATCCCTTAAAGTTGATGCAGCTAGGTCCTGCATGATCCTTACTGTGGCTCCTTGATTTTTAAATTGTTTCTTTCTGGCTGCTTGCAGGATTTTCTCTTTAATCTGATAGTTCTTGAGTTTGTCCGCAACATTCCTTGGTATTTTCATTTTAGGATCTTTTTCTGGTGGCGATCGATGTACTCTTTCAATAACTACTTTGCCCTCCAATGCCATAATATCAGGGCAGTTTTCCATTGTTAGATCCTATAATATTAAGGCCAGGCTGTTTTTCTCTTCAATGTTTTCAGGAAGTCCTATAATTTTCAGGTTGCCCCTCCTCAATCTATTCTCGAGGTCAGTGGTTTTGTTGATGAGGTATTTTACATTTGCTTCTATTTTTTCTATTTTTTGATTTTGTTTAACTGACTCTTGCTGTCTCATGGAGTCATTAGTTTCTGTAGATTCCATTTTTTGGGGGGGGAGGAGTTTTCTTCATTAACCTTTTGCAACTCCTTTTCCAATTGGTCAATTCTACTTTTGAAAGAGCTTTTCATTTGACCAATTGAGGTTTTGAGAGAATTAATTTCCTTTTGCATTTGCTCATTTGAGGATCTGAGAGAATTATTCTCATTTTGTAATTGTCCAATTGATGATCTGAGAGATTTATTCTCCTTTTGTTTTTGTCTAATTGTGCTTTCTAAGGTTTTGTTTTCTTGTTGGAAGGTATTAATTGTCTCTCCCAAATTTTTTTTTATTAAAGATATTATTTGAGTTTTACAATTTTCCCCAAATCTTGTTTCCCTCCCCCACCCCCATCCCACAGATAGCACTCCGTCAGTCTTTACTTTGTTTCCATGTTTTACCTTGACCAATTTGGGTGTGATGAGAGAGAAATCATATGCTTAAAGAGAATAGAATTCTCAGGGGTAACAACATCAGACAATAAGATATCTTTTTTTTTTTCCAAATTAAAGGGAATAGTCCTTGTACTTTGTTCAAACTCCAAAGCTCCTTATCTGGATACAGATGGTACTCTCCTTTGCAGACAGCCAAAAATTGTTCCCAATTGTTGCATTGATGGGATGAGCAAGTCCTTCAAGGTTGAACATCACTCCCATGTTGCTATTAGTGTGTACAGTGTTTTTCTGGTTCTGCTCATCTCACTCAGCATCAGTTCATGCAAATCCCTCCAGGTTTCCCTGAAATCCCATCCTTCCTGGTTTCTAATAGAACAATAGTATTCCATGACATACATATACCACAGTTTGCCCAGCCATTCCCCAATTGAAGGACATTTACTGGATTTCCAATTCTTTGCCACCACAAACAGGGCTGCTATAAATATTTTTGTACAAGTAATGTTTTTACCCTTTTTCCTCATCTCTTCATGGCATAGATCCAGTAGTGGTATTGCTGGGTCAAAGGGTATGCACATTTTTGTTGCCCTTTGGGCATAGTTCCAAATAGCTCTCCAGAAGGGTTGGATGAGTTCACAGCTCCACCAACAGTGTAATGGTATCCCAGATTTCCCACATCCCTTCCAACAATGATCATTATCCTTCCTGGTCATACTGGCCAATCTGAGAGGTTGTGAGGTGGTACCTCAGCGAAGCTTTAATTTGCATTTCTCTAATAATTAATGATTTAGAGCATTTTTTCATATGGCTATGGATTACTTTGATTTCCTCATCTGTAAATTGCCTTTGCATATCCTTTGACCATTTGTCAATTGGGGAATGGCATTTTGTTTTAAAAATATGACTCAGTTCTCTGTATATTTTAGAAATGAGTACTTTGTCAGAATCATTAGTTGTAAAGATTGTTTCCCAATTTACTACTTTTCTTTTGATCTTGATTACATTGGTTTTATCTCTGCAAAAGCTTTTTAATTTAATGTAATCGAAATCATCTAATTGTTTTTTAGTGATGTTCTCCAACTCTTCCCTAGTCATAAACTGTTCCCCTTTCCATAGATCTGACAGGTAGACTAGTCCTTGATCTGCTAATTTGCTTATAGTATTTTTTTTATGTCTATGTCCTGTAACCATTTGGATCTTATCTTGGTAAAGGGTGTGAGTTGTTGGTCTAATCTAAATTTCTTCCATACTAACTTCCAATTATCCCAGCAGTTTTTATCAAAGAGGGAGTTTTTATCCCAATGGCCGGACTCTTTGGGTTTATCAAACAGCAGATTACTATAATCCTCTCCTGCTTTTACACCTAGTCTATTTCACTGGTCCACCACTCTATGTCTTAGCCAATACCAAACAGTTTTGATGACTGATGCTTTATAATATAATTTTAGATCAGGTAGTGCTAAGCCACCTTCGTTTGAACTTTTTTTCATTAATCTCCTCACAATTCTTGACTTTTTATTTCTCCATATGAATTTACTCACAATTTTTTCTAACTCATTAAAGTAATTTTTTCAAATTTTGATTGGTAGGGTACTAAACAGATAGTTTAGTTTTGGTAGAATTGTCATTTTTATTATATTAGCTCTAGCTATCCATGAGCAGTTGATATTTGCCCAGTTATTTAAATCTAATTTAATTTGTGTGAGAAGTATTTTATAATTGTTTTCAAAAAGATTCTGAGTCTGTCTTGGCAAATAGACTCCCAAATATTTTACACTGTCTGAGGTTACTTTGAATGGGATTTCTCTTTCTAGCTCTTCCTGCTGTTTCTTGCTAGACATATATAGAAAAGTTGAGGATTTATGAGGGTTTATTTTATAACCTGCAACTTTGCTAAAATTGCTAATTGTTTGCAGTAGTTTTTTAGATGATTTCTTGGGATTCTCTAGGTAGACCATCATGTCATCTGCGAAGAGTGAGAGTTTTGTCTCTTCCTTCCCAATTCTAATTCCTTCAATTTCTTTTTCTTCTCTAATTGCTGATGCTAACATTTCTAATACAATATTGAATAGTAGTGGTGATAATGGGTACCCTTGTTTCACCCCTGATCTTATTGGGAATGCCTCTAGCCTCTCCCCATTGAATATAATGCTTGTTGATGGTTTCAGATAGATACTGATAATTATTTTAAGGAACAGTCCATTTATTTCTACACTCTCTAGTGTTTTTAATAGGAATGGATGCTGTATTTTGTCAAAAGCTTTTTCAGCATCTATTGATATGATTATATTTCTCCCAAATTTTTAAGCTCCTTCCTTATTTCTTCAAGGAAGTCTTTCTGTGCTGGAGAACAGATTGTATTCTCCTCAGATGTTTCAGGTCTCTCTGAGTTGAGGTCTTTCCTTTCCAGGAATTTTTCTATCGATCCACCTTTCCACTGACCCTTCTTCATTATGCTAAAACCTTGAGTTGGGTGGGGGGGCTGGTTCACCTGGGCTCGGGATCACTAAAGGCTTTACTGAGTGCAGTTTCTCTGGTTGGCCAGTAGGAGGTGCTGGTTGCTTTCTCTGGCGTGTCTGTGACCTTGCTTGAGAGGCCTTCTCCCTTTGCTAGAAGAAAGGAGTTGGCGCTATTGAATTCTTTTGCTTTCAATCAATGTTGGGCTTTACCCTGGCTTGAGGTCATTCCTCAGCTGTGCTGGTTCTTCTGCTCACACACCTGGGCCTGAGGCATAAGTAGTTTGCATTTGTTTGTTTGGGAAGGGGCCTCTGTGCAATTGAGGTGTGGACTCAGAGTTTCTCAGACCGGAGGAGCCCAGGGATGGTGTATGCAGCTCTCCTGCACCAGACCTCTCCCCGCAACCCGGTCCTCAAGCTCCAGGGGGACAACACCAACACTAGCGCCTCTGCTTCCCTGCGGACCCAAGCCCCTTTCGTCCAGTCCCATCGCTGATTCAGCGGGTCTGGCTCTCTGGCCCTCAGACTCCTGGTTCCAATTCAGCTGTTAATCTGGCTGATCCGGGGCTGATCCTCCCTCTGAGCCCAGACTCACCGGCCTGAATTCGGCCAAAGCTGCTGTGGGAGACAAATCATGAGGTAGATCTTCTTTCTCCTGGCTTTTCTTTCTGGATTTTGTGGGTCAGATTTCTTTTAAGAGGTTTGTTTCATGCGCTAGATGGGGAAGAGATCAGGAGACTTTAGAACTGTGCCTGTCTTCTCTCCACCATCTTGGCCAAAAAAGGGGAATATTTTTAAAAAATAAAATAAAATTACAACCTAATTTTTAAGTATTTTTTTTGCTACATTTGAGTTCCAATCTGTTTCCCTCTCCCTCTGATCCTGCACTAGAGAAAATCAACATATAACACAGATATAATACATAGTCAATTTCTCTTTGTACTTACAAAATGTAACATTCACTTGGTTCTGCTCATTTCACTTTTTATTATTTGATGCAAGTCTTTCTATGTTTTCTTAAAATCAACATGCTCATCATTTCTTATAACATAGTAGTTTTCTATCACAATTATATACCACTATTTATTTAAATATTCCCCAATTGATAAGTATTTCTTCAGTTTATGGGTTTTTGTCAGCACAAAGAGAGCTGCTATAAATATTTTAGAACACATAGGTTCTTTTCCTGTTTCCCTTTTGACTTTGGGATACAAACCTAATAGTGGTATTGCTGGGTCAAAGGGAACATGTTAATTTTATAAATCTTTGGGCAAATCTAGATTGCTCTACAACTGTTCCACCAACAGGATATTAGTGCCCCAATACTACATTCTTTGGAATATTTGTCATTTTTCTTTTTCTGTCATATTAACCAATCTAGTTGGTATGAGATGGCATCTCAAAGTTGTTTTGATTGGTATTACTCCAGTCAATAATGGCAGCTAGGCAGCATGGTGGATAAAGTGCTAGGCCTGGAGTCAGAAAAACCTGAGCTCAAATATGGCCTCACTGATTTACTATCTGTTTGACTCTAGCTTACTCAATTAACCTCTCTTTGCTTTAATTCTCTGGAGAACAAAATGGCAAACTACTCCAATGTCTTTCCCAAGAAAACCCCAAATGGGGTCACAAAGAATCAGACATGATTCTAATACCTGAGCAAGAACAAATCAATAATAATTCAGAAAAAAAAAATTTTTCACATGACTATATATGTTCTTCCAAAAACTGCCTATTCATATCCTCTGACCATTTAACAATTTGGACAATGACATGAATTTCATAAAGTTCTTTCTACATGCAACCAACAGGGATATTTCTATTTGACTTTGATATTACTAGTATATAGGACACTGTGATACCTTCTGAGAATATAAATGGAAAACAGCATGACAGTCACATATTCTGGATTTACTTACAGTTAAAAAAAGAAAATGTATTTTCTGCTATTTATTTTGGGGTTTGGGGCAAGAGTCTATGCTTAATTACTATCATTTCCTGATTAGTCCTTCACTTTATTCTCTTTGAAAAAAAAGAAACTAAGAAAATGATTGTTTTGTCATGTACACTGCCTTCTATTCTTTTAGTCCTTCAAGAAAGTGAATTTAAAAATTTTCCATTTTTATTATCTTTTATTTTATACCACTTCATTTTTTCCATAGCCACCAATTCATTTCTAGTAACCAAGACTTTTTAAAACATTTAAAAGATCAGTTCAAAAAAACAAGTCAAAACATGAACCACGTCTGATAATATAAAGTGCTCCCCTGCCCATAGTCTCCTACCTCCACAAATAAGGGAGGGAGACACACTTTCTCATTTCTTTTTCAAGGCTAAAAGTGGTCATTATAATCCTGCTATGTTAGTGTTGGGTTTGTTATTGTTATTTGTTTTCTGATGTTTTTTTCAAGAAAGCATGCTTTTTACAAGTTTTGCAAAAGGAGACTCTTTTTAACAATTTGCATATCAGATCACCATAGATTTGAAACATATCTTTTTCACTAAAGAGGCTTGTTGCAGAGCTAAGGCATGTACTTAAAAGGATATGATACAAGAGAGTATATGCTAGATGCCAAATGAATATTACTGTAATTAAACAAATGCTGATAAAATTCATAGGCAGGAACTTATTAAAGGCTGGAGTGGATAAGGAAGTTGTAACTGAAGCTGAACATAGGGAAGAGGGGAGGACATTCCAGGGAGGGGAAGTTATGTGAACAGAGACAGAAGTCAAAATGACATGGAGATTTCAGAAAAACTAGTTTGGCTTGAGTACAAGATGCTTAACATGCATACACCACACTTTTCTTGGCCCTTTTCATCCCAGCTGGAATAAAAAAGAAAGAAGAGAAGAGGGTTCATTGTCTTAGCATTTGTTGACTAGTAATTTTCTGTCTTGACAGAGTAATAACAATGTGATTTTTCATTTACAAAGATGATGTTACTGGTTAGCCATTGGTTAGGCATGTACTTGGAATAGCTTTCCCAGGAGTAGCCATAGATTTATACTGATTAGTGGTCACATAACATATTTTACAAATGAAGCAACAGGTCCAGGGAGGTTAAGTGATTTAACCAAGTTAGTGAAGCAAAGGCAAGATAAGAGATAGTACAATGCTAATAGAAAAACCAGAATAAGAATTGGGATTGCCTCCACCCCAGTTTGGGAGTTAAGTATGCATGGGGAGACAAGGAAAAATTGGGAGCTGAGGTAGGCCTGGGTTTAAATCCTGGTTCTTCCAGTGACTTTCTGAGTAATTCTGAACAAATCACATACTTTCAGTGCAACTTGGTCTCATTTGTAAAATAAGGGGTTTGAAATCAATCATCTCTAGACCCAAACTTTCAGCCCCATAAATTTAAAATTAGAAAGGATTTTTGGGAAATTACCTGATATATAGTTCACTAGAATAAGGATGGTTATGTCATTATTCCTATTTGAGTCCTTATTTTACAAATATAATGACCAGGAACCAGAGATTTAAATAATGAACAGAAACTAGAGTTCCTGCTCCCTTCATAGGGTGTTATCATTCTTCTTAGGCTGTCAATTCTCCTGCTTATCTTTTTCTATTCTTATTATAGGAAGACAAATGGACTTCCTGGCTTCAATATTTCCCCTCTCCAATTCATCCTATATACCTCTGCTACATTACCTATGTATTAATCAATCTTCTTACTTAAATAGATAAGAGAGAGGTACCTCCTACCAGCTTCTGGGCTTTATATCTTTCACACAGCAACTGAAAAAACAATTTACTTCCAGTTAGCTAAAGACCCTCTGGACCCTCTCCTTGATATGGACTAGTTGACAGTTTTAGTCATGGCCACTACCAAGCTAATAAATGTCAAGGAGAGTACCTCTAAAATTAAGCTTAATCTTTTCAAATCTGTGATAGGACCACAATTGATCAGAATTCCCCCACTTTGACTTCCTCACTAAAAAAAACAACAACAAAAAACCAAAACACATAGATTAGGCTAGTTTTTCTGACAGTCAGCAAAACTACCCCAAAGCTTAATTGGCCCTGAGGGCATAGCTTTTTGGTAATGGCTGGTTATAATGACATTGATGCAGGGAAAAGATGTAGAGAATTATGAATGTAGCAGAAACAAAATATGTCTGTTAAATCTTGTTAAATGGGTGGAGGGTTCCTGCTCTTGAGATACTGCCTGCCTTGGACACTGTTGACTGTATCTTATCCTCCAATTCCCACCTCGACCTAACCTTGGCCATAGACACTGGTGGGTAGGAAATGATGTGATGAAGGGACAGGAAGGACCAGTACTTGGTTTGCCATTGGGCGGGGTTACCTGGCTCCAAGGTGAAAGACCCCACCCCAAGCACTACACTGTCTGTCCAGCCTACACTGGAGGGATATTTAACAGGAAGTTTCACCCTTCAACTCTCTTTCTTCTTCCAGCCTTCCATCCATAAGGATGGGCCTTCTTCTTCTGGCTCTTCTTTAAACCACCCGAAGCTGGGTTTCATCATGTGGCCTGGTTAACCCAAACCTCATGGCTGCCTCCCCATTCTCATTCTCTCTCTCTCTCTCTCTCTCTCTCTCTCTCTCTCTCTCTCTCTCTCTCTCTCTCTCTCTCTTCCTTTCCAGACTTCAGCTGAGCCTGCCAGCTGAACTACCAAGATTAATTAGCATTCCACGTGGTCTCTTCTTTAAACTCTTCTTAACTTTCTTGTCACTTATGTATTGTAACTTCTTTTAATAAATTTCTATTTATTTTCCCACACATGCATTCCTGGGTCTGAATTGTGATTCATCACAGACTCAGTGGCTATAACATGAACTGAGCATATGGAAAAATCCACCATTTGGGGTCAAGATCTATCAGATTTGGTACCTGTTCCAAGTCCCTTTGAATCATCACATTTTACCCTACTGATCAGACATGTTTCCATATGGAGATGAATGGGACTGATTCTCCCCAAACTAAGTGCTTGAATGCCTTATGGCTAAGCAAACTCACTTTTGTTAACCATAGAATGGCCTAAGTTCTTTAATTTATTTCAATATGGAACCTGAAATAATAAGTTACTAGTTCTCAGTTCTGCCCTTAACAAATCCCTATGTAGAGGAAAAGATCAGAGCACTGTGCTCCAGATGACTATATCACTGAAGGTTAGACATTTCTAAGATATCTTCTGACTTAGTATTTTATCTACAACAATGTGTAAGGTCTGGAAGGTGAGTCATTTATTATGCACATCTGTATATCACCCCAATAATTTAATTCTATTTTTTGCCTAGCAAAATATATTGCTGTCTCCCAAAATCTATTTGAAAGTTTTTTTCCCTAAGAATGCTACTGAAAGAAGTCCTGAATATACTTGTAAAATTATTTTTCTTTATGAATAAAGGTTTTTCTTTGATGACAGAGGACTAATCTTGCTCAACTAGAAAACAAAATGTCTAAATTCTCAAGGTTGCTAACATGACCTTAAATGTCACCTCACTAGAAACCAATTTCTGTTAAATTCTGGTTCCAAAATGCTTAGTTCCCAAAAGTAAGGTCTAACAAGGAGTTGCCCCAGACCAATTTTTCATCTAATGGTTAGAGTACTAGTTGTGAGAGCTTGGGTAAACATTTTTGATCCTCAATATTAAATTTCCTCTTGCAAAATAGAGTTCAATTGAATAGATAAGGTCCTTTTCATTTCTAAATTTTATATCCATAAAATTATCTATTTATATTCTACATAATTAGTCTATGATTTCTATAAATATTTGTCATTTGAACCTCTACTCACTTTAGCTTATACTAGGGAACTTCTACTAGGGAAAGGCAACATATAAAAGAAAACCAAAAATGGGGCTAGAGGGGAGGTGGGAAATATAAGAGAAAGTCTGTAGTGTCAAGAGTGAAGCCTGTAGAGGAATGAAGACAAAGTTGTCCTTGACATATTAATAACAATGGAGATTCTGAGAAGAACCAGTCAGCCAGATGGAGAGGCTGAAGATAGCCATAGACCAGGGTTTGAATGAACTTCTAGAGTGAGGGGGCTTTCCTAGCATGCTCCAGACAGTCCTATGGAGAGTCAAGAGTATAAGCAAGTTCTCAGCCCAAAGGCCCATAAATTTTCTTACTTTTTCATGCATAGAGGGAACTTCTAGGCAAGGAAACTTACTCCACCAGTGCAACTTGTGGTCATGGAGAAGCTTGCCCAGAGCTCAGAGCTTAAATGACTTGCAGAAGGTGACATAGTCAGTCTAAGTTAGTATCAACATGTGAATTCATGTCAATCCTGGTCCTATGGCAAGTCCTCTACTCTCTGCATGTTTTTTGAAATAAATGAAATAGAAGAAAAGTTTGAAGGCAGTCAAATATGCTCCCTTATCTCCTATACTTTCCACAGAAAGTCATTGAGGTTTGGGGAATACTGAGGTGTGGAGACCTAGAAAGACTAAAGGAATGTCGTGGGATATCCTTAGAGAACTTGAGTTTCCTAAATTGCATCTGCTCTAAAACTCTAGAACAGAACTGGGAATATCTGATACAAAAGGAAATAGGTGGAAGAAGGACCCAAGACAGGCAATAGACCTATAGTATAGCACATGATTCATTGTGTTGCTTATTAGAGGAACAAAACTTTAAAGTTCATTCAATATCCAAGGACTAGTGAAAAAGTCTTACCTCTTATCTTTATTTTGGATTTAAGCATACATAAATAACCAGGGACATGTGACCTCAGCTTATAGTGATTAACTCTCCAACTTGTGCTCAGATATTTTTGTTGGATTGCATTAAATATGACACTTTCTAGTTATTTGACCCTGAGCAAGTCACTTAATTTTGGTTTACCTCAATTTCCTATTTTATAATATGGGAATAATAACTCAGAGTTGTTGTGAGGATCAAGGGATAATAATTATAAAGTGCTTAGCATAGTGCCTGGCCCAACCTAAATATTATATAAATGTTAACTATTCATATTTTGTTGCTTTCTATGTGCTTTATAATAGCCTCTGCTTCTAAGGGACTTACAAAGTAATGTAAAGAAATGTATACATATAATTACTATATGAAGAATCTGATAAGACACTTAATGCTTAAGGGGAGATAATGCTAAACTGAGGTAGGGACAAGAGGTAGAAGAGGTAGCATCTATGGGAGATTTGCTCCAATGAGGAGAGTCAGGTTTATTTCATTTTGTTGCCTCATTTTGCCTTCTATAATGGAGGTTTGAGCAAAATACTCTTTTTAAAAAAAAATTACTTATTTCTCCAATTACATGCAAAGATTTTTTGAGTTTCATATTTTTCTCCTTCCCTTTTTCTCTTCCCCCCCCCCCCTTCCCCTGATAGAAAGCATCCTAATACAGGCTATGCATGTATAACTGATGCAGAAAAAAGATGTAGAGAATTATGAATGTAGCAGAAACAAAATCTGTAATCTTAAATGCTGTTAAATCTTGTTAATTGGGTGTTTCCCTACTCTTGATATGTAAATTGACTCCCATTGTTTCATTGTATAATGTAAAATTTGTATCCTGATCTCCTCAGGTAAAGGGGAAGGGAATTCCACTTTTGTCTTCTGGATAAGGGGCAAGACCATAAAACCTGAGTTGGTTTTATGACCAACTCTCTCTGGCCCAGTCAACTCTGCTTGACTGTTCTTTTATCTCTTCCTTTTCCCCTATCCCTCTCTCTGTCCCTGCTTCACTCCCTGCCCACTAAGTCTTTATTATTCAATCTGTCTTAATTTTTTTTAACCTGTTTATAATATTCTATAACAGTTTTTTTTAGGTTTTTGCAAGGCAAATGGGGTTAAGTGGCTTGCCCAAGGCCACACAGCTAGGTAATTATTAAGTGTCTGAGACCGGATTTGACTCCTGACTCCAAGGCCTTTGCTTTATCCACTACGCCACCTAGCCGCCCCTTTGTTATATTCTATAATAAAATCCTGAGCAGTTTTATCATCCTAGAGAGTTGCAAATTCCTTCATCTTTTCAGTGGTCTTAAATCTTTTGTCTTCACTCTCTCAATCTTTAAAAATCTGCAACATAACTATGTTAAATATACATCCATATTAATAATAGTGTGAAAGAAGAATCAAATTAAAAAAATGGAAGGAAAAGGGGTGTCTAGGTGGCTCAGTGTTTAGAGCACCAGTCCTGGAGTCAGGAATACCTGAGTTCAAATCCAGCCTCAGACTTAATAATTACCTAGCTGTGTGGCCTTGGGCAAGCCACTTAACCCCATTTGCCTTGCAAAAAAAACCCAACAATTTTTTTTTTTAAAAAGGGAAGGAAAGAAACCATGAGAGGGGAAAAAAACGTAAGACATAAAACACATTTTAAAAATTGAAAATAGTAAGCTTTGGTCTTCATTCAGACTCCATAGTTTTTTGCCTGGATGGGTCAATATTTTCCATCAAAAGTCCTTTAAATTGTCATTGATTATTGTACTGCTGAGATGATTATGTCCATCACAGTTGATCATCACACAATTTTGCTGTTAGTGTATACAATGTTCTGATTTTTGAGCAAAACAACTTAAACAAAGTTTAGAAATAGTTCTAGGGTCTCCCCTAAAAGAAGAACCTTTTGGGAAAGGTTACCAAAAGAGCCCTTAGGTTAGGACAGAAGTTGTTGATACTTTCTCCCTTCTTCCACTCTCCCCCAAAAGGAAATATTTAAGACAGAAAAAGGTTAATAAGAGCACATTAAAATTCTTAAAATTCATCAATGATTTTTTGTCTCTGGGGAGGTAAAGACAATTTTGTAGGACTGTAGATCAGATATTTTAGAAATGAAACTGGTCTTTCTTAGTCTTTTCACCTGTAGTATCTTTTTGGAAGTGGTATCTTCTTTTACAAGAAGTGGTACTGTTGCAGGAATCACCTCCTCCTGGGCTGCCAATATCTCAAGTTCAAGGTTGATTGGGTGGGTAGCCAGCATCCTCAAGCCAATGTCTCAAATTCAAGAGGTTACTGGTAACATTCTCAGGATCCATTTGGTGATCTGAGTTCAGATAAAGAAACCCCAAGCAAAAGGAGGCAGCCAGGAATTTGAGATCTAGTCTCAAACTCACCTAAGAAATTACATTGGTCTTGAAGGAAGAGAGGGAGTTAAGAGACAGAAAAGGGAGATGGGAGGCATGAAAAAGAAGGAAAACTGAAATTCCAATTCAAGGTGTCTCATTTTAAGAAAGATATTAACAAATTGTTAAAGGAGCAAAGCAGAATAAACCAAGAAGGTGAAGGACCTTGAAATCATGCCTTGAATTAAGAAAAGATGTTAAAAAGCACAAAACCACAGACAACTCTCTGAGGCATTCCAAAAAATGTTTTCCCTCCCAGCTGACACTGAGCCATTAATCCCTTAGGATCTAGCCATCCATATCATAAAGAATGCTTTAGAATTGTATAGAACTTTGATATCTCTACTCCCATCTTTTGGTCCTGTTTACATAGATAGCAAGAAAGAATGTGCCAAGCTGGAATCTAGAGAAATCTTGATCAAGCAGGAACTAACAACCTTGATCTTTTAGAGAGGCTTTAGCAAATTCCACCAAAAATATATTTATAAAAACAACAACCAAGATTCATTCTCAATGTACTCTGAAATAAAGGAACCAGATTTGAGCTTCCAAAGACTTTTTCAGTACTTAAATCCCAACAATATACTAAGTCTGAAATAAACATAAACTTTCATTCATACTAGTCTTTGGATCAAAGCAATTTTGGTATTTTATGAGATGTAGAAAAATATGCCACCCTGATGGAAAAAGTCAGTCATTACAATAAAAAAAGTTCTTGTTATGATTTACTGAAGCCCTACCTTAAAGTCATCTTTATCTCTAAACCAGCTCAGTCTCTGATGTGGTATAACTTCCCAGGATGTCTGCCAAGTGAATGTCTCCCCACCCTTTTTCCTCTCCACCCTGCCCTAGGAAAAGCAACCTAAACAGATGTTAGGGAACATTCAGTTTGTTGCCTTTGTATTTAAAAGCTGTGTGATTCCATTGTGCTCCTTTATCAGGGCAGAAATTCCAAGTGTAGGAGTCATATTCTGAGTCACTTTGAAGTGAATGTTTGGGTTAGAGAAGTCTATGGTTCAGCCCCAATCCTGATTTGATTTCTGTAGGATTCTAAATGGGATAAAGATCTTCTATTTATTTTCAATAAGTGCCACTCTGATTAAATGATTCTTTTACACTGTCAACTCCATTGGCTTCCTTTTACCTTGAGAATAAAATACATATTTATCTATTTAGTTTTTAAATGCTTTTACAAGTAGGTCCTAAGCAGTTTTCCAATCTCATTGAGTATATAGCTCCATCTCTTACAGTCTCTCTACCTTCCAGCCAAATTGTCTTTTCCATTCTCACTCAGGACTGCCTTAAGCATAATCCTCTAAGGGAACCTTCTTGGATCCCTTTACAACTTCCTGTATTTAACTTTGTAATGCAGTGGATAAGAGCCACCTAGAGTTAGGAAGATCAAAATGAAATCAGATGTCAGACAGGAGTTGTGTAATCCTGGGCAAGTTGTTACACTTTGGTCTACCTCAGTTTTCAACAGTAAAATAGAAATAATAGCACCTCTCTCTCAGGATATCTGTAAGATATTTTGCATGTTCTTTTAACAATGTGTCTGTGGGCAAGCCACTTTACTTTCTGAATTTCATCTTTATTATCTGTAACATGGAGATAATAATATTTGCATTATCCAAAGTAATGAAAAAAATGCTTCGAAAACCTTAAATATATATAGATATAGATATAGATATAGATATAGATAGCTATTTTTATCTCTGTTACCATGAATATGGCATATAAGAGTGGCAGCTCCTACTTTAGTCATATTGATGTAGAGAATTGTAAATGTAACAGAAGCAAAATCTGTTAAATAGGTGAAGATTCTGCCTCTTGAGATTCTACCTCCCTTGAACACTGTTGATTGAATCCTGTCTCCCCTTGATCCTGTTGTTTGTACCTTATCCTCCATTTCCCTGTGGACACTGGTGGGCAGGAAATGACATGTTAAAATTGGTCATTAAGCACCATGAGACTGGAAGGACCAGCACTTAGATTGCCATTAGAAATTACCTGGCTCTTTGGGGGAAAAGGGGAAGGAAAGTCCAGGAGGCCAGAGAGCAAGGAAAGAAAGCAGGAAGCTTTCAGCCACAGTGCAATCCAGGTCCTGACAGCTTAATAATAACAAAAATCCTGACAGCTGGATAGCAAGCCAGCAAGGAGGATCCCAATCCCAAGCAAAGCCTGAACCCAGGAACACCTGGGTAAAAACAGAACTGGATCAGGAATGAGTGGAATATTCCCCTCTTAAGAGTTAATGGGGAAGATAAGGGAAGAAAGGACTGATAAAAGGGAAGGGGAAGTATAAGTGAAAATAAACTGAAATTTAAGTTTTTAAAAAGTATACCAAAGGGGAAAGGTAGTAAAATTTTGGTGAAGATGAATAAGAGAAAAGGAAAGAGATAAATATAAATGGAGAAAGATTGCAAAGAGGGAAATACAGAATTGGTAATCTTAACTGTAAATGTGAATGGGATGAATTGTCCCATAAAATGGAAGCAGATAGCAGAATGGATTAAAAACCAGACTCCTACAATATATTATTTACAAGAAAGACATTTGAAGCAGAAAGATACATACAAGGTAAAAGTTAAAGGATGGAGCAAAATATATTATGCCTCAGCTGAAGTAAAAAGTCTGGGGTAGCGATCCTAATGTCAGACAAAGTAAAAGTAAAATCAATCTCATTAAATGGGATAAGGAAAGAAATTCCATCTTCTTTTCATTACTAAATATGTTATGCACCTAGTAGCATAACTGAGATTTCTAGAGGAAAAGTTGAATGAATTATAAGGAGAAATACATAGCAAAATTTTAATAATAGGGGACCTCAACCTCCCTCTCTCAGAACTAGATAAATCTGATAACAAAATAAACAAGAAGAAAGTTAAGAAAGTGAATGAAATCTTAGAAAATTTAGATATGACAGATCTCTGGAGAAAACTTATTGGGGAAGATAAGAATATAGCTTTTTCTCAGAAATACATGACACCTTCACAAAATTAACCAGGTACTAGGGCACAAAAATCTTAAAATCAAATACAGAAGGGCAGCTAGGTAGTGCAGTGGATAGAGAACCAGCCCTGGAGTCAGGAGTACCTGAGTTCAAATCTGGCTTCAGTCACTTAATAATTGCCTTCTAAGTGACCTTGGGAAAGTCACTTACTTAACCCCATTACCTAAAATAAAAAAAATTTTAAAAATCAAATGCAGAAAGGCAGAAATAATAAATACACACTTCTCACATCATGATACAATAAAAATTACAAATAATAAAGGGTCAGGGAAAGATAAATCAAGAACTAATTGGAAATTAAATAACTATCTCAAATAATGGGTTGATCAAATAGCAAATAATAGAAATAATAATTATATCCAAGAAAATAATAATAACTAGATATCATACCAAAACTTATGGAATGCAGACAATGCAGTTTTGAGGGGAAACTTTATATCTCTAAATGCCTATATGAATTAAATAGAGAAAGAGGAGATCAATGAATTGGGTATGCAACTAAAAAAGCTAGAAAAAGAACAAATTAAATACCCCAATTAAATACCAAAATAGAAATTCTGAAAATCAAGGGAGAGATTAATAAAATAAAAAGCAAAAACCCATTGATTTCATAAATAAATCTAAGAGTTTGTTTTATGAAAAAGTCAATGAAATAAACAAACCTCCGGTTAATCTGATTTAAAAAAAGAGAGAAGAAAACCAAATAACTAGAATCAAAAATGAAAATGGTGAACTAACCACCAATGAGGAGGAAATTAAAGAGATAATTAGGAACTATTTTGCCCAACTGTATGCCAATAAATTGGACAACTTGAGTGAAATGGATGAATATATACAAAAATACAAACTGCCCAGATTAACAGAAGAGGAGATAAATTACTTAAATAACCCCATTTCAGAAAAAGAAATTGAAAGGACAGCTAATTGGTGCCATGGATAGAGCACCGGCCCTGGAGTCAGGAGTACCTGTGTTCAAATCTGACCTCAGACACTTAATAATTAGCTAGCTGTGTGACGCTGGTCAAGCCACTTAACCCCATTTGCCTTACAAAAAATAAATAAAAAGAAATTGAAGAAACTATCAATAAACTCCCTAAGAAAAAGTTTTCAGGTCCAGATAGATTTACAAGTGGATTCTACCAAACATTTAAGGAACAATTAATTCCTATTCTACATAAACTATTTTAAAAAAATAGGAGAGGAAGAAATTCTACCACACTCCTTTTAATGACACCAACATGGTACCAATTAGCAATGAGACTACAGCATGTTATTACCAGGATCAGGTTGGATTTATACCAGGCAGGCAGGCAGGGTTGGTTCAACATTAGGAAAACTCTTAATATGATTAAACATATCAACAGTAAAACTAACAGAAACCATATGATCATCTCAATAGGTGCTGAAAAAGCCTTTGATAAAATACAGCATCCATTTCTATATAGGAATAAATGCAGTTTTCTTTAAAATAATAAATAATATCTATCTAAAAACCATCAACAAAAATTAAATTTAATGGAAATAAACTCAGAGCATTTCCAGTAAATTAAGGGGTTGGGGGAAATAAGGATGCCCACTATCATCATTACTATTCAATATCATATTAGAAATGCTAGCAGTAGCAACAAGAGAAGAAAAAGAAAATGAAGGAAACAGAATAGGCAACGAGGAAGCAAAACTTTCACTCTTTGCAGATGACATGTTGGTATACCTAGAGAATCTGAGAAAATCATCTTAAAAACTCCTTGAAACAATTAACAAATTCAGCAAAGTAGCAGGATATAAAATAAACCTGCATAAATCATTAGCATTTCTATATATGAACAACAAGGCCCAAGAACAAGATATAGAAGAAATTTCATTCAAAATAACTGTAGACAACATTAAATATTTGGGAATCTACTTCTCAAGACAAATCTAGAAATTGAATGAACACAATTATAAAGCTCTCATTCCAAATAAAGTCACTTCTAAGTAATTGGAAACATGTCAAATGCTCATGGTTAGGTCAAGCTAATATAATTAAAAGGGACTATTCTACCCAAATTAAATTTTTTATTCAATGCCATACCAATCAAACTACCATATAAATACTGTACCAAGTTAGAAAAAATAGTAACAAAATGGCAAGAATAGCAAGGGAATTGATTTAAAAAAATGTTAAGGAAGGTGGCCCTGCTCTATCAGATCTAAAACTATATTATAAAGCAGCAGTCATCAAAACTGCCTGGTACTGGTTAAGAAATAGAGTAATGGATCAGTGGATTAGAATGGGTTCAAAAGAAAATGTAGTTAAATGATTAATCTACAATTTGACAAACTACAATCTACTAATTTGACAAACCCAAAGACATCAGCCTCTGGGATAAGAACTCACTGTTTGCCGAAAACCATTGGGAAAACTGGAAAATAGTACAGCAAAAACTAGGCATAGATCCACATCTTACGCCCTATACCGAAATAATGTCAAAATGGGTACAGGATTTAGACGTAAAGAGCAATACCATAGATAAATTAATAGACCAAAAATATTCTATTTGATCTTTGTAAAAGGACTACATTTATGACCGAACAAGAATTAGAGCACATTAAAAACTGCAAAATGAATGATTCTGACTATATTAATAAAGTTTTGCTCTAATAAAATCAATGCTGCTAAAAATCAAATGAAAAGCAGAAATCTGGGAAACAATCTTCACAGCCAGGAGTTCTGATAAAGGTCTCATTTATTAAATATATAGAGAATTGCATCAAAATTTTAAGGTCACAAGTTCCCCAACTGAAAAATGATCAAAGGATAGGAACAGAAAGTTTTCAAATGAAGAGATTAAAGCTATATATAGGTTCCCAGCTCTCCGCCACCCCTGCCCGCAGCAGCAGAGCCAGACCGCCAGCGCCACGGCCGGTTGGAATGCCCACATCGACAACCTCTTGGCCGATGGGACCTGTCAGGATGCGACCATAGTCAGCTAGAAGGACTCACCCTCAGTCTGGGCTGCCGTCCCCGGGAAAACCTTTGGCAATATCACGCCAGCTGAAGTAGCTGTATTGGTTGGCAAAGATTGTTCAACTTTCTTCGTAAATGGGCCGACGCTTGGGGGCCAGAAATGTTCAGTGATCAGGGATTCGCCGCTGCTAGATGGAGAGTTCACCATGGACCTTCATACAAAGAGCACCGGGGGTTCTCCTACCTTCAACCTCACTGTTACCATGACTGCCAAAGACGCTAGTCCTGCTGATGGGGAAGGAAGGTATCCATGGGGGAATGATCAACAAGAAGTGTTGTGAAATGGCTTCCCACCTTCGACGCTCTCAATACTGACCTTCCCTGTCCCCCCTTTTTCTCCAAAGCTTCAGCGCCATTTCCCTCACCATTTTGGGGGGGTCATTTCCCCCACCCACTTGTTGCTGCCAAAACTATACTTGGTGGGGGGGCCCAGGTTGGATGGACAGGCACTCCCCCCTCTCCTTTTGAACCTCCTTCCTGTGTGTAGTTGGGAAGATTATTTTTTTTGGACAAAAAATTTTTGTTTTTTTTTTTTCTGGAAACTTATATTTGAATATGAATAAAATATTCTACTAATAAAAAAGATATATATATATATGCATATGAAAAAATGCTCCAAATCACTATTGATTAGAGAAATGCAAGTTAAAACAACAATGAGGTATCATCTAATATCTGTTAGATTAGCCCAGATGAGAAAACAGGATGATCAATGTTGGAGAGGTTATGGAAGGACCAGGACATTGATGCATTGCTGATGGAGTTGTGAATGGATCCAACCTTTTTGGAGAGCAATATGGAACTATGCCCAAAGAGCAATAAAACTGTTTATACCCTTTGACCCAGCAATTCCAATTCTAGGACTATATCCAGAAGAAATTGTTTAAAAAAAATGGAGAAAATCCTACGTGTTCCAAAGTATTCATAGCAGTCCTTTTTCATAGTGGCAAAGAATTGGAAATTGAGGGGATGTTCATCAATTGGGGATTGGTTAAACAAGTTATGGTACATGAATACTATGTAATATTATTGTTCAATAAGAAACAATAAATGGTAGGACTCTAGAGAAGCATGGAATGACATATGGGATTTGATGCTGAGCAAAGGGAGTAGAGTTAAGAAAACAATTTACACATCAACATTATGAGATGAACAACCTTGATGGAAGCAACCCCTCTTGACAGTCCTGAGAGCTAGGACAACCATATTTGATAGATTATGGATTATATTATCCCCAGCCAGAGGAAGAAAAACAAAACAAACAAAATACACAGCAAAGAAAAACACCTCGACTGAATCTGATGAACACTTTATAAAAATTATCTCTTATGTATCTCTTTCCCTTAATCCTAATTTCTCATGCCAAAACTACTAATTTTTAAATATGTTTAACAAACTATATATGTAAAATGTTAACCTGGCCTTTCCCAACTGAGGGGATGGGGGTGGGAAGGGAGGGTAGAGGAAAACTTTGTAACTTGGAAATATTCATGTGGATGAAAATAAATTTAAAAAAGAGAGAGAGAGAGGAAAAAAAAAGGAAGTTACCTGACTCCAAGGTGAAAGACCACACCCCAAGCACCACCCTCTGTACAGCCTACAATGGAGAGGTACTTAACAGGAAGTACTGCCCCTTTGAGCTTCTTTTGATTCTTTCAGCCTTCCATCCTGAAGGATGGGCCTTCCTCTCACTCTTCCTTAAACCATGTGGAGTTCCATGGGCTTCACTAATGATTGTAGTCAATATTGTTGATGTAAAATAGCCAACTCACTTAGCTTTTTCTATGTTCTTAGATTGCAAATATATTGCAAACCAAGTCAGTTGCAGACTACTGATTTTTTTGGCCATCCAATTTTTTGTCTTTTTGTTTTTGTCATTGTATAAAATTTACCCCTGTTTCTCATTTTATTCTCTATCAATTTATTCTACTCAGGTGATTGGATTGGGGCTAATCAAGGGAAATTTAGTATAGAGGATTGGAAATGATAGAAGTCAAAGGAATTGAGGAGCTGGTTACCTCATATGTCTTCAGATTTGGGGATCCATTTAATTTTCCTCTTTTGATTCTGTTGCTATATTAAGATGCTACTCCTCTATGCCTTCTTTAATTTGTTTTGTTATTGACTTGGGTCAAACTTAGATCAAAATTATATAACCAGATAAGGACAGAAAAGAAAAAAGAATAAATAAAACCCCAAAAGAAAAGGGAAAACAAAGAAGGGAATTTTAGAGGATGAGGAAAAGAGAGCCAGGAGAAAGAGATCACCTTCAAAAAGAGTGAGCTAAAGTAACTGAACAAAAATAGTACTGTGGGGGGCGACTAGATGGTACGGTGGATAGAGCACCAGCACTAGAATCAGGTGGATCTGAGTTCAAAATCAGCCTCAGACACCTTAATCCCTTGCAAAAATAAACACAAAATAGTACTGTGTATATATATAATATCTATAATAGCTAAATAGGTAAATATATGAACACTGTGTTCATATATGTACATACACAATATCCTTTTTTTCTGATTTTTTAATTGATTCTGAAGGTAATAGGGAATCATGGATTTTTTGAGTGTCAGAGTGACATAATCAGACCTAAAACATGATGATGATGATGATGATGATGATGCTTGTCCTCTTTTCTTGAAGAATATCATGACATGAGGGAGTGATGCCATGTCAAGTACATAAATTGGATTTGAGTGAGGGAGTGTTGCGCTATTACCAGTCTCACTTTCTCCTCCAGAAACATCTTGGTATGGTGACCAGATATGAATCAGGTTGACTAGAGATGACCCAGAATGCTAGGAAATAAGTGGGTTAAATGACTTGTCCAAGATCATACATTTAGTAACCATACAGTTACTAAGGTTGTATTCAAACTCCTGTCCTCCTGATTCCAAGGTCAGCATTCTATCCATTGTGCCACCTAGCTGCTCTGTAGCAGTAAAACATATATAGAAGCACTTTTTGTAATTACAAAAAATAGATTGATTGGGGAATTGCCAAACATATTATGCTGCATGAATGAAGTGGAATATTATTGTGCCATAAGAAATTGTATATGATGATATGAAGAAGAATGAAAAGATCTACATGAATTGACAGAGTATAGTAATTAGACCAAGAGAATAATAAACACATTGACTACAACAATGTCAACAAAAAGAATAACTATATCAAAAACAGAAAATCAAAAGTGAATGTTGCAAAATTATAAAGATCAGGCATAATTCAGATGAGAGGACACCCCGAATTTACCACTTTGTGAAGATGTGGAGATACATAGTTTTCGATTTTTTTCAATGTATTTTTTGCTGATTTTTTTCTCTCTTTTAAAAAATTGCTTTCTGTTCTATAGTGTTGTCTCTGGTAGATGAAGGAAAAGGGATTAGTTTACTTATGATGGTGAAAGAAACAGAAGATATCAATAAAAATTTATTTTTTAAAGGTATAATGTTCCAAACTTGAAAGATGAAAGTTTTATTGTACCCTGTCCTGGTCAGAGCACATATGTAGTGATGTGTTCAGGTATGTGCACCATGTTTTCCATAGTACACTGTTAAGTTAGAATGGCTAGAAGAAATCATCTAAGTTGGTAAGGATCCTCAAAACCATGCAAAATAAGAATTTGTTAAAAGAATATTGGACTTGTAGTCAAGAGAGTTAGGAGACCATGATAGCTATCTTCAGTTTTTTTTCAAAGAAAAAATAAATTTGTTCTGCTTGGCCTTAGAGGATTTTTAAATATATGCCAAACAAGTTTCCTTAATAGAAAGAAATTTTGTAGTAGGGAAGTAGACAAATGTTTCAAAGAGACAAATTTGAGTTCAAATTATGGGGAAAAATAACCCAAATTATTATAATTAAAGCTATTCAAAAGTTGAAATGGGCAGCTTTGGAAGGTATTGAATTTCCCTCACTCGAGGACTACTTATATTAAATATGTTGTAGAAAGGATTTCTCTAGCAGAATAGATCGACTAAACAATAAACAAGCTTTCAGGTTCCTTCTGAATCTGAGAACCTGTAATTCCATGATTATAAAGTTCAGCTAATTTTATTAAAGGAAAAATTAAGAAAATCAGTGTCCAAAGAACACATTTGCAAATTAAAAGTGCTTAGCCAAAATTTGTTCCCTGCTACTTGTCATCATTCTGTCTCATGATATTGCTAAAGAATTCATAGAGTTTGCTTTAAGACAAAGCAAAAGAATTAGTCTCAGATGATGAAATAAGGAAGATGAGATCAAAATATGTCAAATATGCATAGATATAACCTATCTATAATGATAAATCGTCTGCAATGGAAATGACCTATACCTCAAGGGTAGAAAGGATTATAAAGACCTTCTTGTACAAGCTTTACATTTTAAAATTGAGGAAAACAGGGGTGACTAGGTGGTGCATTGGATAGAGCATTGACCCTGGAGTCAGGAGTACCTGAGTTCAAATCTGGCCTCAGACATTTAATAAAGCTGTGTGGCCTTGGGCAAGTCGCTTAACACCATTGCCTTGCAAAAACCTAAAAAAAAATTGAGGAAATCAAAGACCACAGAAATTAAGTGACTTTACTACTTTACAAATAGTAAAAATATTTTTGCACATATAAGATCTTTTTGATTTTTTGTGATACAGACCTAGTAGTAGTAGTACTGCATAGTTTTATTGCCCTTTGGACATAGTTCTAAATTGCTCAACAAAATGGTTGAATCAGTTCATAAAGCCACCATAAGTGTCTCAATTCCCTACTTCTCCTTCAAAATTTGTCATAAACAATATATATGATGATCCTTTATTTTTATCAATTTGATTCAAATCTCTATATATTTGAGAAGTGATTTTTTTATCTGAGATACTTGTAAATTTTCTTCACAGTTATAAATGTGTAATTCGCTCTATCCTATTTCCCCCATTTCTCCCATTTTTTCTCTACTTTGATACTCCATCCTCAAAAGTATTCTAATCCAATCTGCCCTCCCTTCTATCCCTTTTCCCTTCTATTTTTTCTATAGGGTATGATCGATTTCTATACCCAATTGAGTTTGTATGACATTCCATCTTTGAGCCAAGTTCAAGTACTTTCATCTATTTCCCCTCTACTGTAAAAGTTTTTTGTGTTTCTTTTATGTAATAACATAACTTTGTTAATGTGCAACAAGAAGTTGAATGCATTTATGCAGTTTATTGAACTGATGAAATACTGTTGCATTTGTCTCTAAAATCATCATTTTTTCAGATTCTTTCCATTATCCTACATAAGTAATGCAATATACACAGGAAAAGTAAAAGAATAAATACTTTTGTGATGACAAATTTTTTCCAGTGGAATTTTAAACAATTTGACAGCTCTTGTTAAAAAGTGCCATAAAATGAATGTTTCTTTACAAAAACATGTTCAGGAAATATTATTAGTGCTGCTTGTACAAACAATACAGCAATACAGAGTTTCTGATTATTTAAAACTCTAGTTCAATGGTCATCTTTTTATTCATTTCCAGTATTGGAGCACACACACACACACACATACACACACACACATATATATGCATATATTTACACACATATATATGTGTATATGCATATACACACACAATTTACACAAAAGTTCCTGTAATAATCTCCTTTTTATTTAAATCCAGACATTAATGTGCAAAGCTTCAGCAGCTCCTTGCTTCAGATGGATTCAAATAAATATACAGTACATTATGCCTAACTTGAAACAAGGGCAGCCTTATTTTAACAAAGGAGGGGAAAATTTTATATATTCAAAATAAATTAAAACATGCACACCACTTTTCTGTCATAGTCTCTCTCAAAGAACTCATATCTCATTCCATTTGCATTGTTCATGATTGATATCACCCAATAATAAACTTTGCAGATTCCATCCCATCTCTGTAAATGGGAATCTGATTCTTTTTCTTGAATCCAGATGAGAGAATTATGACAAATTCTGCCTTTAAGCCACCACCTCAAATGAACAAACTTGGAGCAGGGGAATTCTCACTAGGATTGGAAATATCATAGATGTTTATTCAAAAGAGTTCAACCTTCCCACAGTATTTTGAAATATGCAATAATATTTAAAAACCAATGAAATATATTTCTTAGGTCTTGCAGTCTGGAAGACTGCATTCATGTTTTGCCTACACATACTTGGTGTATGACCATGGACAAGTCATTTAACCTCTTAGTGTTCCCAGATAATTCTCCAACATTGTAAATTACAAAATGTAAATTATAGGAAGCAAGCCCTGTTAGTTTTTTGTATTACTTTACCAGCACTTATCATAAGTTTTGCACATCATAGGCACTTAAAAATCTTTATGAAATTGAGCTAAAACCAGGGGAAGAGTGATGACTATCCCACTGCCTTTCTTTTTTAGGTTTTTGCAAAGCATTGGGGTTAAATGGCTTGCCCAAGGTCACACAGCTAGGTAATTAGTAAGTGTCTGAGGCCAGATTTGAACTCAGGATCTCCTGATTCCAGAGATGGTGCTCTATTTACTGTGTCACATAGCTGCCCCCCCCCACATAGCTGCCCCCCATTGTCTTTTTTATTTTACTTAAACCTACTGTTCTCATTTTTTTAAATATGGCCTGGGGTGTCAGGCATGTAATTAAATCTCCAGTCTTGTAAAGACGCAAAATACTTTAATATACTTATGAGTCTGGCTATTTCATCTAACTTTGCACATTACACCTTATCTGTGCTTGCTCATCCTATGTAACTCTTGCCCATGCTTCTCCATTGAAATTTAGTTGTATGGGTGGAACATGTGGGCTGCCCATTTTTCCAGCCATGTATTTTTCCAGTGACAACTTTCATGGCACTTCTGAATAATTTTTCATTTTTGATCTATTCCAATGTCCTTTGGTTATCCTTAGTATTCTATATAATACCATGCTATTCTATGTAATTATAAGGTATTCTATATTCTATAGAATTGCACAGAATACTATCTATGTGTAACAGTGAAGATTAAAGGAATCCTTATGATTTACTCCCATGGAGTTGGATAAGCATACCCTGAATCTGTAGATGATGGACACTTGCTCTATCAGAATTGAAGGACTTGTCCTTTGGGATAATGAAACATCAAAAGTTAATTGATAACTTTGTCAAGAAGAGTAACCTGCTCAATGGACTATAAAAGTAGAGGAGAAAAACCTCACTTCCCTCTCTTCTTCTCTCTTTTGGATGCATGTTCTATGATTTTTGAAATTCCAGGTGGGGGGAGGGGATCGAAACCATGATCATTATGAGCACATGGCAGGAGAAACACACACTTGACTAGACTTTAGATAGCACTCAAGTCCTAAGATGCCTCTTGTGTTCATAATTTACTTCTCTGAATTTAGGTATTGAGTACAAATGCCGAGGAACACAAATTTCCAGATCTCATGATAATCTCATAAATCTGAAATACAAGGAGTTTCCAGGTTGGTTTTCATTTGTCCATCTGCTAGCTATATCTATTATTCCTTGTTTTTTTTGTTGTGTGTTTTCTTGCAGGGCAATGAGATTAAGTGACTTGCCCAAGGTCACACAGTTAAATAATTATTAATTAAGTGTCTGAGGCCAGATTTGAACTCAGCCTCCTGATTCCAGGGCAGGTGCTCTATCTACTGCACTACCTAGATGCTTAAACTATATTTAATAGAAGAAGATATTACTCTCAGGAAGAAGCTTCAACTGGAAGAATTAAGAAAACCTAAGTCAGGTTCTGGCTTTCCAGGAAAGCTAGACCTGTGAGTTTCACAGATACTATAGGTCAGAGATAAAAAAAAAAATCTATTTGGTAGTCTCCCAAAATCTCTACCTTTCAGAATAGTAATATCAGGTTATGAGATATTGTTTCATGTTTTAAGTTTTAGTTGGTACTTGCTTATGATACTTGTGCTTTTAGTATTTCTGTTGTAGAAGAGGAAATAAATAGTTGTCATATACCTTTGTGTGAGTTTTCTGTATAAAAGTCTTTTAAGTTTTGATATTCAAACAGTGTGGCTAATTCATCAGAGATGAGCTCTCTGTACTAGAGTTCAAATGCTTCGCAGTTTAGCTCAAGAAAGTACCTGGGTGTTTAGTGTCTTGTCTTTCCAAATGATCTTCAGAATTCTCCTAAGAAAATTCAAAATTATGACAAAGACACTGGTAGACTATACAGATTTTACAGCTATACCACAGTAAGGTCAGGACAATGACTCTGTAGATCTTCAGTTTGTTAGGCAGCTTAAACTCTTCTCTCCTACACTTAGTTTTTTCCAATATACAAGTCATTTAATTTTTTTTGTAAATGTTTTCTTTTTCCAAATGCACATATAGTTTTCAACATTAATTTTTAATAAGATTTTGAGTTTCAAATTTTTCTTCCTCCTTTCCCCTTTTACTCCCTCCCCCAAAGGGCAAGAAATCTGATATAGATTTATGTATGTTAAACATATTTCCACATTAGTCATATTGTGAAAGAAGAAAAAAGAGCAAAAGGGAAAAGTCATTAAAAGCAAAAAACAAAAAACAAAAAATGTGAAAATAGTAGGTCTCAATATGCATTCAGACTCCCTAGTTCTTTCTGTGCATGTGGATAACGTTTTTCTATTCTGAGTCTTTTAGGATTGTCTTGGATAGTTGTCTTTTTTTTTAATTTAAATTTATTTTTTATTAAAGATATTATTTGAGTTTTACATTTTTCCCACAATCTTGCTTCCCCCCCCCCCCCCAGAATGCACTCTGTCAGTCTTTACTTTGTTTCCATGTTGTACCTTGATCCAAATTGGGTGTGATGAAAGAGAAATCATAATGGATGGTTGTCTTACTGAGAATAGTTAAGTCAATCATAGCTGATCACCATACAAGTTTGCTGTCACTTTTGGGAAAGAGACTTAGTAGTGCTATTAAGCATTGACCCAAGTTTCAGAGGTTGTGTGCAGAGATACTTTCAGAGATACTTAGGAACCTGCATAACATAAGAAGAGGTTTGTTTACTACCCTCTTGACCTGTGCTTTGGTCTATGCGTGACCACAAGAAATGTTTTCTGCCCTTGAACTCTCCCTGTGCCATTGTGGCTGCAAGCTCTGGTGTGCTACTGCTCCTCCTCACCCTGGTATTGCCACCCAGGACTAGGACCTTGATTCAAATATGAGCAATACAATATAATCCTGGCCTAGTGCCAACAAAGAAACCTCAGTAATCTCCTTCCAATCAGTTGTTTGACCCTCTTGAAGTCCATGGGTTGAGAGCTCCTGAAGTGACCACTGCCACTCTTGATTTACTTACTCTGGGCCTGGTCTGCACTGGACCTATGCCCTCTTATCAAGTTATCTTGGGCTGGAAAATTATTGCACCATGTCTTTTTTGGTTGTTACTCCAGAATTTGTTTTAGGGCATTATTTCAAGGTATTTGGAGGAGTTTTGGGGACAGCTCAAGTGAGTCTCTACCTTTCCTCCACCATCTTGGCTCTGGACCCCCTAAGTCTTTCACACTTGATGAACATTGCAATATTACTGTTACTGCATATAAATGTTCTGGTTCTACTGACTGACTTCACTTAGCAGCAGTTCATAAAACTTCCCAGGTTTGTCTGAAAACATCCTTTCTTATAATAGTATTCCATCACAATCATATATCATAATTTTTAATCCCTGTTCTTTAAAACAAATATATTCACTGATGCTCTGTAAAATGCCCAAAAATTGAATGTGTTTTTTTAATGGATTAGAGTTCTTCATTTTTCATTCCTGATGCAAAAAAGGTTCCTTTGAACAATACAATTTCTTTTTTTCTTCTCCAGCTCATTTTATTTTATTTTTTAATATTTATTTATTCTCATTTTGTACAAATAATGTTTTTTATACATTAATAAAATATTCTTGTTTAAGAGTAAACAAAATACCCCCTCCCCCCCAAAATATAGACTCACTTGAGCAATAAAGTAAAGGGGAGAGAAAAAAATTAAAATTAAAATTAAAAAAATTAATAGTAATAATTTTAGGTATGGCCAGGTGGTGCAGTGGATGGAGCCCCAGCCCTGGAGCCAGGAGCACCCAAACCCATATATGGCCCCATACACCCAACAATCACCCAGTTGTGTGACATGCAATCCACCCCAACCCCACTGCCCTGCAAAAACCAAAAAAAAGAAAAAAAAAGATATAAAATAAAATAGTAATAATAGTAGGGCCTGCTGGGTGGCAGACAGAGCACTGGCCCTTGAGCCAAGAGCACCCGGGTCCAAATCCAGCCTCAAAGATCCAAGGATCACCCTGCTATGTGGCCCCAGGCAGGCAACCCAGCCCCATTTGCCCTGCACCCTCTCTCAAAAATAATAATGATAAAAATGTGCTTCAGTCTGTGTTCCAACACCACCAACTCTGTTGCAGGTGGATCACATTCTTCATGACAAATCCATCACAAAAGTTACTTCCATATTTTTCCACCGTTGCCATTGCTGATCGCAACTCCCTCCTTTCATATTTCTGCACTACCATGTACTATATTTTCTCTCTCCTTTCACTCTGACTCTGCTGTTAGGGTAGCTGAGTGACACAGCAGACAGATCCCTGGTCCTGGAACCAAGAGGTTCTGAGCCCCTATACCACCCCTTAGGCCCAGCATCCACCTGGCCCTATGGTCCAGGACAGGCCATCCAATCTCTGCCCCTTGCAAGAAATAAAAAAGAAAATGTGTTATATCTGACTACTCTCCCCCATGGTCCATCCTCTTCTCTTCATTCACATCCCCACCCCTTCCCCTTGTCCCCCCCTTCTTACTCCAGATGTCTATACCCCATTGAGTATATATGCTGTTTCCTCTCCTAGCCACCTCTGATGAGAGTGAAGATTCCCTCATTCCCCCTTACGTTCCCCCCTTCCATATAACTGCAATAGCTCATTGCAATAAATAAAAATCTCATATGAAATATCTTGGCCTATTCCCCCTCTCCTTTTTTCTTTCTCCCATTACATTTCCCTTTGTTTTCTATTGACTCCACTTTTACACCTTATTTTATCTTCAAATTCAGCTTTCTCCTGTGCTTCATCTATAATAGCTCCTTCTACCTGCTCTCTTGATTGAGAAGGTTCATATGAGTATTATCAGTGTCATTTTTCTATACAGGAATACATGCAGTTCATCATCATTAAGTCCCTCATATTTTCCCCTTCTCCTCCAATCTCTATGCTTTACCTGAGCCCTGTATTTGAAGATCAAACCTTCTGTTCGGCTCTGGCCATTCCAACAGGAACATTTGAAATTCCCCTGGTTCATTGAAAGTCCATATTTTTCCCTGGAAGAGGACATTCAGTTTTGCTGGGTAGTTGATTCGTGGTTGCATTCTAAGCTCTTTTGCCTTCTGGTATATTATATTCCAAGCCCTATGAGCTTTTAATGTAGTTGCTGCTAAGTCCTGTGAGATCCTGATTGCAGCTCCATGGTATTTGAATTGTGTCCTTCTGGCTGATTGTATTATGTTCTCTTTGACTTGGGAGTTCTGGAACTTGGCTATAATATTCCTGGGGGTAGGTTTTGTGGGAGCTCTTTCTTGGGGGGGGGGGCAGTGGATTCTCTCCATTTCTATTTTGCCCTCTGCTTCTAGGATATCAGGGCAATTTTCCTGTAGTATTTCTTTGAAAATGATGTCAAGGCTGTTTTCCTGATCATGACTTTCAGGTATTCCAATAATTTTTAAATTATCTTTCCTAAGTCTGTTTTCCAAATCAGTTGTTTTTTCAATGAGATGTTTCACATTTTCTTCTAATTTTTCATTCTTTTGGTTTTGAAGTATTGAGTCCTGATTTCTCATAAATTCAGCAGTCTCCCTGAATTCTATTCTTTGTCTGAAGGATTTGTTTTCCTCAGAGAGATTTCTTATCTCTTTTTCCATCTTGCCAATTCTGCTTTTTAAAGCATTCTTCTCCTCAAAACTTTTTGAACTGTTTTATCCATTTGACCTAAGCTAGTTTTTAGCATGCTGTTTTCTTCAGCATTTTTTTGGATTTCCTTGACTAAGCTGCTGGCTTCATTTTCATGTTTTTCCTGCATCTCTCATTTCTTTTCCCAGTTTTTCTTCTAACACCTCATTTGATTTTCAAACTCTTTTTTGAGCTCTGTCATAGCTTGAGCCCAATTTCTGTTTTTCTTGGTGTCTTTAGATGCAGGAGCTTGTGCTTCCTCATCTTCAGACTGAGTATTTTGATTCTTCTTGGCCTCATAGGCAAAATGTTTCTCAATGGTGTTCCTCTTGTTTCTCTGCTTGCTCATTTTCCCAGCCTAAGTCTGTTTTGGGGGTGCTTCCTGAGCTTTTGGGATACTCCCACAAGGATCTCAGTATGTGAGGCTCTGTCCTCCCTCCTGGTCTGTGAATGACCATAAGCACCCCCCTCTGCCACAGGGCTGAGGTGGGGGAGGCCCTGCTGTTTTATGGGGGGGCCTAGACTATGATCAGGATCTGAATGTGGTCAGAACCCCAGAGTTCTATTCCAAGGACAGAGCTTAGCAGTCTCTCTTCACTCCCTTCCTTAGGTTCAATGGGCTCATGCCCTGGGAGCTCCTGCTTACCAGCTCTGCCTGCTTCTGTTTCCTGGATCTGGACTGCCTTGGCCATGCTGCTCACTGTGTGCCTTGAGGGCTGGGCTTCATGTGCTCACTGTGGTAGAGGTCCCCCTGCTGTTCTTCCAGGTTTGCCCAGTGATCCCTGGGGCATAAAACTCCCCAGCTGCTGTGAGCTGTGGCTCCCAGTGCCCTAGGGCTGCCTCTGGGAGGCTGAAGTTCTTTCGCTCTGGCAGGCCACCCCTCTGGTGGGCCACCCCTCCAACCCTGGGGAGCAGAGCCTTTCTGCTCTTTTCCAGGTTACCTTCTATAGCAGAACTGCCTCATTGGGTCCTTCTGTGGGTTCTGTTTCTCAAAAATTTAGTTAGAGTCCTTAGTTTGTAAGTTTTATGAGAGAATGCATAAGAGAGGATCCTCTCTTGTTGCCATCTTGGCTCTGCCCCCCCCCCCAATTTCTAATATAATTAAGAATACATTTCAAAGGAAGCCACCACATTAAAGGGAATATTATAGCAAGATCTTCTATTCTCTCTTTGTTTTGTTTTAATAAGCCTTGCTCCTTTCAATTGGTCTATTATATTTCTAGTGTCTTAGGTAAAAATTATGTTTTCACACAAGAGTTTACAGAAAAATACTAAATTGTTGTAGGTGGTATCCATCCTTATCTATTGGTCCATTCTTTATAGAGAATATTATCCAAAACATTTGAGTAGTTTGACTGCTAAAAGAAGAAAAAATAATTTTGTATAAAGAAATAAACTTGTGAAAAAATGTAAAGCAATACTCCATTCATAGGAGATGTTTGGTGATGAAGTGGAGTAGAAAATATTTTTGCTCAATAAAAATTGGTGAAATATATGTATAAAGGAACAGTTTTCAGATAGAATATGGTTGCCATATTTGTCTGAATAAAAAGGATTTTAAACTTATTTTGTAAAGGTTGTAAGGAATAGCTTTTTATTTATGAGAAGCTTAGTGATTGAAAGAGGGCAGAGAAAGGACTTTTATGAACTAAAAAATTTAAAGTTCAAGTATAAAGAAACAGTTTCTTAGAGGAATCAATCTGAGGACTGCAAAATGTTTGGCTATAGGGCACTGTGGTCCCTCAGCTCATTTGCATAGAAATGTTTTTTAGTTTTAAGAGGTTAACATTACAAAAAACCTCGATAAAATAATTGCTTGAATACTGTGAAATGATTAAATAAAAAAATCTTAGTTTTTATTAAAATAAAAAACATAATGTTTCTTATGTTTTTATTTAATGGAGGAAAGGTGAGTCTGTGATGATTGGAGGCTCTAAATTGAGTTACTGAATTTGAATTAAAGAACCTGGCAGAAGAAGCCAAGAATTTTTGAAGAAAATTCAGCAGAAGGTACGGGATAAATGAATCTCCATGAAGAAACCCATTAAAGGATAATCAGCTAATAAGACGCTTTCAACTACTAGTCCTTGATTTGCTAAGGAAAAGCTTTTCCAAAGACTTTATTACCAGCAACAGTATGAGAGAGGTGAAGTCTCTCAAAGTTGCCTTTGCTCTCTGCCATCCTTTCTAGTTGTGAGAGAAAACTTAAAATGGGAACTGCAGTTTTTGCAACTGATGTGCTGTTGAATTGGTTATTTGCTAGCTAATTGAAAGACAAAACTCTAGTGAGTATACAGCTGGCTGGATTTGCCTGCCTTCCACAGAGACAGCTAGTCTGATGATTGTTCTAGTGTTTTCGTTATAGGGAACTGCTAGTTCAATATGATAGTGTCACATATTCTCAATTCCAATATTGTATTTATTTTTATTTTTGTACAAATGATGTTTCTTATACATTACTAAGATATTCTTGTTTAAGAGTAAGCATAATACCCACTCCCGCCTTATGAGCAATAAAGGAAAGAGAAAAAAAATAAAATTGAAATACAAAAATAATAATAAATATGCTTCAGTCTGTGTTCCAACACCACCAGCTCTGCCGTGGGTGGATTACATTCTTTATAATAAGTCCATCACAAAAGGTACTTCCATATTTTTCCATTGTTGCCATTGCTGAACGCAACTTCCTCCATTCATACCTCCCCAATACTATGTCCTCTATTTTCTTCCTCCTTTCACTCTGTCCCTCTTCTTAAATATGCTGCAGAGTAGCTGAGTGGCACAGCAGACTGATCACAGGCCCTGGGGCCAAGAGGCCACAAGCCCATATACCACCCCTAAGGTCCAGCAACCACCTCGCCCTGTGGTCCCGGACAGGCCATCCAATCCCAGCCCCTTGCAAGAAGTAAAAAGGAAAATATATTATATCTGACCACATTCCTGCATAGTCTACCCTCTCCTCCATTACTCACATCCCCCCACTTCCCCCTGTCTCCTTTCTCTCCTTCTTACTCTAGATATCTATACCCCATTGAGTATATATGATGTTTCCTCTCCTAGCCACCTCTGATAAGAGTGAAGTTTCCCTCATTCCGCCTTGCCTTCCCCCCTTCCTTATCATTGGAATAGATCATTGCAATAAAAAACTTATTATATGAATTATCTTAGCCTATTCCAACTCTCCTTTCTCTTACTCCCATTACATTTCCCTTTTACATTTCCCATTGACTCCATTTTACACTATATTATATCTTCAAATTCAGCTCTCTCCTGTGCTTCATCTATAAAACCTCCTTCTACCTGCTCTACCTAATGAGAAGTTTCATATGAGTATTATCAGTTTCATTTTTCTATGCAGGAATACATGCAGTTCATCATCACTAAGTCCCTCATATTCCACTCTCTATGCTTCACCTGAGTCCTGTTTTTGAAGATCAAACTTTCTATTCAGCTCTGGCCATTTCAACAGGAACATTTGAAATTCCTCTCGTTCATTGAAAGTCCATATTTTTCCCTGGAAGAGGATGTTCAGTTTTGCTGGGTAGTTGATTCTCGGTTGCATTCTGAGCTCTTTTGCCTCCCTTAATCTAATTGCTTTTTAGTCCTATGTGATCCTGACTGCAGCTTCATGATTGTGTCCTTCTAGCTGCTTATAATATTTTCTTTTTGACTTGGGAGTTCTGGAACTTGGCTATAATATTCCTGGGGGTTGGTTTTTTTTTGGATCTCTTTCTGGGGGAGATTGGTGGATTCTCTCAATTTCTATATTGCCCTCTACTTCTAGCATACCTGGGCAATTTTCCTGTAGGAATTCTTTAAAAATGAGGTCAAGGCTCTTTTCCTAATCATGACTTTCAGGTATCCCAATAATTTTTAAATTATCTGTCCTTAATCTGTTTTCCAGATCAGTTGTTTTTTAATGAGATGTTTCACATTTTCTTCTAATTTTTCATTCTTTTGATTTTGAAGTATTGTATCTTGACTTCTCATAAAGTCAACAGCTTCCTTTAGCTCCATTCTAGATCTGAAGGATTTGTTTTCCTCAGAGAGCTTTCTTATCTCTTTTTCCATCTGGCCAATTCTGCTTTTTAAAGCATTCTTCTCCTCAATAACTTTTTGAACTGTTTTATTCATTTGACCTAGGCTGGTTTTTAACATGTAATTTTCTTCAGAATATTTTTGGATCTCCTTGACTAAACTGCTGACTTCTTTTTCATGTTTTTTTCTGCATCTTTCTCATTTCTTTTCCCAATTTTTCATGCTATCTTCCTTACTTGATTTTCAACACCTTTTTAGCCTGAGCCCAATTTCTGTATTTCTTGTAGTCTTTAGATGCAGGAGCTTGTACTTCCTCATCTTCAGATTGAGTATTTTGATTCTTCTTGGGATCATAGACAATGTATTTCTCAATGGTGTTCCTCTTTTTTTCCCTCTGTTTACTCATTTCCCCAGTCTGTGACTGGTTTTGGAGTGCTTCCTGAGCTTTTGAGTATTATTGGGACACACCCTTCCCCATTAGGATCTCAGTGTGTGAGGCTCTGTCTTCCCTCCCATCTGTGAATGACCACAAGTGCACCACTCTGCCACAGGACTGAGGTGGGGGGACCTGCTGTTCTCGGGGGGGGGGGGAGCTAGGCTATGATTAGGATCTGAATGTGGTCAGAGCCCCTTATTCCTGTTCCAGGAAGAGAGAACAGACTTCAGAATTCTCTCTCTACTCCCTACCTTAGGTAGACTGATCACTCAAGGCTCAGTTGCCTTCGGGCTCCTGCTTACCAGTTCTGCCTCTTTCTGTTTCTTGGACCTCTCTCAATTCCTTTTCAAAGGTAATTGTAATTTATAAGAACTTGTCAGTACATTAATGATTTGAGAATAGGAAAGACTCATTCAATAGGAGAGTGTGAGTCAGGACCAGAAGAACAATTACCAAAGAAATAGCTTTCAAGTGGTGAAGATGCTCCTGAATGGATCAATTCATGATGATCTTAGGTTCAGAATTGTAAGTTATCCTGAGCACATGGATTTTCTTCAGTTATCTGTTTCCATGCTAGTTTTCTGTTTATTCCCACTCACCCTATTGAATATGTGTGTTTTATTGATTACTGTTGCTTTCTTCTTATTAAGTAAATATTTTGCTGAAGATCTAATAGTGTTATTATGGTGAGTGGCTAGTTTCATAGAAATATATCAAAGAGGACTCAAGAGCTATAGTATTAAGTTAAGGGGAATATATTTCCCTAGTATAGGGTTACCTTAGAATCTTGAGAGAATTTGAGTATAAACAAATAAACTTACCTTACAGGTTTTGACTTCTCTTGGAAGGAAAGCAATGTTTGGGTTGCTAGAGAGACAACCCCTGAATACTCTGGTGAATTCTACCTTTATCTATTGGGAATTAAACATTCCTCCAACCTTATAGTACTATCCTAAGAGTTTGAATTTCACAGAGAAAGAAAAAAATTGGGCTTGCTAAGCTAGTAACTATTTTCCCCTGAAATCTTCCCTATTTGAATAACTCATAGTAGTAGCAGATGGTAAAGTCCTGATTTTTGCTCAATTTTTTTTTCTTCAAGAGGCCAAGACTGTGCAGAAACTTCTTCTTTCTCTAGACAGCTCTGTCCCAGGACTCTCTTTTGTTTAGTAGCTGTGTGCTTTCTGTGAACTCTTTGATCTCACTAAAAGTATGGATCCTTGAACTCTCCAGGAATTTGTCATATCCCTTATGCTGTTAAAAGTGTCCACCTTTTATGCTCACCATTGACTCTTTAATTGCTACTTTTTGGTCCATGTGCAGACTTGCAATTACAACCAACTACATCTCCCAGCCTGTCATTATTGATTTTTGTCAGAGAAACTATGCAAATATACCGACTAAATTTATTCCTCCATCTAAGAACTATTGCTAGTTCTTCTCTAATGTTCCGTTTCTTTCTCTGAGCATCTACTTGAATGAAGACTTCTTACTTCCTTTTATAATCACTCAGTTTAAAGAGTAGTCTCTAATTCAATATAGTCTAATTCAATCAAATCATCCACCACTTATGCTCAATAAAGTGTGAATGAGTTCAGAAATACCTAGGCCCAGGAGCTTTTTCCTTACTGTTTTCAATGAGTTGCTATTATTTGCTCCACATATTCTTTTCCTTTTTTAGGTTTCTGCAAGGCAAATGGGGTTAAGTGGCTTGCCCAAGGCCACACAGCTAGGTAATTATTAAGTGTCTGAGACCGGATTTGAACCCAGGTACTCCTGACTCCAGGGCTGGTGCTTTATCCACTACGTCACCTAGCCACCCCCACATATTCTTGAAGAAGAGAAAGTCAAAGTCCTCTGAAATGGCCTTTATCCTTTATCCCCATCAAATTAATATTGGTTCCCCTGGGCTTAATTCCTAAATGCTGGAATTATATTAATTAAATTTTGAAATTTAGTCAGGCAGAATGCTCCCCCCCCCAATCTTAGTACGAACCTTGGCATGTTCTCATTATAATGTAATCTATTTTACATATGTCCAACATATTTGTGGCATTTGATGGTTTGAACATTTATTTCTTATTTTGTTACAAAATGGTCTAGTTTCTTTAAGAATTCAAGCTGTATAAAAAAAATTCAAGTTGTATAATGTGCAGTGATGATCAACCTTGATGGATTTGCTCACTCCATCAATGCAATAATCAGGGACAGTTTTGAGGTATCTTTGATGGAGAATACCATCACTATCCAGAGAAAGAACTGTGGAGTTATTGAAAAAAGACCATAATTGTTATCTTCAATTTTTAAAAAGTTGTCTTCAGTATTACATAATTTTGCTATCCCTAATATTTTTCTTTCTTCCTTAAGGATATATTTTTTTTCTCTCTCAACATATTCAGTATTGATTTATACATATCATGAAAACAATGTAGAGACAATCAGACTATCTTCTATTGGGGAGGGGGAAAATTGCAAAATTCAAAACCTTGCAAAAAATAATTGGTAGAAACTACTATTGTATGCAATTGGAAAACAAATAAAATATTTGTTAAATTTTTTTTAAAAAAGAATTCAAGTTAGGCAATGCAGTGGATAGAGCACCGGCCCTGGAGTCAGGAGTACCTGAGTTCAAATCTGGTCTCAGACACTTAATACTTACTTAGCTGTGTGGCCTTGGGCAAGCCACTTAACCCCATTGCCTTGCAAAAAAAAATTCAAGTTTCAAATGTTATAATCAACTAGAGAGGAAATCTCAAACCTAAATTAGCGGAAATGAGGAGATGGAAACAAGAAAATGAAATATACAAGAAAATTGGGGACAAAAAATTAGGAAAAAGAGGGGGGAAAGTGGAGAAAGGGCAACCAAAACAAGAAAAAACCCAAACTAGTTACTCTAGAAGATAAATCACACAAATCATGAAAGAGAAGTTTAAAAAAATATTGAGAGGTTAAAAGAACTGGTTGATCAATTATTATTACCAATAAAGGGAATAAACATATGGAATTTAACACAGAGACTATTTTGCTGTAAGAATAAGTTGGAAGAGAGCCAAACCTATGTGAAGTCTGAAGCAATTTGTAGCCAGATCCAATTTAAATAAGTTAATATTTCAAAACCTATTCATTTGACAAGTAATTTATTAATTTATAGCTTGCACAAGTATTGAGGGGGCATAAAATAATATTAAAACAGGAATCCTTCTGAATTAAATTATTATCTAATATATTACACAAACCCAGATAACTGTGGTTCATGCAAGATTAGTACATAAGAGACTATAAAGGAAAGCATTTCATTTAGTCCAAAGGGAGATATCCTTATTATGGACAGAACTGATAAAGGAGGTAGCATTTGAGATGAGTTTAAAAGATTAGTAGAAGTTCAACAGATGAAATGGAACAGGAAGGATCATAAGAGTATACATAGATAGAACTAGAAGAGACATCAGAAGATCACAAGTCTACTCTTCTACATTTTGCTGATAAGGAAATTGAGGCTTGGAAAGATTAAGGGATTTGCCCATGACAGCACAACTGGTAAGGATTTGAAACTAAATTTAAAGTTTTATCTTCTTGACTACAAATCCAGAGTGCTACATGCTGTTCCACCTCTCAAGACATTTTAAACTTGGTAAAAATGACTGATAAAAGCACTAGGCATTTTCAGTGAGAAGACAGAAAGTTAGTTTGGCTAAACTCTGCCATATGTTAAGGGGAATAATATGAAATAAAGCTGAAAAGATAGGATAGCTCCAGGCTTTGGAGGCTAGATAAGGAGATTCAACTGTATTTGACAGATAAAGTTAAGAGTGCATTTTATTCAGAGAAGTGACATGAACAGATCTATACAAACATTAATGAGAGTGTGGTAAAAGCAATTTCATTTTTTTGCTTTTTTGTTAAATTTCTTAATTTTTTTTCTATTTTTTTTCCTTTTTAAGTTCTGAATTTCAGATTTTCTCCCTCATTCCTCAATTCCCATACATACACTGAGAAGGCAAGCAATATATCAATTACATGTGTGAAATCATGTAAACCATATTTCCATATAAGACATATATAAAAAAAGAAAAATATAAAGAGAAAATTATACTTCAGTTTGTATTCAGAGTTCATCAAGTCTCTCTCAGGATGTGGACAACATTTTTTCACCATAAATTGTCTTGGATAACTATATTAATCAGAGTTGCCCAGTCTTTCACCGTTGATCATCTTTATGAAATTTCTGTTACTGTGCACAAGTGATCTCCTAATTCTTCTCACTTCACTTTACATCAGTTCATATAGCTCTTGCCATTTTTCCTGAAACTATCCTTTCATCATTTCTTATAGCACAATAGTACTCTATCACAATTCATATACCACAACTTGTTATGCTATTCCTCAATTGATAAGCATCCCCTAATTTTCCAGTTCTTTGGCACCACAAAAGGGTTGCTATGAATATTTTGTAGATATTGGTCCTCTCCCTTTTTCTTTAATCTCTTTGAGGTACAGACCCAGCAGTAATATTGCTGGATCAAAGGTTATGTGCAGTTTTATAGCCCTTTGGGATATAGTTTCAAATCACCAGAATGGTCAAATCAATTCGCTACCTCACCAACAATTCATTAATGTACTTATTTTCCCTAATTTCTTCCAGCATTTATCATTTCTGATAGGGCTTAAGGTACCTCAAGAGTTGTTTTTATTTGCTTTTCTCTAATCAAAAGTCATTTAGACCATTTTGATATGACTAATTTTCACTTTGATTTCTTCTTCTAAAAGTTGCCCATTCATATTCTTTGCTCATTTATCAAACTGGAGTTTTCACATCACAACTTAGATTTTCCGAATTTGACTCAGTTCTCTATACATATTTGAGAAATGAGGCCTTTATCAGAGAAATTTGTTGTAAATTTCTTTAAAATAACTTCATTGTGGTACCATTTTGCTTTTGCTTTGTTTTAGTCATGATTGTTGTCATTGACGGCTTCATTTCACCTGAAGTATAATAAATTCTGTTCTGGCCCTTCATTTCAACTTTCTGTCTCAGGTGTGTATAACATATTGTTGGATTTGGTTTGTCAATTCATTGTGTTATCTGCTTGTTTCTATAGGTTAACTCATCTCATTCACATTCACAATTATGATCACTAACTATGCATTTCCTTCCATTATATTTTTCTCTATTTATTCTTTTCTCTCCCTTTTAGTATAAATTTCTATCACACTGAGTGTGGCTATATATTCTTCCCACTGAACCAATTTAGATAAGAATGAGGTCCAAGTATTGTCTGCTTTCCGCCCCCTCTAATTTTCCTCTTCACTCTAAAAAATGTTCCTTTACATGCTTTTACATGCTTTCCCTTTACATCCTTTTTTCTTTATGTGAGAAAATTTGCTCCATTCTACATCTTCCTCTCCTCCTCCTCCCAATGTATCTCTTTCTCATGATACAGTTTTTTAAAGAGATTGTACTAATATAATTCCTAGGTGTCATATGCATTCCTATAAGGGATTGTGATGCATATGACACCTAGGAATTTTATTATTATTTGAACAGTTAGAAGGAGTCTACATAGACAGAGGGAATGGGTTTGAATCAATTATATTCCACCTAGTATCAGCAAAGGGTCCCCTATAATCTCTTTCTGACCACTTATTTGATTCTCTTACTGTTTCTGGGCCAAACTTCTTCTGATTCTGCTGTGACTCTCTCAGAGGTCCACTATTGGACCTTCTTCCCTTTTCTGCCCCAATATTCCAGTCCTGTCCTGTGAACTTCCTGTCTTAGACTAGAAAATGCTCTTCTGATCTTTTGTTGTTTCTGTTGCTCCAAAATTTGATTTGAGGTGTTATCTCAAAGTTGTTTGGAAGGGAATGTTGAGAGAATTCAGCAGGGTTCTGGTCTGTACTCTACTAATTTCTACTAAAACTGAAAAGCCCCCATCACATATGCTAGTCCCCCCACCCACCCAAGAAACTATCATGTTGATTTAATTGATTCAGGGGACCAAGGCTGATAGCCTTGATGTAGCTTCTCTATTAGCTCAGATGTAACAGCCAGGAAAGGACTGACTCTCTCTCTCTCTCTCTCTCTCTCTCTCTCTCTCTGTGTTGGGTGAGTGAGTGAGTGAGCGAGCGAGTGAGTGTGCGTGTGTGTGTGTGTGTGTGTGTGTGTGTGTGTGTATGTGTGTGTGTGTAAAATATATTCCTTGTCTTCAAGGAGCTTATATTCTAAGCGTGGGAAGACAATATATAAACAGAATCTGAAACAGGGGGAGGGAAGAGTCAACTCCTATGATGAAAAGGTTTCTGTGGCTTTGTAGAATAAGTTCATTCTGAAGATCTAGATGGCCTAATCATCCTCCTGAAAATGGATATTTTGAGAGGAATCAATTAATCATAGAAGGGGTGGAGGATACTTCCAATGTATAAAGTTCAGGGTGAAGAGGTTTCTAGGGCATAGTCTGAATTGAGGGGATGCCCATCAATTGGGAAATAGTTGAACAAGTTAAGGTTCATGAATATTACGGAATACTATTTTTCTATAAGAAACAATGAATGGTTGTACTGTAGAGAAACATGGAATGAATTACAGGATCTGATGCTGAGCAAAAGGAGCAAAACCAAGAGAACATTCTCTACAAAAACACAGCATTGCAAGGTGATCAGTCTGGATGGATGCAACTCTTCTCAGCAGTTCCGAGAGCTAAGAAAACCATATTAGACTGGGAATGGACAATGGTGTCCCCATCCAGAGGAAGAAAAACAAAATAAAACAACTTCCCCCCAAATCCTTCAGGATCTAATAAACACTATATTCATTTTTTAAAAAATTCTCTTATGTACTTCTTTCCCTTAATCCTAATTCCTCATACCAAAAATGACTAATATGTAAACATGTTTAACATAAATGTGAATATCCAATATTAAGTTGTTTGCCACTGAGGGGAGAGGGGTGGCAAGAGAGGGTGGAAGGAAATTTTGTAACTTAAAAATATACACATGCATATAGATAAATCTTGAAAACTTTCAAAACATGTATTTGGAAAAATAAATTATCAATTATAAAAGAGAGAAATTCGGGAACAATAAATTTTCCACTGCCATGTAAGTTAGCAAGTGCCTTGTAATGGCAAATGCAGAACTGAGAGGAGCTGAGCTCAAATGAATCAACCCTTTATATTTGCTGAAGATTCTTTCCTTGCTATTATAAAGTAAACTTCCTTCTATTAAAGACTCTAAATCAGTCAGTGTCTTATTATTTTATTCTGTCCTCAGGTTGAATTACTGGACTAACCTGATTCAGACTTTACCCAGAGCAAAACAGGAAAAGAAAAGAAAGGTTGGATGAGAAAGATATTAAAGAAAGTATAATTTTCATAACTGACTTGTTATAGGATTTGAGGAACAGGAAATATTTTCACGATTTTAGATGTAAAAATTGGGTGAATTGTGTTGTCACTTTTCCAAAAAAGGAAGTCAAATAGATGATTAAAAATAAGAATATGGGGGAAATTATGTGGGACATGTAATGTAGTTAAAAGATCATAGGGACATATCCATGGTCTCAGAGGGCTTTGGTCATACAAGTCTGAACTTTAGATAATGGTCAGGATTGGAGATATAGATATAGGAGTCATACAAATAGATAGTTCTGTTTGAAATCATGACAGTGGATGAAATTGCTAAAGGTTAGGATGTAGAGAAAAAAGTTAAGCATCAAGGTAATCCTTAAGCAATAACTACATTAAAACATCAGAACAGGATGAAGGAGTCAGTTGAGAGACAAAGGAATTACAGAGAAGAATCAGAAGTCTGTGATGTTATTGAAGTCAAAAGATCCATGCAATAGGAGATAGTATCAAATAGTTTTATTTTGGGTAGTATTGTTAGAGAGGGTTGTAAAGAAGGATTGAAAGATTATTAGAGAGGACAGTAAAAAAGGATGGAAAGGTTGGGTGACAACTAGAGGCTCTTTATTTATTTATTTAAAAAAATTTTTTTTTTTTTTGAGGCTCTTTAAAAGTCTTTAAAACCAATTGCTAAATGTTACAAACTGGTCATATTAGCTATGCTTATCATTTGGCTTCAGAGATGGTAAATTGACCTCAACACCAAATTATAAACTTGAACAGGGGAAGAGGGCATATGAATGTCACATTTACATTCATTTTTTATTACCAGCACTTTTTTTAGGACTATGAATTTCTGCATGCTCAGAAATGTTCAGTGACTGATAGGACCGTAAGATCAGAGATCTGAGCCATAGACCTGTCCTTCCTCATTAAACCTTTAAAAGTTTAAAGTAGTTTTCATTCAGAAGCTTTGCTTCTAGGCCAAATGCCCCACACCCTGCCTTGAAGTGGCTGCTTCTGGAACATCTTCTCTGCTATTATTAGGGGATAATTGCTTAACATTTTCTAAAGGTAATTAACCTTGCCTTTGAAACCAAAAAGAAATCCCTAAATTGAAGAGTATGATGAAAGTCATCCTTTCAAGTAATTTAGACTCATCAGCCAATACCAGCCATTAGGCATATCAATCTCTCTAGCTCAAAAGCACTGTAGGAGAATAAGCAACTGCAATATTTTCAAGTGGAAAAAACCCAACCCCTGAGGTTTTATGTTGTCATTCTCAATCTCTTCAGCACAGCTTTGCTATGCAAGCAACAGTCAGGTTAAAGCAATTTGGAGAGTTACTGCAATCCATGAAGAATGAAGAAGTGATTATGGAGAACCATAGTTAAACACTAGGAGGGGAAACTACTGACAAGATTAATGTCCACTGATTGCCTGGCTTTCAAGTTTAGCAGTCAATTGTGATGAATCAGATTGTGTTAGAGATTGAGAGTCTGATGTAGTTAGATATTCAAATCAGAAAGTTCTTTTCTTACTTCTTATGGAGAGAAGGGGGAAAAATTAACATAATCCTTGGCAGGAGAGAAATTTGGGGCATTTAGTTTGCTTTTACCACAATTAGTAACTGTACTTGCTATTTTGATATTAAATAGTTAAATGAGTGCTTCACACTTCATAGATTGAGAGTTGAAGAATGACTTAAAGTCAATTGTTCCATTCTCCTTCCTCCTGTAGGATTATAGTTAAACTACCTCTGATTGAAAGATCTCTAATACCTTTTTTCCCCTTTATTTTTCCATATGGCTAAATTAGAGACTATCTCCCTAATAAGCATCTCCTTGTAAGTGTTGATAGCAGCAAGCCTCTTTCTTGCTCCTGTCCCACACCTTATCCACTGTACTAGCTTGATTCAGACTTGACCCAGGAAAAGAGAAGACGGTCAGTCCCTTGAACTTTCTGTCACTGCAAAAGTCTGATGCTTAGGCCTCAGAAGGAAAAACATCATCTCCAAACTCAAGCCCAAAACATTTAGGCTCAGTTGGGACTTTCTTCTTCCTATTTGTGAGATACCAGGGTTGAATGAATTTTAAATCTTATTATTTTAAACTTAAGCAAAAATAATAAATGTTTCCAAATATATTTCAAAAAGAAAATAGTATATAAATCCTATCCCCATTTTATACATCTTGATTTTTAAAAAAATTATATAACACATTGCTTTCAAAGTTGTTCTGAATAGCTGTGCTTCCTTCCACATTTTCTTCTATTTCTTCCATATATACATACATACATACATACGTATATATGTATATATATATATATATATATATACACACACACACATACAATATTTGAATGGAACCCCTTTTTTCTCCTCTTACTCTCCCCACTCTAATTAAAAGAGAGAGGAGAAAAGATACTTAGGCTGCAATAACCCTTTTTAAGCCTTTGATAGACAGTTCTGCATGAAAAGAATTTAAACAATTCTGCATGGTCACAGAAGGCAGAACTAGGATGAAGGCTGGCATATACAAAGAGGAAGATTTTGGCTCTATGTAAGGAAAAAGCTTCATAGTAATTAGAACTATTCAAAAGTAGAATGAAGTGACTCAAGAAACTATAGCATCCTTCTAACTAGAAGTCTTATTTTATAGATGAGGCATAGGGCATGACCAAGTTTCTTCAACTATATACTTCCTATTCAATGAAATTTCTTTTTAGATAAAGATTTCCAAGGACTGACAAAGTGATTAAGAACCAAACTTACTTTACCCATGCATCATCCATAGCTGTAATTGATTGGAAATTTATCATCAACTGATAAAGATATCAAGGCAGAGCCTCTTTTAAAGCAGGATGTGTTGATAGAACAGATATATAATTGGGGTCTTTTGGTGTGATTTTTATATTTTGCAGAACTGTTCATTTGTTTTCTCTTTCCAAATTTACACACATTTGCATAGATGTGTATGTATATATATATATGTATTTGTGTCTATGCTAACAAGCTATTCTGCTAAAATACTACCTATAAAACACAGCAGTGTGTGTGTGTGTGTGTGTGTGTGTTTGTGCAAAATCTAGCAAATAAAAAAATTCAGGTGATTTTCTCTTGAAAATAGATTCCTAGTGGGAATTGACACATTTAATCACTAGGTCATTATTTTAGATGGAGATTCTCTTGAAATGTAGCTTACTGACAGCAACTTCTAAGAACTGTTGAAATCCAAATCTCTGATGTTGTTTCATGTGCTCTGGGGGCAGAGGATTGGAACAAGACAGTTTGCTATATTAGAGAAGGCTCTCTCATAGGGCATTGCCAAGCAATTAGGAACAAAGGAGGCATTGGAATGTCTTTGTTTTTCCAGGGTTGGGGTGAAAAATGCATTTTAAATAGGTACTTTTCTCTAAACATGCCTGATCTTGAGCTCAATTTATCCACAAAACAGTTTAACCCTTTATTTAGTTGAGCACAGAATAGCTGGCGAACAAGAGTCCAATATGGAAAATGGAGATGAGGGCTGGGGACAAGATAGTAATTTGTACTGAAATAGAATTATTTTGAAAAAGTCTTTTGGTTGTACTTTTCAATAGTACCCAGGTAAAGGAACAAATTGAGAAGGAAACGACACAAAGGAGAGAGAACATTTTATCTATAATGGAGGAAGTCAAATATCAGTTCCTCTGGAAATTACTATGAACCTTACTTTACTCATCTAATAAGTGAGAGTATGGGATTTAATGATTATTATTTACTTCCTTGCTCTAAATTCTATAATTTTGTAAAGTTTTCAAAAATCTTGTTGTGAGAACCACAGTAGGTAAATTAGACTATGTGTAAACTAGTGATATCACTCAAATAGAAACAGGGGACACTAATCTGTGATTTAGAAAACTACACACTACCATATCTATGTTTTATTGTATTGTTATTGATTTTGTTTCATATTTCCTAATAATAACCTTTTTAATGGTTCGGACAGCACTTGAGAGTGTTGCGGATCCCATCTTGTATTGAACCCCTCTATTGTAGATGATTAATAGTGATAAAAAATGAGGTGAAATTATGTAGTGTTCAGGTGTCAGATATATAACCCACATCACTCTTGAGTAGTCTCAGAGTAGATCAAAATGTAATTAGGAAATACTTAACAAAATGAATAATCACACATTAAAAACATTGATAATGTTATGATGCAGGTTTGTGGTATGTGCTAGAGTGATCTTAATATTCAGTTTAGTGAGCCCTGTTTTTATTTGAATTTGACATTGTTGATATAGTGGATAGAAAATTATCCCCTCAGACAGGATGACCTAAGTTCAAGCCTTCTCATCCATATAAGCATCCACAGGTTGTGTTACCTTGGGCAAGTCCCTTGCCTCCTACATAATTCTTAGAATATTAGCCAATATGATAGATTTAAGTAGTACTTCAGAGTTGTTTTAGTTTCCATTTCTCTAACCAATAGTGTTTCATATGACTATGGGTAGTTTTGATTTTATCATCTGAAAACTATTTGTTTATATTCTTTTACCATTTAGCAATTGGGGAACAACTTATATTCTTACAATTTTGATTCAGTTCTCTATATATTTGAGAAAGGAAGTCTAGCTTCTTGTTTTCCTTCTAATCTTGATTGCATTGTTTTCATTTTTAGAAAGGCTTTTTAATTTAATATAATAAAATTATATTTTATATTTCATAATGCACTTAATCTCTTGTTTGGGCATAAGTGACACTGAAAGAAAGTATGGGAAAGAACAGGTATTGACTACTAATTGAAAGTCTACAGAGCCATTATCCTAACCTGTGAAACCTGAAGAGTAGACTACTGCAATGTCAGATAATTGAATTGCTTCCATTTGATTTGTCTTAGTTCTGAATATCACCTGACAAGATAAGGTTTCAAAAACAAATAATAACAAATAAACTGCCAGGCATTCAAACTCTACTGAAGAGAGTACAGATGAGCTGGCCACATATACATTTGCCTGAAAGACTATTTTACAGATAACTTATCACAGATAAGTGCTTCCTTGGAGGTTAGACCAAGATATACAAGGGCACTCTCAAGATCTCTCTGAAGAACTTTGGAATTGATTGTGAGACATGGGAGACAGTGACTAAAGATCAGGTAGCATGTACTCTGAGTGAAGCAGAATTGAAGTAGAACAAAAGAAACATGAGAAACACAAATTTGGAGACATCTTTTCTCTAAATGTTCATGTAAACTCTTTGTGTCAGATCTGTGGTAGAGCTTTTTGAGCTTTTATTGGTCTGATCAGTCACAGTTGGTCACATTGTCACATTCCAACACAGTGATGTCAATTTTCTTCTCTTTGAGAATGAAGGACATCAACCACATACATTTCCTCTTCATTGGTGATGAATTCATCTTTTTCATTTTTTGATATTGGTAATTTGGTTTTCTTTTCCAAAATCAAATGGTTTATATATTTTATTGTTTTTTTTACAAATTAAATGATTTTTGTAGTTTGATTTGTAGTTTCAGTTATTTTCATATTTCAATTTTATTTATCTCTTCCTTGATTTTCAAGATTTTTAAATCACAGTTGAACTGTAGATATGAAACTTTTTTTCTAGTATTTCTAGTTGCACACTGAATTCATTAATCTCATCTTTCTCTGTTTTAATGATATAAGCATTTAGAGATAGAGATTTTCCCCTAAGTACTAATTTCACTACATTTCATAAATTCTGTTAAGTTGTTTCATTGTTGTCATTCTTTTTGGTGAAGTTACTGATAGTTTCTACAATTTTTCTTTGATCGATTCATTTTTTTAGGATTAGATTATTTAATTTCCCTAAACCTTCCTTTGAACACCTTTAAATCATGCCATTAAACAATTTCTGAAGCATCAGAGCTCACCAAAGTATAGTCAAGGACAACTCAGAAGATCAACATAGATCAGACTTCAGAAAAAAAGAAGGAGAAAGTCTTGGGACTGAGTTAATAAAGTCTTGGGACAGCAATAAAGGCTACTTGAAGAACTTTCAAAGACTATAACTGATGAGATGGAGATTATAGGGATCTCTTTGCTGGAAGTGATTGAAGGATTCTGTTCCTTTATTAATACTCAGATCTAGGTCACAGTCCTGGATGGCAATCCCAGGATGAGAAGGAGCAATAGGACACTAGAGCTCACAGACACAGTGAAGCAAAGTTTCAGGGCAGAAAAGAATATTTGTGGTCACTCATGGAGCAGAGCACAGGCCAGAGAATAGTAAACACATTTCTCCTTAGCTCATAACACCTTGGATCCTTGGAAGAACTGAAAACTTACAAATCCCTAGAAATATGCCTGAAAACAGCTGCACAAAATGCCTGAGGCTTGGAACAGTGTGCCCTCCACTCTGGAAGCAGAGCCCTTCTTAAACCAAGAGTTAAAAGTTAAGAAATAGACTGAAAAAATGGACAAATAACAGAAAAAACTGACCATAGATAATTACAAGCAAGTGACAAGGAAAGTTTTCAAAATCTTCAAGAAAAATATAAATTGAATCACGAAAATTCAAAAAATATTTTGAAAATCAAATAAGAGAGGTAGAAAAAATTGGGAAGAGGAATAAGAGGAAATCAGTGAAATAGAGAACTATCAAGCATTTTTAATGGAAAGACCAGAACTCAAGAGAAAATTTGACTTTCAAATACAAGACTCAATAGAAACATAAAAAAGTAAAGAGTAAAGGGACTTAATAAGGTTGAAATGTTTACATTACTACATGGGAAGATGATATTTGTAATCACACGAACTTTCTCCTTATTAGGGCACTTAGGAATTTATAGATATAGATATAGGGCACAGGTATGAGTTGAATATGAAGGGATGATATCTAAAAAATAAAATTAAGGGGTGAGGAAGAAGAATATGCTGGGAGAAAAGGAAAGGGAGATATAGAATGGGATAAGTTATCTCACATAAGAGAGTCAATAACAAGCTTTTGCAGTGACAAGGAATATAAGGGAGATAGGAGGAAGGGAGTGAACATTACTCTTATCAGAACTGGCTCAAAGAGGGTATAACATACATATTTAGTTGGGTATAGAAATATATTTAGCTCTCCAGGAAAGTAGGAGGAGAAGGAAATAAGAGAAAGCTGGAGATGATAAAGGGAGGATAGATTGAGCATGGAGATAATCAGATACAAAACATTTTTTGTTTTATTAAAGGAGAGAAAGAACAGCATAAACTGGTGTGGGGGAATAGAATGGAGAAGGAAGTAAGTTTCTCCCTCAAATCTCATTTTTAAAATATTCAGAGAATTAAGTCAAATGTATAAAAATAGGAACCATTATGCAACTGTTAAATGATCAAGAGATATGAAGAGTTTTCAGAAGAAGTAATCAAGTAATTATTAAGTGTCTGAGGCTGGATTTGAACTCAGATACTCCTGACTCCAGGGCTGGGTGCTCTATCCACTGCACCACCTAGCCACCCTGGTTGTATTCTTAAAGGCATTTTTACAGTATTTGGTAACTTTCCAAAGATTCATCAAACAAATAGAGACATGTACTATCTGAAATGGTTGGTATATCTTAATTGCTTTTAGGGAAAGCTCTAAAGGGACATGAAGAGGAAGTGACAAAGTTAAATCAGCTACAGGAAAATAGTTGGAAACTTTTAATTGTTAAATTTTACAGAGCCCCTCAAGAATGTGGGGCATATGGAATCTCAACAAGGTATGAGAACTAACCTGAACAAGACAGAAGTGCTTCTAATTTTTATTAGAATTTAAAGTTCTTCTAATTGGGTCAATTGTCATTGTTCATTCTTATTTGCAGTTTTATATTTTTCTAAACAACTATGTTTAGACTTCAAAGTTTTCACACAGCTCTAGTTTTCTACAGTAAGTGTGTAGAACTCCTTTGTTTCATTTAAGATTAATTTTTCCCTTGCTAAAAAAAAAAAACTAAAAAGGGGGAGGCTAGGTGGCGCAGTGGATAAAGCACCGGCCTTGGAGTCAGGAGTACCTGGGTTCAAATCCGGTCTCAGACACTTAATAATTACCTAGCTGTGTGGCCTTGGGCAAGCCACTTAACCCCATCTGCCTTGCTAAAAAAAAACAAAAAAAACCCCTAAGATTAATTTTTCCCTCATAGTACTTATACTAAGTTTTGCTAAGTTATTTTTGCCTATAAGCCTATATCCTTTTTGCCTTCTGGAATATCCTACCAAGTTCTCTTCTCTTTTATTGTGTTAGGTACTGTTGTTTTTTTGTTTTTTCTCAAGGAGGACTATGACATCAGGGAGGTAATACAATGACAAGCAAATAAATAAAATTTGAATGAGGGGATGCTGTGCTAAGTCACCAGCCTCACTTTTTCCTCTGGAGTCATCTGGGTCCAAGGATCAGATATGAATCAAGACTAGAGATGGCACTGGATGTGAGGCATTCAGGTAAAATGACTTGCCCAAAATCATACAACTAGTAAGTATCAAATATTTGAGGCTGAATTTGAAAGATCTTCCTGACTCCTGGACCAGTGCTCCATTCACTGGTACTACCTAGCCATCCTGCTAGGTGGCTTCTAAATCTTGTGAACTTCTCACTGTGGCTCCTTATTATTTAAATTCTTTTTTCCCCTGATTGCTTGCATTATATTTTCTTTGATCTGAGAGTCCTGGATTTTGACTGACATTTTTTATAAAGATTTTACTTATTTTATTTATTACTTATTTACTATTTTATTTATTACAATTTTACTCCTAATCTTACTTCCCCCCCCCACAGAAGGCAATTTACTAGTCTTTACATTGTTTCCATGTTGTACATTGATCCAAATTGAATGTCATGAGAGAGAAATCATATCCTTAAGGAAGAAACATAAAGTAAAAGAGATAGCAAGATCAGACAATAAGGTATCAGGATTTTTTTTTTTAAATTAATGGTAAGAGTCTTTGGTCTTTGTTCAAATTCCACAATTCTTTCTCTGGATACAGATGGTATTCTCCATCACAGACAGCCCCAAATTGTCCCTGATTGTTACACTGATGGAATGAGCAAGTCCATCAAGGTTGATCATCACCCCCATGTTGCTGTTAGGGTGTACAGTGTTTTTCTGGCTATGCTCATCTCACTCAGCTTGAGTTCATGCAAATCCCTCCAGGCTTCCCTGAATTCCCATCCCTCTTGGTTTCTAATAGAACAATAGTGTTCCATGATATACATATACCACAGTTTGCTAAGCCATTCCCCAATTGAAGGACATTTACTAAATTTCCACTTCTTTGCCATCACAAGCAGGGCTGCTATGAATATTTTTGTACAAGTGATGTTTTTACCCTTTTTCAACATCTCTACAGGGTATAGATACAGTAGTGGTATTGCTGGATCAAAAGGTATGCACACTTTTGTTGCCCTTTGGGCATAGTTCCAAATTTCTCTCCAGAAAGGTTGGATGAGGTCACAGCTCCAACAATGTAATAGTATCCCAGATTTCCTATAACCCTTCCAACAATGATCATTGTCCTTTCTGGTCATATTGGCCAGTCTGAGAGGTGTGAGGTGGTACCTCAGAGATGCTTTAATTTGAATTTCTCTAAATAATGATTTAGAGTAATTTTTCATATGACTATGGGTCACTTTGATCTCCTCATCTGACAATTGCCTTTGTATATCCTTTGGTCATTTGTCAAATGGGGATGACTTGTTTTTATAAAAATTTGACTCAGTTTTCTGTATATTTTAGAAATGAGTCATTTGTCAGAAATACTAGTTGTAAACGATTGTTCCCCAGTTTACTCATTTCTTTTGATCTTGGTTCCAATGGTTTTGACTGTGCAAAAATTTTTTAATTTAATGTAATCAAAATTATCTAGTTCGTTTTTAGTGATGTTCTCCATCTCTTCCTTAGTCATAAACTGCTTCCCTTTCCATAGATCTGACAGGTAAACTACTCTTTGAACTTCTAGTTTGCTTATAATATTGTTTTTTATGTCTAAATCCTGTATCCATTTTGATCTTATCTTGTTTTAGGGTGTGAGGTTTTGGTCTAATCTAAGTTTCTTCCATCCTAACTTCCAAATTTCTCAGCAGTTTTTATCAAAGAGAGAATTTTTATTGAAGAGAGAATTTTTATCCCAATAGCTGGAGTCTTTGACTTTATCAAACAGCAAATTACTATGATTGTTTCCTGCTTTTGCACCTAGTCTTTTTTACTGGTCCAGCACTCTATTTCTTAGTCAATACCAGTTTTAATGACTGGTGCTTTATAATAGAATTTTAGATCTGGTAAAGCTAAGCCACCTTCTTTTGCACTTTTTTTGTTGAATTCCTGGAAATACTTGACTTTTAAATTTCTCCATATGAATTTACTTATCACTTTTTCTAACCCATTAAAGTAATTTTTTTGGAATTTTGATTGGTAGGGCACTAAATAGTTTAGTTTTGGTAGAATTGTCATTTTTATTATATTAGCTTGACCTATCCATGAGCAGTTGATGCTTGCCCAGTTATTTAAATCAGATTTTATTTTTATGAGAAGTGTATTGTAATTGTTTTCAAAAAGTTTCTGAGTCTACCTTGGCAAATAGACTCCCAAGTGTTTTATATTGTCTAGGGTTACTTTGAATGGTATTTCTCTTTCTAGCTCTTTCTGCTGTATCCTGTTAGTCATATATAGAAAAGTAGAGGATTTATGAGGGTTTATTTTATATCCTGCAACTTTGCTAAAGTTGCTAATTGTTTTCAGTAGTTTTTTTGGATGATTTCTTGGGATTCTCTAGGTATACCATCATGTCATCTGCAGAGAGTGAGAGTTTCTTTACTGACATTTTTAAAAGTTCTTATTTTGATGTTTCTTTCAGTAAGTCACCAGTGAATTCTTTGTTTTTTCACTTAGATTTCTGTTTCTAAGAAATCTGTATAGATTTCTTTAAAGATTTCTTGAAATATAAGAATTTTTTTAAAGCAGCAGATAGAGAAGGACTATGAAAAAACAAGTTACCTCTGTCTTGGTTCACTGGAGAAAGAAATGGCAAATCACTTTTATATCTTTGCCAGGAAAACTTCACAGTTAGCATGGTCCATGGGGTCATAAAGATTCTGACATGACATGTTCAGATAGAACACTTTCTTACATTTTCTCAATTTGTTTTCTGGATCAGTAGGTTTTTCTCTAAGATACTTTACATAATTTTGTCCTTTTTAAACTTTTTTTGACTATTTTAATACTTTTTATTTTCTCATGTACTTAGCTTCTATTTGTTTCATTCAAATTTCAGGGAGTGTGTTGCTTGAGCAAGTTTTTGTATCTTTTGTATCAAGTTATTGATTTTCTTTTTAATTCTTCCATAGCTCTCATTTCTTTTTTTCTCAAACATTATTATTTCAATTATAAAAACATTGTAAAACTCTTTTTAAAAATTCTTGCTTCAACTTTTCCTTGGATTCTAGATAAGCATATCCAAACTGAGTTGTTTGTTTTTGTTTTTTCCTAAGGCATTGCATTTTTTTTCTTTGGCATCCCTGCCAGCCTAATGGTTTATTTTGGCAGAATTCATTTTCTTTTTGACCCATTCTTCTAGTCTACTTCTGATATCTGACTTGATATTAGGATTGGGCTCTGCTACACTTTTAGAGGAAAGGTCTAGTTTGGCTCTGTTGCTTTTATTCACTCCAAGATCTCAGGGTCAGTTTGGGAACCTTCAAGCTTTTAGTATTCCCCTAGTGGTTTATTTCAAGGTAAAATTTGATTGCTGCCTCCTTGGTCTGAACTCTGCAAGTGTCTAGTATGAGTTTCAGTCAAAGCAATGGAAGAATGTTTTCAGACTCAGCCCCTATCAACCAGCTAGAACATAACATGGGTTCAGAGTAATAGCAGGCTCCCCTTTGGTCTTTGATTCCTTTGATTCCTGGTCATTTTTTTAGAGACTGGGCTGAAAATATTTCTCTAAAATGTCACTGCTTCTTCCTGAACAATTTTTCCCCCATACCAACTAGGTCTTCCTTACTTAAAAATGGCAGCTCTATTCCAGTTCTGCACAGATCCTCTTCTCAATCCTCCCTTCATCTCTAATAAAGACTAGATAGTAGTAAACAAAACTTCCACTTGGCACCTCTCCCTATTTTAGTACCCCATCAATAGGTCTGAGAGTGACTTCTCTTGCCTTAGTTTATAGCCCTTTCCTGCATGCTACTCCTACTCCAACAAAGTCCCCAGTGTCAGTAGACATTTCTACATTTCTACCCAGAGCCAATCAAAGTATCACTGTGAATTTTTTTTTCTGAATTTTGCCATTAGGTTTCAGTTACAGGGAAGAAAAAAGATTGGTAAAATCAATAACATTATATTACTCAGGCCTGGAAGGGTGCATCAATAAGTATAATAACTTAATTCGGCTCTTATAATATGTCGAAGATCATCAAGGACCATCTACTTTCTGCATCAGTTTATATAGGGTTAATTTAGAGGTAATATGTATATATATATATATATATATATTTTACCTGCCTCTCTCAATATTATTGTGTGGTATGCAATTTATTGAAAAGTGAATAGAATTAGAAGCAGGGGAGATAAGGAGCATTGATGACTTTTTCTAAATGACTTTTTTTAAGAACTCAAATCTATTTTTACAGTATTTTCTATAGTATTTACTTTTATGTTTTTCTTAGTTATATACTCTCCTCTTCTCTGGAAAGACTAACAAAAGTTGAGAAAAGATGCTTCCCTAATAGTCAATTTCCTTAAATCTTTCTGATGTGAAACTGTGGCTTCATTGTTTACAAAGGCCTCTTTAAGAAAAACATACTTTCTCCTAGCCGGAGTGTTAAATTAAAGGAAGCTTTAATTAAATGGCATTATTGTATAGTCATTAAAGGGCTAGACTTGAGAACAGGAATAGCTTAGATCCTTCCTCTTTACTGACTGCATGATCTTGGGCAATCCTGGACCTCTCTGAGTCTTAGTTTTCTCATTTGTAAAAATGAAGATAACAATGCTTGTAGTTTCTAACTCACAGAGTAATGTTTAGAAAGGATTTCATAACCTTTGAAATGATGATGGTGATGATTGTCACAGCAACTGATTGTTTGCTGTGTCCAAAGGAAAAAACTAGTTAGCCATCATCTCTTCTGCCAATATTACTCTTGTCCCCTCATTCTCTCTCTTTTCCCTGGCTTGGTTTTTGGAAGGGGTTTTTTGTTGTTTTTTTGAGGTTTTTGTTTTTGTCACAAATTTCCCTGAGTGTGTGTTTTTTAAAACTATCTAGGTATATAATGTATGTGTATATCTATATTTATATCATCTCTATCTCCATCTCCATTTCCAAATCTATCTATATCTATATCTACATTTGTAATGTGTATATATGTATACACACACACACACACACACATACACATATATATCTGTTGTTTCAGGTCATTCTTTCCCTAGAATCAAAGGTCCCCATAGCAAAAATTTGAAAGAAAAGAAAATCTAAATATGTTACTCAATACAGACATGCCTCTAAACTGACCTTCTCATGAAATGTTGGAATTAAGGAAGGGCAATATTTGAGAGGGTTTGTGTTTAAAATATATGTGTCACTGGTCTTTAATAAATGAAGAAAACAACATCATAGTTGAATTAAAGTTGTTAAATGAAAGTTGACAAAGGACTTTGATGCTGAAATAATCCCTACCTTATCATTCCCTGATACAGTGAAAATATCAGGGAAAGTATAAGCAAAATATCTGAGGATTATAAGTAAACATCGCATTTTCATTCATGCAACATTTTTGTTAGAGAATAGATTTCAATCAAAGACAGCCCCAAAATAAGGGCAGAGCAATATATTCATACAATTAAGAAATGGTCTTTGGATTTTCTTTGAATAAAAGATACTTAATTTAGATATTATCTTACTTTTTTATTTGAATTCTTAGCATTTAAAGTGTATTGTATTATCTGTGTGGCCTTGGGCAAGCCACTTTACCCCATTTGCCTTGCAAAAAAAAAAACCCTAAAAAAAGTGTATTTTATTTTACAAATCATTAAAATTAAGTAAATGTGATTAAAATAGTACAATAGATTAATAGATTTTCAGAACTGGAGGAAACCTAAGAGATCACAGAATTTTAGAAGTAGAAGGGATTTTCGAAATCATATAGTCCAATCTTCAACAGGTGAGAAATTGAGATCCAGAGAGTCACTAAGTTTTAGGTAAAGAGTAGACTTCTCATTTAACATTTTTGATAGTCATTTGTAATTCTGTATTTACTGATCCATACATACATAAATATTACCTTCTATGTTGTATACTATTATTAATCATGTAAAAAATAGGGGATCACAGAGAAGGTGAACAATTTCCCCAAGGCCACACAGTGAGGCCTTGTGACCAAGTCAGACTTGAATATGAAGACTTACTCCATATCCAACATGCAATTCTCACTAGGCCATGTAGCTTCATTTTGAAAATATTTATAAACATTGTAAGTCTATTTTTTCTTGATTTAACAAAACATGTAGTCACTGTTATTTATACTAACCTCTTGGAAACTCTGGGAATGAATTAGTTTCCTTGCAAATAGTTTTTTATTCATCATCTGCCCAAAGTGGTTTGTTATTTTAGGGTTGCTCATGAATGCTGGAGTGGCTGGCATTGTTTTTTGAATTGAGTTTATTTAAAGGGAAAGAAAAGGGAATTAATTATTTCTCATAGTTTCATGTATTTATATATTGCTGTATGTTTACTAGGATAATAAATATATGTATGTATACTCACATGTATGTGGAACATAGGCATATATGTTGGTGCATAGTAGCCTAAAAGTCTTGCACTTTTAAATTTTTATAGGTTAAATAATTCAAAAATACCCTTAAGGCTTTTTTTTTTGCAAGGAAATGGGGTTAAGTGACATGCTCAAGGTCACACAGCAAGGCAGTTATTAAGTGTTTGAGGTCGGATTTGAACTCAGGTCCTCCTGACTCTAGGGCTGGTGCTCTGTCCACTGTACCAGCTAGCTGCCTCTCTTAAGGCTTTAATAGTGAAAACTGCCCTAAGATTTTTGATTCACTCTGTGTAGTGACAAGGCCAAGATCTTCCAACATTGTGGGGAATACCCAGGATGAAAATTCCAATGACTGATAACAGAGTTAACTAAAGCATTGAAAAGTGCAGGGAAGAAGGGCCTTGAAGCTGCCCAGCAGGGAGCTACCTGGCTGCTGTTCCCAGAGCACTCAGTACACATAAGGTAAGTGGGTGGGGGGAGACTGTTGAGGTCTCTCCTATGTCCCTAGGACAGGACTCTTGTGCTTTGTCCGTAATCATACCCTGGTCACAGTCATAATACTATGGAGCAGAGACCCACCTCCCAATTCTAGGGCCGAGGGGAGTACTTGTGGTCATCCACAGATAAAAACACAGGCCAGGAGAGCACTCACAACCTCTCATAAGAACTTGAAAAGTAAAGTAATTTTTCCATGATCACATAGGCAGGACTTGAACCTAGATCTTCTGGACTTCCTGATGAGTTCTCTATTGCAGTGCACATGTTTGTGTGTGTGTGTGTGTGTGTGTGTGTGTGTGTGTGTGTGTAATACTTCAGGATTGACCTGATAGACATTGTATAGACATTGCACCCATTATTCTTTCCATTTCATTTTGTAATTTAAAAAAAAATTAAGGGTAAAGTAAATAAGTAAAAAAGGAATTTTGAGCTATGAAAACTATATAAGATGGGTTTCTAATGTGAAGATGTTGGTGTGAGGCTGAAACTTGCCTGAGATTTTCCAAATAGCAAAATTCCCCTTCAACTCAAACCAGTAGCTAGACTCCAAGGTCCAGGGTAAGCCAACAGAAAGGCCTTGAATCTAGGTGCAAATTTAGAAGAGGACAGCTGTATCAAAACAGCTACATGTAGAGCTTCAAAGAAAAATGTAAATTGATTTACAGCCTCAAAAGAACTCCTGGAAGAACTCAAAAGAAATTTTAAAAAATCAAATAAGAGAGGTAGAAGAAAACTTGGGGAAAACGATAATAATGTGATACAAGTATGAAAAAGAGAGTCAATAGCTTGGTAAAGGAAGTACAAAAATTGGGAAAAAATATGGAAAAATTCACTGAAGAAAATGATTCCTTAAAAACTCAAATTTGATAAATGGAAGAGGAGATGCAAAAATTCACAGAAGAAAATAATTCCTTAAAAATTAGAATTGGGCAAATAGAAGAAAAGCAGAAAACTAAGGGGAAGGGCAATTTATAGCAAGTATCTCTGATAAAGGCCTCACTGCTCAAATTTATAGAGAACTGAGTCTTCTTTATAAGAAGGCAAGTGTAAGGGGCAAAAATGCTTGCTTTTCAGAAACATAGTGCTAAATTAGTGTAAGCCATAGGTTTCAGCTTCTATTTCTCAAGAATCAGGTGAGTTTGAGAACTCGGATCCATGGCTAGAAAATTATGTCACCCTGACCATATAAGGTGTAAAAAAAGACAGGTAAACCCTCCCTTCTCTTTGGACCATCAAGTTTGACCAATTGTTGTAAGAGTCAGCAGAAAAGAGGAGGGGAAGGGGGTTGTGGTTTTTGTGTTTTTTTTTTAACTCTGTTTCAGCTTCTGTAATTTGACTTTTCTTGCTCTCTCTTTCAAAGAGAGTTAGGAATTGTCCTGCTTATTGCAAGAACCGAATTAAATTTTGATTCTTTGCTGCCACTTTGAGAGGACTCTGAGTAGTCATTTTGGGTTAGGGTTTCAATACTCCACACACAAGTAATTCCCCAATTCATAAGTGGTCAAAAGATATGAACAAACAATTTTCAGATAAATCAAAATGATCTATAATCATATGAAAAATGCTCTAAATCATTAGAGTAAAGAAAAGCAAATTAAAACAACTTTGAGATATTACCTTATATCCATCCTTTTGAATAATATTACACAAAAAGAAAATGGCAAATTTTGGAGGGCATGTGGGAAAACTGAGATAGTAATGCACTAATCCCACAATTCTGGAGAACAGTTTGGAATTATGCCCAAAGAACAAAAAAACTGTGCATACCCTTGACCTAGCAATATATCTATTAGGTCTACATTCCAAAGAGATTTAAAAAATGGAAACAACATATCTGTATAAAAATATTTATAATATCACCTTTTGTGTGCCTATGAATTGGTAATTGAGGGGTTGCTCAACATTTGGGGAATGCCTGAACAAGTTGTGATATATGATTACCATAGAATATTATTGTGCTATAAGAAATGATGAGAAGGCTGATTTCAGAAAAAAACCTGGAAAGATTTATGCAAATTGATATAGAGTGAAGTGTGCAAAACCAGAAGAACATTGTACATAGGAACTACAATATTTTATGATAAACAATTGTGAATAACTTAGATACTGTCAACAATACAATGATCTAAGATGATCTCAAAGGACTCATGATGAAAAATGCTGTCTGCCTCCAATACAGATTGAAGTAAACTATTTTTCACTGTCTTTTTTATTTGAATTTTCTTTCAAAAATGACTAATATGGAAATGTTTCACATGATTGCCCATGTGAATATCAGATTACTTACTCTTTCAAGGAAGGAAAGGGGAGGGGGAAAAATGAAATCTGGAACTCAAAACTTTAAAAAGTCAATGCTAAAAATTGTTTTTACATGTAATCAGAAAAAAACATTATTTAAAAAACTATATGAGTTAGCTTTGTCAGTCTAAACAAAATATCCTTAAATAATATGTTCTCCCAGTCTCATTTAAATTGTATTCTGAGCTCCTTGTCTAAAACAAAACAGCTAATAAATATTTATTTAGCACCCACAATGTGTCTGATGACAAATTGCCTTTGGCCAAAAGCTTATAATATATTTAGGGACACAAGATATGCAAATGTGAAACAATTAATGATTATGACAAGAATAAAAATGCTTTATACTAGATATTTTCAACCATTTATTTCTTCAATCTTCTCATTCAAATTTGTATAATAATTAATTGTCATTCGAACAATTTTTGCAGTTCTATACTCTTACCTTCCATTTCCAAAAATGAAGGCAAAAGATCAAGGCTCTCCAACCTACCTTTTTTCCATACTTATGCCCTGGACTCCCTGTCTGTGCTTCTTTTCATTCTTTCCATGAGAATTACTATTTAGTTAACTCCTAAATTCTGTTGTTTCTTTCAACCTATATAAAACCTTTTTACTTTTATCCTTGTTAAATTACATTTCACTAGATTCAATTTATTATTTGAATCTTTCTTGTCTTTTTGCTCCAGATTCTAACATTTGCTAAATTAAGGATTATTAAGTCAGTCAATAAACATTTATTAAATGCTTACTATCAGACATATTGTTGTTTAGTACTGTGATACAAAAAAAAAGGCAAAATACAATTCCTATCTTCAAGGAGCTCACAATTTATTGGAGAGCTAAGAAGTAGGCAGATATCTACAAGCAAGTATGCACAAGATAAATAGGAAATAATTAAGAGTTAGAAGGCAGTATAATTTAGAGGGGTTGGGAAAGGCTTTTTTTAATAGAAGGTGGGATTTTAGTTGGAATTTAAAGGAAGTCAGCAAAGTCTCTAGACAGAGATGAGGAAGGGGAGATTTCAGGCATGACTAATAGTCAGAAAAATGTGGAATAGCAAAGAGGCCAATGTCGCTGCATCAAAGATTACAAGACAGTGTAATAAGGTATAAAAGAATGAAAAGTGGGGATTTGAACACCAAACAGGATTTTTTAATTGATCCTGGAATCAATAGGGAACCAACACAGATTATTTAATGGGGGTAACATGATCAGATGTGAGTTTTAGTAAAGCTACTTTGGCAGGTGAATGGAGACTTGAGGAGAGATTCAAAGCAAGCAGACCCATCAGTAGTCTTTTGCAGTAGTCTTTTGCAGTAGTAGGTGATGAGTATTTACACCAAAGTAGAAAAAATGTCATAGGAGAGAAGGGGTTGTATTCAAGAGATGTTGCAAAGGTGAAAGTGGTAGTCCATGGTAAAACTTTAAATACAGAAAGGTAAGAGATGGTGAGGAATTGAGGGTGGCAAAGCTGAGAGATAGGAGGATAGTCTTTCTGACTTCAATAATAGAGAAGTTAGAAAAAGGAATTTTCAGGGAAAAGATAATGAGTTTTGTTTTGGATAGATTAAGTTTAATATGTCTACTGGACATCTAGTCAAAGATATCTAAAAGGCAAGTAGAGATGAGAGATTGAAAGTTAATAGTGAAGTTAGGGTGGGATAGGTAGATTTGAGAATTATCAGCCTATAGATGGTCATTAATTCCATGGGAACTGATGAAATCACCAAGTGAGATCAACTAGAACAGGGCTATCCAACCTTACTGTTAAAAGTTTTTATTGAAACAATAGACAATATATTTTGATTTGCCATTTTAGTGAGAGCTCTGTGGTAGCTCAGCTTTGTTTAGGAGATTAGGCAAGAAATATACAGTAGGAAGTAGAAATTCCCTAAATTTGGGGAATGAGTAAGTTTACAGTTGCTTTGAAGATCAAATAAGATAAAATACAGTATAAACTCCCCATTGTCATATAAATAAAAATATTACTTTGGGATAAATTACCATGTTTAAAAAATAGATTTATCCCATGATTCAGATAGGAATTCAAATGTTAGTCTGCAGTAGAGAAGAAATGCAGAGCCCTGTGTCAGTGAATATAAGAGCTACAATAACTTATTCAAGTTATGGGAAACAGGTGAGAAAAGAGATGGGTTTGTCAGGAAAAGGTGACTCCAATGCTGCCTAGAGAAAATTCTCATGTGTACAGGGAAGACAATGACATCACATTGGACTTTCTGGCTACCTCCCTCAGGGGTCCACAAGGAAGAACATACCATGAAAAAGTGAAAGCCATTATCATTAGCTGAGGCTCTGGCCAAGCCTCAAAACAATTTTTTTCAGTGTGCCTGGTGCTCAAGTGGCCAAGCAAATATTCTCTAATTTAAATTATCTTCCAAATTTCCAAGAGTAGGTGCTGAGAAGAAACAAATAAGATACTAATTTACTGGAATGGAAAGAGTGAGAGAGGGTATCAGATTAGGCAATAAAGTATAAGGCTGTTGGACTTTACATCAGCTAATTACTAGCTATGTGAATTCTGATAATAATTTCAAATTTTTCATTTGTAAAATGGAACTACTTCACAGGTTGTTATGAATATTAAGTAGCATGATATATACATATATGTGTATGCATGTATATATATATATATATATATATATATATACATACATACATAAAATAGAGTGCTGGGTCTGCAATCCTGTAATCAAGAAGACATGATCATGAATTCAAATCTGGCATCAGATACTAGCTATATGACTCTGGGTAAGTTATTTTACCCTTTTTGCCTCAGTCCTTCTGTAAAAAGAATAGAAAAGGAAATGGCAAACTAATTCAATATCTTTGCCTAGAAAATCCCAAATAAAGTATATATAGTATATAAAGTATTTTGTATACTTTAAAATATTTTGTAAATATTATTGTTTTTATCATATTTCTAAGACATTTCCATGGCTTACAAACCGTCTTGTGATGGTATTAATGAAATGGAAGAAGCTCATGGGTGTGGAAGTTTATTTAGAGGAAGCTATATATAAGGGGGAAGTTGCAGGTTAGTAGCTGGAAGTGCTGGTACAGATGGAGGTGATGGGAATCATTACAATTGTAATATTTTCCAGTAGTAAAAACTGACAATCTTTTACAAATTGGGTCTCATGGTGGTTCTGTTCTATAGGCACCCCCACTCTGTGATCTCCTTTTATTTCCATTAGGAGGTCTGTGAGTTGAAATCCCATGTAATAATATTTCTCCCAGGTCAGAAAATTTGTCAGTTCAAATTTCTTTTGGAGACTGCACTGGGAATTTTCAGGAGGGGATTTTCTACAACTATGAGAGTTTTCTATTAATTAGGCAATTGTTCTGCCCAGGTACATTTACACCTCAAGCATAGCCATGGGATTGTGTATACATATCATAGCACTAAGTTAGTGGCAGCAGTCTTATCACATATAAGTCAGATGCATTCAAGCTTCAACCATTGTTTTTTGGGATTTGTCTGAAACAGTAGAGTAAAGAAAACAAAGAGTCTGGAAATAAATTTCATAGAGAAGTATAGCAGAAGGGTAAGGAGTAAGTGAAGAAATATGGAGTTTGAGGTCTAGATAAATACCTGATCAAGTAAGCTTGATGCAAGGTCAGAAGAGTTCAGGAGGTCAGTGAGATGGGTTCAAAATTCCTCCCCAAATTTGACAAGCTAATTAAATGTTGGGAATTTGGGAGATAGAAACCAAGATTAGATAACAAAAAAGGGAATAAATAGGTCATCATATAAGGGTAGGCTGACAACTAGAACTAAAGTGGGAGGTCACAGTCAGGACTTCTCCAAACAGCTTAAAAACCTGTGATATCTCTTGCCTAAATGATGGTATTGGATCCATTCTAATGTTATATAGATCTTCTAAATAAATTTCACTGGCTCCCCATTGCTAACAAAAGCTATCTAAACCATGTCATCTAGTATTCAAGTTCAACACTAATATGTCTCCAAACTTTGACGGTTGCATTTGTAGCAATTGGCTTACTAATCATTCTGCAAAACTTGTCCTGATTTTTCCCCTCCATTCATGTCAACACTATCTTTTCCTATAACCTTTCTCTGTCTAGTGAAATCCCACATATTCTTTCTCCAATGTCCATCTCACAATGCTTTTCCTCCATTAAATCTAACCTTTTCCTATTAACTGCAAGCTTTCAGCTTATCTGTTTCTCTTCTTTATTTTTGACCCTCTCTTATTTTTTTACCCTCTCACCTTTATTTTTACTCTCCTGGTATTTTGTATTATTTCCTTATTGAATATTATATGAATATGCATATGAGTCTAATCTTCATTACTTCATTACATATATTTTGAAGTCAAGGGCCATTCTTATTCAGTTACATCCAAATGTATATAGCACTATAATGAATAGGAATCTGGACTGAGCTAAGATAGAGATAAATATAAATCATCTTGGATTAAAAAAACATGTTAGCAAGTAAAAGGTGGTAGGTGAAATAGCTGAACAGTAGTTTTTCTAAAAAACAGATTTGTGGTGTTAGTGGACCACAAGAAGATTATAAATTGTCAGTGTGACAGTTAAAAAACATGCTATCTTAAGGATTAAGAGATGTATAATGCATAGAATGAGTATAGAAATGATTCATGTTAGAATATAATCTCTTGGTAGACAGAGACTCTGTTTCATCTTTGTATACCTTGTTTTGAACAGAGAGCTGCATGTAATAGGCTCTTCCGAACATATATATCATGTTAATTATCAAAAACTGCAGTAAAGTGAATTTAGAATGAGAACCATGTTCAATCAAATATATAAAATTTACTATGGTAATACCCACATTATCCTTCTTGTCAATGCTCCCTTTGAAAATTACTTCTGATTTCTTTGGTGTGTTTTAAATATACTTTACTGATACTTTTTCTTTCTTCTGGTTTTTTCCATCACTATGTCTGCCAGACTTTTCCCCCATTGTATCCTTCCAATCTCAAATTAAAAACCTTCTCTTAAAAGAAAAATTAATAGTTGAGCAAAAAAAATTTATATTATTTGTGTCTGAAATTTTTTTTCTGATATATCAAATTTTGCCTCTTTAAAACTTCTAGTCATTATTCCTGATTTTATCCTTTGGTAAAAGGGTTAATAAATAAGTTCAAAATAAGTTTAATCTATTCTTCACATGACAAATGTCCTTCAGAAGATACTTGAAAACAAGTATCATATTTCCTCTGAGTCATCTCTTCTCTAGTCTAAACATACCCATCTTCAAGTTTTTTCATCATCCTGGTTGTTCTCCTCTGAATACTCTCTAATTCATGTCCTTCTAAAATTTAGTATCTGGAAAGTTTTTATCTATTTATTTATTTAATTTATACATTACTAAAACAAAAATATAAAACCTCATGAGAAATAAAGTAAAAGGAAGAGAAAAAATATGTGTTTCAGTTTGTTCTGATACCATCAGTTCTATCTCAGGTGGATCACTTTATCATAAATCCATCAGAGAAGATTTTTCCACATTTTTTCCATATTTTCCACAGTTGCTACTGCTGATGGTAATTCCCGCCATCCATTCCTGCCCACTACCATCTATTATATTTTCTCTCTCCTTTCACTCTGTCCCTCTTCAAAAATGTGTTCTGGGGCGGCCGAGTGGCATAGCAGACAGAGCACCGGCCATGGGGTCAAGAAGCCCCACGTCTACATCCCATCCTGGAGACCCAGCAACCACCTGACCCTGTGGCCACCCAATCCCAGCAACTTGCAAAAAGTAACAAAGAAAATGTGTAAAACTTAGTATCTGGAACTGAACACACCAATCTAGATGAAGTCTAAAGAAAACAAGAATATCAAGAGGGCAAGAACTATTCCCCTCTCAATGCAGTCCAAGATTGCATTAACTTTTTTTTAGCTGACATATCATACTGACTCATATACTCAAATATATAGATCACTAAGACCTATAGTTCTTTTGCAAAGAGCCCATATCCTCCCATTCTCAGTTCATTGTGACCTTTAGCATTCCTGAAGCCATTTTTTTACTCATGGTCTTGTATTTATCTTGCCGTTGCTTCCATCTTCTGTTCTTCTTTTTTAAAAAAATTGAAATTTGTTGATAAGATCCACTTAGGTTTCTCCAATTAAATCCCATTTCCTTATTAAAATGTTTTCCCTTTGGTCTTTAAAATTTCATTCTAGGGTTCATCTCCTATGTCACCGTGGCTGAATTCCCTGGGGCTTTTTAGAACAAGGGATCTTTCCTTTGAATACTTTGAAACCTACTTTCCTAAAATTTGAATATATATCATACTATGTTCATATTTTCTCTTCTCTATCACAGATTCTAAGATGAAGTAGTCACTTCTCCCAAGGTCCCAATCATTTACACTTCAATAATCAATTCCTCTTTTTTATTGAGATTTAGGTTTCTAATGGAAAATTTTTGCTAGTTCTTCTAGCAAGTGTGGGGTGGCTAGTTGGTGCAGTTGATAGAGCACCAGTCTGGGAGTCAGGAGTACCCAAGTTCAAATCCAGACTCAGACACTTAAAATTACCTAGCTGGTGGCCTTGGACAAACCGCTTAAACCCATTGCCTTGCAAAAATTAAAAAAAAAAAGAGTAAGGCAAGTGAAAATGTTATTAGAAAATTTGCACTTGTCAGAGAAAGTTCCTGCAGATTTCTGGATAACAGAAGTCCCTCATCATTAGTAGAGCAGGCTTTTGTGCCAGGCTTGTGATCTGACTCTGAAACTCTTTATTTCTTCTTTCTATCTAAATGACTTTAATTATTCTTCCCCAAAATACTCTCTGTCATAGATTTCTAGTTCTGGTTCTTATATTTCCTTGAATGACTTTACTTTCTTACTCTGCCTTGTCCCACAGCAAGCAAGATATTAATTAAGCATACTATTTTTAACTTTCTTTGATTTGAGTCTTTTTATACAAAATGACTAATATGGAAATGTTTTATCTAACTGCATATGTTTAACCTATATCTGTTGGCTTGCTGTCTCAGGGAAGGACAAGGGAAGGAAGGAAGGAAGGAAGAGAAAGAGGAATAGAATTTGGAAAACAAAATTTTAAATAAAAATGCTTAAAAATTTGAAAAAAAGAACTATGGATTTTATTCAGTGAAAATTGGGAGATCCAAGATTGTAGATTAGAGGAAGCAACCCAACCAAACTCCACCAACATTCTCCTCCAAACAGCTTGAAAATAATGCCTCAATTTGAATTTTGGTGCAGCAGAACCCACCAAAGTTTTAAATGAGACTTTTTTCCCAGTACAGGACAAATTTGGAGATCAAAAGAAGAGGTCTGTGATACCAGACTAGAGGCCAGTTCAGAGTACTCATGGCAGTAGCATTAAGTGGAAGCCCTTAGAAGTGATTACAATAGGAACTCTCAGTCCAGAGACAGTAAAGGATTTGAGTTCAGACACCTGGTCAGAAAGAGGTTACTGGGGATCCTTTGCTGACATTGGGTGAAGTGGCACTAGATAGCCATGATCAAAAGAAAAAAGAGCCTAGCCATTGTCTTTCAAAAAAATTATCAAAGAAAATTGCCTTGATCCAGAGGAAAGAAAGGAAATTTAAAGAGTTCACTAATCATCTTAAAGAAATCCCAAAATGGGAACACTAGGTGGCACAGTGGAGTCAAGAGTCCCTGAGTTCTAATCTGACCTCAAACACTTAATAAGAACTCCCAAACTGAAAACTTCAAGTAATATCATAGACAAATGCCAGAGCTCCCTTCCTTGTCAAAGAGAAAACAATGCTAGTGGTCAGAAAGAAGCAATACAAATATCATGAAGCCATAGTGAGGATCATATAAGATTTAACAGCTTCCATGGTAAAGGAACTTGGATTATGATATTCCAGAGGGCAAAGGAACTAGAATTACAACCAAGAATCATCTACACAGTAAAAATGAGTCTATTCCTTCTAGGGGGAAAAAATGAAAATTTCATGAAATAGAGAATTTTCAAGCAATCTTTAAGAAAAGATCAGAGTTTAAATAGAAAATGATATTCAAATAGAAAACTCAAGAGGAACATACAAAAAGTAAACATTAAAGAGTAACCATAAGTGATTAATGGAGTTAACTATATTCCTATATGGAAAGACGATACATGTAATTCCTATGAACTTTATCATTGTTAGTACAGCTGGGAAGAAGCTACATAAATGGAAACACGGGTGTAAGTTAATTATGCTGAGAGGATCTTTAAAAAAATGAAGTAGTGAGATAGAGGAATACACTGGGTGAAGGGAAAGGGAGAGGTAAAATGGGGGAAATTAACTCACATAAAAGAGGTAAACAAGAAAGAACCTTTACCATGGAAGGGAAAATGTGTGTGTGTGTGTGTGTGTGTGTGTGTGTGTGTGTGTGTGTGTCTGTGTGTCTGTGTGTCTGTGTGTGTGTCTGTGTGTCTGTGTGTGTGTGTATGTGTAATGAGCAATGTTTGTTTAAACCTCACTCCCCTCAGAATTGGTTCAAAGAGGACAGAATATATAAACACACTTAGGCATAGAAATCTATCTTATTCAACAGGGCATTAGGAGTAACATAAGGAGAGGGCGGATGTCAAAAGGGGAAATATATATATTTTAGACAGATTTTTATTAATTTTGAGCTTTACAGTCCCCCCCCCCATTCTTACTTCCCTCCCCCTGCCCCCCACAGAAGGCATTCTCTTAGTCTTTACATTGTTTCCATGGTATACATTAATCTCGGTTGAATGTGATGAGAGAGAAATCATATCCTTACAGAAGAAAAATAAAGTATAAGAGATTGCAAAATTACATAATAATATGACTTCTTTTTTTTCCTAAATTGAAGGTAATAATATTTGGGCTTTGTTCAAACTCCACAATTCTTTCTCTGGATACAGATGGTACTTTCCATTGCAGATAGCCCAAAATTGTCCCTAGTTGTTGCACTGATGGAATGAGCAAGTCCATTAAGGTTGATCATCACCCCCATGTTGCTGTTAGGGTACAGTGTTTTTCTGGTTCTGCTCATCTCATTCAGTATTGCTCAGCAAAAGGGGAAATATATTAAGGAAGGCAGTGGTCAGAAGCAAAACAGATTTTTGAGAAGGAATAGGATCAGAATAGAGAAGGATAAACAGAAGGAAATGTACAATAATTATAATTGTGTGATCAGATGAACTCACTCATAAAATGGAAGTAGATGGCACAATGGATTAGAAATATGAATTCCATAATATGCTGTTTAAAAGAAACACTCAAAACAGAAAGGTACAAAATAGTTAAAATAATGAGCTATAATAGAATCTAATATCCTTCTGCTGAAGAAAAAAGGCAGGGATAGTAATCATGATCTTCAAAAAGCAAAAGCAAAAATAGATCTAATCAGGGATACTACACTTTACTAAAAGGTACTATAGACAAAGAAGTGACATAAAAAATTTACTGATCTTCTCTGATAAAGCTCCCTTTTTTTTCAAATTTATAGCAAATTGAGTCAAATTTATTTAAAAAAGGGTCATTCCTCAACTGATAATTGGCAGTTTTCAGAAAAAAAATCAAAGGTGTCTTTAATCATATGAAAAATGCTCTGAATCATTATTAATTAGAGAATGCAAATTGAATAACTTTGGGGTAGCACTTCACACTTATCATAAATGACAAATGCTGTAAGTTATAACAGCATATAGCTATACTAGTGAAGTTGTGAAATTGTAAAATGGTTGAATCTTTCTGGAGAACAATTTGGAACAATGCCCAAAGGGCTATAAAATTATGCATTATCCACTAGTAAGTCTGTCCCACAAAGAAATCAAAGAAAAAGGTAATGGATTTAAATGTATAAACATATTTATAGCAACTTTTGTGTGGTGACAAAGAATTGGAAATTGGGAAGAAAAGGGGAAAGGCTGAAAAAATTGTGGCATAAGAAATGAGGCTTCAGAAAAACATGAAACATGAACTATTGCAAAGTGACTTGAGTAGAACCTGTATACAGTAAAAGAAATATTGTAATGATGATAGCTGCTCTAATTAATATAATGATCCAACACAATTCCAAAGGACTTATGATGAAAAATTCTATTTACCTCCAGAGAAAGAACTGATGAACTCTGAGTGTTAAGTAAAATATAATTTTTTTCATTTCATTTCTCTTGCTTTTTTTGGTGAATGGTTAATATGGAAATATTTTTTTGCATGATTCCACATATTTAACTGAGATTATATTGCTTGGCCTCTCAGTGGTTAGGGGAAAGAGCAAAAGGGAGGGAGAGAATTTGGAACTCAAAGAAAATTGTTATTGCTAAAAATAAATAAATAAATGAGTTTTTGAAATGATGCAAAGTTAAAAGATAAGGTAAAGAAAAAAGAAAAATGGAGCAGTTATTTAAAGTTTTCTTGTTTTGTTATACTTTTTTTTAGCAGAGAAGTACTTGATTTAATCAGTGTAACATATTAGGGAATTTAATCTAGCAATGAAATGGACAATAGATAAGAGAGTTATTGCATATGAGAAAACCAGTTAGGATTTTGTGACAACAGTGTAGGAGAATTATAAGGATTTCTTGAACAGTAGTATGATTTTGACCATGGTAATTAAAATGAGGGGGTAGATATGAAATTTAGAAATAGAATTTATAAATAGAAATTTATAAAAATTGAGAGCTGATTAATCATTATATCCAAGGGACAGAGAGAGAAATCAAAGACAGTCAATTTTTCAAACTTTGGTGACTCAGAGTGATAGTGCCATGAACAGAAATGGAAAGTCAAAAGTAGGTTTTAAAGAACCAATAATGAGTGTGAGTTGCTATCAGGTAACATATGACTGACATGTGATTTTGAAACTCTATAGAAAAGTCAGGAATGGAGATTATAGATCTGGAAGTCAAACAAATAGAAGATTTAAATCTAAAGAATTATGAAATTATTGATGGAGAGAGGGGAAAATTTTGCAGGATTGTCAATATTTTGGGACAGAAAGGTGAGGAACTAGTGAAGAAGGAAGAGATTAGCTTAAAAGTATGATTACGGAAAGCCAAGGAAAGAGAGGTTATGAATGAGGAAGTGGTCAACAGTGTCAATGAAACTTATAAGAAAAAAAGACAAGTTAAATGACCTTAAGGAAGTTATTGATGACATGTACAAAAAAATTTCAGTCCTATATTAGGAAATGGAATCCATATTGTTTGGAGCTCAAGGAGGGTGACATAGTGGAAGCAGGCAGATGACTTGACTTTTTCAACATTTGGCCATGAAAGGAAGAAGAGATAAGAGACAGGAGAGTGAGAGGTTCCCAGAGCAGAGAATAGAATCAGCAATACTTTTGATTTTACAGAAAGGAAAGTGCTATGGGGAATAAGAGACTGAAGATTCAAGAGAAAAATGATTGATGAAATAAGAGAAGAAAGTAGAGGGGCAGCTGGGTGGTGCAGTGGATAGAGCACCGGCCCTGGAGTCAGGAGGACCTGAGTTCAAATCCAACCTCAGACACTTAATAATTACCTATCTGTGTGGCCTTGGGCAAGCCACTTAACCCCATTGCCTTGCAAAAAAAAAAAAAGTAGAGAATGTCTCTGTTTTCCATCTTCTCCACATGGAAGGCCAAGGGGGCAGGGTAGGTTGAGTTCTGTTGCTTGTTGACACAGAATGGTGGGCAGAGGGAAGGAATAAAGTGTGCCAGCAACATCAGAATTAGTTTGCATCTTTCAGTACAAACCAGTGGTTATAGTTGTGGTGCCCTACCATAATGTCAGGCCTGGATCAGGGAGGGGTGTGTGTGTGGGGGTTGCTGAGAGAATGAGTTAGGAATTAGCTTTCTCTACCATTAGTCTTTGGAAAGACTCATCATAATAGATTCAATCATATCTTATGTGAAGGACAAAAATTCTGTTATCCCAATTCTTATCGAATCATTCAGGAATATCCTGCTGTGGTTTCATTCTATCTACAGAGCTGCTACATGGAAATGTATGGGTAAAAAACAGAGGGTTGTTACCCCATTAGAATTGTTGGTATCTTAATCTGTGAAGACAGCTGCAAGTGATTTACCTTACACATAATTCTTATTTCAAAGAGCTTTGAGATTAGAGTTAAAGTATATGTTTAGTCCTCCAACTTGTTTGTCATATGATTGAGATATTCTGCCAGAGAAATTTTAATCTATGCTTTTGGAAGTATATTATGGACCACAAGAGATTTATTAAAAAGTATTTTTAATAAAAACTTCTAAAACATAAGAAAAGACTAGGCCTAACATCCTTAGGTCACTATAGAAAGCTTTACATTTTCTTGTCAAAAAAAAGAGAAAAGAGAATTGGTAAATATTCTTAGAGTGCATAGTTAAACATATCCAAAATTTGACAAATGGTTTCGGAATAAGCAAATATCTCTTCTTCAAGACATAGTAAAGATTGATAACAAGTATACATTATTTGGCTTATTCAATGAAATCAAATGTAGTTTATCTCCAGATGGAACCTATAAAATGACTAAGAGTCAAGATTATCAAAAGTACCTCCACAGGTGACCATGAATTCTGCAAATTATATGTCAACAAAGAAACAAATTACTAAGTCATTCATGTTTGTCCGTGGAAGTGGAATTTGGTTGGCAGTTCATCATCAGGTCATTGCCACCAGAAATTATAGGATTTTTTTTAGTTTTTGCAAGGCAATGGGGTTAAGTGGCTTGCCCAAGGCCACACAGCTAGGTAATTATTAAGTGTCTGAGGGCACATCTGAACCCAGGTACTCCTGACTCCAGGGCTGGTGCTTTATTCACTGTGACACCAAGCTGCCCCTATAGGATTATTCTTAAGGATCCTAGACTTAGTGATCAATTTTGATTATACAATGAAATGGTAGAAACTGAAACACAGCAGGCTGTAAAAATTTAGAACCTACCAAATGCTTAGAAAGATATGATCTGATTGCTAGAAGTTCACAATAATCCATGATTTGATGAGAGAAATACATAAAAATATATCCCTCAAATACATCCTTCAAAATATTCCAGAGAACTCAACAAATACATTTTACTGAAACTATATAATTATTACAGACTGAATTATTAAGTATAATCACCCAGATATAATACTGATCCATGAAATTTCAATAGCAACATTTCAAATTTGTAACGTAGCATTTGGTGCTCCTTTCCTTACTGTCATTTGCATGTTTGAGTCCCCACAGTTTAACTTTTTCATCCAGGAACCCATAAGTCCTAACCCTGGGGAGCTGTGAATTCTTATTTTGTTTTGAGTTCCTTTCCTTGGTTTTATCCACCACACCAGTTTAACAGTTATTACTGTTCCAATATAAGTTAACCAGTTGACATCAATTAGCTTTTACAAACGGATGTGGCTATGATCACAGGTACTAATAGCAGGCTTGGCCTTGGCAAGAGTGGGAGCTACCTCTTCATAAAAGACTGGAACTAAGTGGTGGAGGAGTTTTACTACTTAGCTATTCTAAGTAAGCAAGGTTGACTTTTTTTAGCCCCAACCTTATAAGAGCTGGGCTACTTTCCCTTTGCTCCTCTACATGAGTGTAATTTTCCAACCATCCCCTTGTTTCTTCCCCTGGAAAAATGGTGATTTTCCTTTCAAATCATGGTATGGGACAGCTCCTACTTCTCAGTACTAGTCAGCTAGTCACAGATTTCCCCCAACCAAATCACTAATTCATTGTCTAGAAAGATGACATTTCATCTCTACTATCTTTTCTGAGAAGTTGAAAAAGGAAACAAAAATTATTTTTCTATAGTAATAAACCCCCTTGCCACAGAAAAAAATATATTGACAAAATATATAACAGCTATTCAAACTATTCTTATCTCCTTTCATACATTCTGTTGCATTTGCACAATATGTTGTTAACTATAAAATAGTTAACTGTGCTTCTTATAATAACCAGATTAAAATACAACAGAGCAGAAAAGTTACTTTTAAGAAATAGAAATAACTTTCAGGAAATAGGGGAACCCTCTCCCAGAAGAAAGAGAAAATAAAAAGCAAAAAGGGAGAAGAGAGAAGTATAATTTTTTGTAAGAATATAGTCTAAAGAGGATAGAGATAGAAGATGCTTCAGTAGCACAGTCCAATATAATATACCTCATCTTTGATTTGCAAAATCAATCCTGTTCTTATAGGCTGATAGTAAGGATGTCATGGAGTTTATGGAGAGAGTAACACTTCTGATGTCAGTGCTTGCTGACCCTTCTCAGTGGGGTTTTTTCCCTTTGTGTCCATCTGCCACCAACTCTCACCTGGCTCCATAGCATGCCCAGTAGCCATCCCCTTTTAAACCATGTCAGCATATAGTCTAAAGCAGGTTGAATGTAATTATTAGACCTCAAGCTAGGGGGTGTCTACCCCAAATATGTGAAGGCATCAACCTCCATCCCCAAGCAGAAGGGCAGTTGTAAACAATTTTTTTTTCCAATGGACTATGAAGACAGTGAAGGCAGGCATTGAGGAAAACTTAGAGCTTGGTTAGATATTGAAGACATCATGGTCATCCATTGCATACTAAGTTATCAACAGTCATCTTGACTTGTATCTTGGAACTGAACTCTAATGACTCTGGAAGAGAGAGTGAGACTGATGACTTTGTGAACTCTGCCTTACTTAAATCCAATCCATATACAAGGCAATATATCATTCTGTGTTATCATTGATCCTCTTTTAAAATGGACAAACAGAGAGCAACTAGGTGGTACAGTAGATAGACTACCAGCCCTGGAGTCAGGAAGACTTGAGTTCAAATCCGGCTCAGATACTTAAGAATTACCTAGCTGTGTGACCTTAGGCAAATCACTTAACCCCATTGCCTTACAAAAATCAACAAAAAAATGGACAAACAACAACAAAGATATCATGGATCCACTGTACTTCTTGCCTTTTGCTACCTCAGTCTCCAGTTATATGCCTTGGCAAGGTGGCTTCTAGGGAAATCTTTCTTTTGTGTGCTTGCTTCTCAGGTCTAAAGCTTCCCCCTCCAATACTTCTTCGGTTTGCTTCTTATTCCACAGTTTCTTAAGTTGCTAGGGAACATATCAGTCAAAGTCCAGTCACCATTCACCTCTGAGAAAGGTAGCTCTTCAGGAATCATGAATGAAAATACCGGGCGATTGCTTCCCTGACCAAACACTAATGAACACTGTCCATATATCAAAATTATGCAAAGTTCATTGAAAGATATAACATAGGGGGTGGCTAGGTGGTGTAATGGATAAAGCACAGGCATTGGAGTCAGGAGTACCTGGGTTCAAATCTGGTCTCAAACACTTAATAATTAGCTAGCTGTGTGGCCTTGGGCAAGCCACTTAACCCCATTTGCCTTGCAAAAACCTAAAAAAAAAGATATAACATAGAGTCTCTATATCAATGACCCTCTGCTCATTAATTTCAAAGTATAAAGTAGTAAGGAAACACAGACTTTCCAAAACTATATATATATATATATATATATATATATATATATATATATATGTATGTGTGTGTGTATATATATATATATATGTATACATATATATGTATGTGTGTATATATACATATACATGTATATATATCATATATGCTTTAGTTTGATACTGTGATGTCAAAAACATTGCCTTACTTTAACAAAATCTATATGCATTTTAAAAAAATCAGTTATTATCATCCATAAAAGAAAAGACAAGAGGATGAAGAGGAAGAGACAGCATAATATACTGGAAAGAAAAACTGATTTTGTGTAAGACAAAGTAGAGTTAAACTTCATTTCTGCCACTTACTACTTGAAAGACCTTGGAAAATCTATAAAATGAGAGTATTTCTCTAGATAGACTCTCAGCTCCCTTCCTGTTCTAAATCCATGACCCCTATGTCTATACTAATGCCCATTATCCAGATTATAACATACACAGATGGACAACCTTGTCAGGTATTTGCAAAGAGATAATGATTTAGGCTTGGACTTAAGGTTGAATTGTTGTTGAATCTAATAAGGTTGAATTGCTTTCCTCAAATTGAAAAATTATTTGAATGATTCCAAATTTTTTCTCAAAACCAATGTCCATCTTTTTAATACTAATATTCTGTGAGTGGTTATGTGTCAATAGAAAACTATGACCTCTGAGGAATTAAGCTGAATATCATTCAAAGAGAAATGAATATGGTGGGTTTGAACAAGCTCCATCATATTAAAGGCCAGGAAATGAAGGACGCCATCAAAGAAATGTATGATCCCCAAAGTAGAAGTTAATAATACGGTTAGAATAAGGGTTGTCCAGTGTGTTCTTCTGATAGCTTAGAAATATAAAGAAAAAGTGAGTAAGGCCCTTGAATGTTAGATGGACTCTTGGTGAATTTATGGGAAGAAATGGACAAAAGTTACATGGGAAGAGCAGGTATTATAAGAGGAGTTGATATCATAGGATCATTGGATTATCAATCTAGATCTGAAATAGAGCTCAGAGTTCATCTTGTACAACTCATTCATTTTACAGAGAAGAAAGGAGAGACCCAGGGAGGTCATGGCATTTTTCTCAAGGTCACCTAGGTCAAAAGAGTGATGAAATCACTGATCTATTTACAATTATAATAGTTGAACTTCCTAGTGTCTTGCTTAAGTATTGTACAGGGATAGTAATTAACATATGCTTATTGCATAGGATTGATCATATTAGTGTATATTGAAGCTTCATTAATGATTTCATTACTCCAATAATTCCTACTTTGAATTATTTTTCCTGATTTTTTCCCTTAGGTCACATTTAGAAAAAAAGGGGGAAAAAAAGACTGTCATACCTATCCCTGTATCAACTGGGTCATTCATAAATGAACTTTTGTTTTTTTGTTAAGCATAATCTTGTTTTTGATTAAACATCCCTTTAAGATACACTCAAAGGGAGAAATAATCCCAAATGAAAATGGCAAGGTTTGTATTTGGGCAGAGGAAGGAGAAGCAAGCAATAGTGTTGTCATTATGATAGAGTAAAAGATTTTAAATGCACTATTTTTTCTTTCTGTCAAAATGCATGGCTTTATTTTTTTAATGGGGATGAAGAGGGAATTTTTTTCTTTGTACACTGCATGTGGGTGTAATGAGTAAATGTGAGCTTTGTGCCCTGTTTGGGTTCATTAAAAGTTATACACCAAGGCAATGTATAAACAAGAGGTGACCAACTATCCATGACCAAGGGAGGTTTGAAGGTGCACAGGGAAATGACACATTATGCGCCAAAAATATAACTTGGGAGTTTTAATGGCCACGTTACACTTTAGAGGAATTTAATATCTGGCTAAGAAATGATCATTCAATCACAGATAATTTCAGACTTTTAAATGTCTCTTGGTTATTTTATTGACTTGTTCTTTCTCTCCTCACATTTCTGCCACTTTTACTCTTTGATATAAGGATTGACTCCTGGGGGGGGGGGGGGAATAGAGAGATGGATTCATTGGGAAAATTAGGTGAAAAAATAAAAGTTGTAAAAAAAATTGTATTAAGAAAAGAAAATACTAAGGGATATATTTGTTAATATACACATATAATATATATGTATTATATACAGTTATTTTTAAAAAAAGAAATGACAATTCATTTTGGCTAGTTAGTATTTTTACAGACTGAGGACCCAGGGTTAGGCATTTGCAACAAAGTGCTCTAATATTTTTCCAAGAGCAAAAGCACTTTTCATTTGCCTGCTCCAGTGTGGCTCCTTGAAGTGAGAGCCAAGTGTGGTAAGGTCCATCCTGGAAGAACTGGCAAGGCCCAGAGGACACCAAGCCCCTAAGTGCATGTTGTTTGTTGAAGAGCTAGTCTGGACACCAGGGGTGAGAAGTGGGGAGGTAAAGGTGTACTGTCTGCTGGACAGAGAAAGAAATGTTTTTTCAGACCAATTTAAAAGAACATCAAGGAAAAAAACTCAGCTCTGATGTTTGCATTAATGATGTATTTGACTATAATGGTCCTAAAGATACAGATCCTAAAGCTAATAAAAGCATGTCTTTGAAAACTAGGTATAGGCATATTCTGATTCTCCTCCTCCCCCATGAGGCTACCAGAAAATTTTATTTGGTTGCTTAGTTATTTTTGTGTGAAACCATTGGGGCCAAAGGAGGTACCTTTCTAATGTTTATGAGACTTAGGAAATTTATTTATCTAGATGATATTTTTAGGTAAAAATTCCATTTTGTCACAGTCATGAGGCATTCTGAGCTTTAAATCTGAGACTAATCATTGAGCAAATCAACTTGTAAATGCTGCTGAAGTTTGCTCTATATTTATTTTGAAAGCGCAGCATGATCCTCTCCCACTCTCCACACTCTTCTCTCAGAAACATCCTGAAGAATGAATGTCAAATAGTCATAAACTGGAAGTTGAAAATATAGGGATCCAGTTGACTAATCAAAATAAATCAATGGATCCTCACTCAAGTCTCAATGTGTAATTTCAGTACAATTAATTGACACTTACATAAACCTCACTTTCCTCCCTCTCTCCAGCTCCAAGCTGCTTTCTCTCATTTGCTGGTTCTACTCCCTTTACAATCTGTGCCAAGACTCCTTGATTATGCCTTAGACTTGGGGCTTCTCAATTTCAAAGCTATGCATACCTTTACTACCAAAGCTATGTATACCATTTTTTAAAACCAACACCACTTTCCAGATGGATCTAATCTCTCAGGACTTTTCTCAGAAAGTTGTTCTTCTGTTGTCCCTTATCTATTCCTATATTTACATTTCTTTTCCCTCTACCCCAAGTACCTGGAGTTGTTTACTTATTTGAGATCACAGAGTTCTTGTTCTATCTTCTCAAACTATTCCATTTAATAATCCTGGAGTTGAAAAGACCCTCAAGTTCTTTTTTCAAAATAGGGCAACCTTTTGTGCCATTGCAAAAGACACTCTCAATTCAATAAGTACAAAATGTGCCAAATACTGTCATGTGTCAGACACTCTTCTGGTCCTGGGAATATAAAGATTTGGAAACCAACACAATTCCTTTTTCAAGGAATTTACAGTATAAATATAAGAGGGAGAAATAAGACACAAATAGGTAGGTACTAAATTGATTTTGATAAGGGCAAAGGAAAGGTGCTATAAGAAGTGAGAGAAAAGTAAAATACAGTTTAGTTGGGGAAATTAAGGAAGGTTTCATGAAGTAGACCCTACTTATTGAGATTTGAGAAAGATTTCAGTAGCCAGAGATGTGGGAAAAAAATTGTTTCAGGACTGGGATTGAGCAGATTGCATGACTCAATAAAGGTAGAATAAAGGACATTAAGAATAAAGAACAGTCAGTAGTAGCCCAATTTACTTCCTGTGAAGGGTAAGATACTTTAGTAAGCTTAGAAAAGTAGGAAGGCACCACATTATAGAGTGTTTTAAATGCTAAATTAAGTTTGTGACACTCTCCAAGAGAGGGGTCTTCAAACTTTTATTTGGGCACACAACAATTTTGGGGGGAATGTGCCCACATTATAAGCATATTTATTTATAAATCTTAAACATGTACTACTGTACTAAGATATTGTATGATAAAATACACAAAATAGAAATTTTTAAAAGGTGAAATAATAATGAAATAAAATATTTTATACTATTATTTAAATTTTATTTATTAATGTTACAAAATCTTTTTTGACCTTGAGAGAAAATGATTAAGATTTTTTAAGGGAAACAATTTCAATAAGGAAGAAAAATGGAATTAATTTGAAAAGACTGATGTGAATACACAGGGAATTCCTCAACCAACAGGTTTTTTTTTATGTACAAGAAATATATGATGAATATGAATGTGGCATCTTTTGACAAAAATACTATCAAAACTGTTTAAACTCTGAATGAACTGAACCTCTTACAAGAAGTTAAAGACAATGAAAAATGAATTTTCTTTTGCAAGGCAAACGGGGTTAAGTGCCTTGCCCAAGGCCACACAGCTAGGTAATTATTAAGTGTCTGAGACCGGATTTGAACCCAGGTATTCCTGACTCCAAGGCCAGTGCTTTATCCACTGCACCACCTAGCCACCCAGAAAAATGAATTTTTAAAGATTTAAATTGGGATATAAAGAAAAATAAAATAAGGGATAAGACCATTTTGGGGAAGGGATATATAATATTGGACAAAGCAAAGGAAGAGCTAACAAAATGGATGTATTTCTGGACTACACAAATGAAAGGACAAAACAAAAATCACTATTAAGTTGCTGATGCCCAAAACAGGGAGATATGTCTCTTAATAATGCCTCTTAAAAGTATGTCCTAAGACCTAGCTACCTTTGATAAATTTAAGTCACCTGGCCCAGAAGCACTATATTTTAGGTATTGAAAGAATAGACATAATATTGAAGTGCTACTAAATATGGAAAATTATGGAAAATTAGAAAGTACCTCAAGGCTATAGAAGGGCAAATAAGCCAAATTTCAAATAAAAAGAAGAGAAGATAATATATTAACATAGGCAGATCATTGTGATTCAATTCATTTCCTGAGCAAATTCAAGGATCAGTTATTAATGAGATGCTTGGCAAACTTTAGAAAGGAAAATATGTCAAAGAATGGTTACAACCAAACAAGATACACTAGAATATCTCAATTTGTTATCTTGACATCACTATTAAATAAGTAAATGAGGAATGCTGTGGATGTAACTTTAACAAAGCTTTTGATTAAGTGTCTCATGGAGACTATAGGAAACAGTTCTATTACATGGATTCAGAACAAATTCAGTGACTGGACTGAAAAAGTAATATTGAAATGAGAAGAGTATCTCAGGGATCAATGTTTAGTTTCATATGATCTAATACTTTTATCATTAATTTAGATAAAGACAAAGATAACATGCCTATCAAATTTGCAGACAAAGTAAAACTGGAAGGGATAGCTAGCATATTATTTATCTGAGTCAGGATCCAAAGTGATCCTGATAGACAGTAGTACTGTGCTAAATCTAAATCAACTTCACAAATATAAGGTAGGATTATGTTACTATGAGTATGTATGTGCTGAACTAGATGGACTGAGGTCCCTTCCAACTCTAATTCTGTGAATGTGACTATTTTTGAACAATCTCTGCTTATGTCCTAGAATATATTGTAAATTTGTAAATAATAACTATTTGCTAATAATTATCTATTCAGCCATTGTGATTCATGAAGCTAGCAAAACAGATAAATTTTGAGATATATTTAATTTAATAATACATTAAGAGCTCATAATAGTCAATAAACTAAATTTTTCAATAGATGGCATCTATTCCACACCATATACAATATATACAATATGCTTCAATAGTTTTCTTACTTTTGATTTTTTAAAATTTCTCCTTTGATCTTCAGAATTTATAATTTGATATTTAATTGAAGATTTTTAATTTGTTTTTTTCTATAACTATTTTGTTGCATGCCCAATTCAGTGATCTCCTCTTTTTCTATTTTATTCATGTATGCATTTAGAGATATATTTTCTTTAATAACTGCTTTGGGTTTATCCCACAGATTCTTACATTGTTTCCTTACTGTCATTGTCTTGGATAAAATTATTATTTCTATGATTTGCTGTCTGATCCACTTATTCTTTAAAGTTAGTTTATTTATGGGGGGGAGGGAAGTAAAATTTTGGGGAAAATTGTAAAACTCAAATAATATCTTTAATAAAAATAAATTAAAAAAATAAAAATAAAGTTAGTTTATTTAGTTTCCAATTAATTTTAAGTCTATCTCTCCATGGCCCTTGATTGCACATGATTTTATTGTATCATCATCTAAAAGTGATGCATTTACTATTTTGGTCTTTCTGCATTTGAATATGAAGTTTTTAATGTCCTAATACATGGACAATTTTTGTGTAGGTGCCTTGTAACACAGAAAAAAGATATATATGTTCCTCTCTATCCTATACAATTTTCTGCAGAGGTCTTTCATAACTATTTTTTCTAATATTCTATTCACCTCCTTATTTTAGATTTAGTTTAGATTTATCTAGTTCGGAGAGAGAGAGAAAAGTTGAAGTCCCCAACCAGTATAGTTTTGCTGTGTTTTCCTGTAAGTCATTTAGCTTCTCCTCTAAGAATTTGGATACTAAACCCCTTGGTTTGGTATTGAAATGTTTTTGGAGGGTGTAATTTCCTTCCTTATCCCTTTTAATAAAATCTATTTTTGCAGTTGCTTTATCTGAGATAAGAAAGATAATCTGCTTTTTTCTCTTAAGCTGAAGTGTAATATATTCTCCAGCCTTTTACCTTTACTCTGTGTATCTCTCTGCTTAACATTTATTTCTTGTAAGTAGGATTGTAGGATTCTGATTTTTAATCCACTCTGCCATCTGCTTCCATTTTATGGGAAAGTTCATCCCATTCACCTTCACAGTTATAATTACTAACTCTTTATTACCCTCTATGCTATCTCCCCAAATTTGTACTTTTCCCTTCCTCCCTTCACCCTATCCTTCCTCACCAGTATTTTGCTTATGAATACAATCTCACTCAATCTATACCCCACTTCTATCAGCCACCCTCCCTTTTTAACTTCTTTTCCTTTTCTCTTCTTCCTCCCTTCCTTCTGTCAGTCTCTTCTTCTTCCCCTCCATGCCCCAACATTTTCCCCTTCTAGCATTTTGAAGAGTAAGATAAATCTCTAGACCCAAGTGGCTCTATGTATTATTCCCTCTTTAAGTCAAATCCGATGAGATTAAGATTCAAGCAGTTCTCACCCTCTTCCTTCAATAGGTCCTTTGAACCTCTTCACGTGATGCAATTTACCTCATCCTGCCTCCCTCTTCCTCCCAAGTCATGAAATTCTTCCTCCTCTTTTTTAATGTTTTAATTTAAAAAAAAAAACTCATTCTGTCAGATTCAACTTATGTCCATATCTTCAGCCTAAGTATACTCCCTCTAAAAAGCATTGTTATTCTCTTCCTCCAGGCATGGGATGTAACCCAGTTAAATCTTATTGAATAGCAATCTTTTTCTTTTCCCATGTTTAACTTTTCATGTATTCCTTGAATCTCCTGTTTTAACATGGAATTTTCTATTAAGTTCTGGTCTTTTCATCAGTAAAGTTTTGAAGTCATCTATTTCATTAAAATCCATCTTTTCCCCTGAAAGAGCAATTTTGCTGGGTAGTTGATTCTTGATTGAAACTCAAGCTTCCTTGCCCTCTGGAATATCATATTCCAGGTCCATCAATCTTTAATGTTGATGCAGTGTAATCCTGATTGTGGCTCTTCAGTATTTGAATTACTACTTTCAGGGTGCTTACAGGATTTTCTCCATGATCTGCTAATTCTGGAGTTTGACTACACTATTCCTCGACATTTTCATTTTGGGATCCTGTTCAGGATTTGATGACTATTTTACCTTTTAGTTCCAGGATGTCAGGGCAGTTCTGGACATTTCCTGAAGAATGGTATCCAGACTCTTTTTTGGATCACAGCTTTCAAGTAGTCCAATTACTCTTAAATTATCTCTCCTGGATTTATTTTCCAGGTCAGTGGTTTTATCAGTGAGGTATTTTACATTCTCTTCTATTTTTTCATTTTTTGATTTTGTTTAAAGATTCTTGGTTTCTCATGAAATTATTAGCTTCTATTAGTATCATTTTTATTTTTCAGGAAGTTATTTTCTTCAGGTTTTTTTTGCATCTCCTTTTTTTATCTTTTCTATATTTTAAAAAAGTTGTTATCTTTTTCCAATTACCCAATTGTATTTTAAATGATTTTTTTGTTCTCTTTTTGATGAAAGATGTTATTTTCTCTTATCTTTCTTTTCCCAACTTTTTTCATTTGATTTCTTAAATTCTTTTCTGAATTCTTCTGAGAAATTATCTTTCTGGACTAGAGTCCAAATCGTATCTTCCTCTATAGCTTAACATGTTCTGCTCTCCTTTTCTGTGCTTGTGTTTTGCCCATCCCTATCTCAAAGGTAAATTCATTTTGCTCTCTATTTTGTAATCTTTTTATTGATATTTTATTTTGCCAAATACATGTTATGAAAGTTTTTCAAAAAACTTGCATATGCCTATGTATTTTTTTAAATAAAAAAATTTCCTTCCACCCTCCTTTCTCACTTGACTCCCTTCAGCAGCAGTCAGGTTAATATTGTACATACACATTTGTGTTTAACATGTGTACAGATTAGTCATTTTCAATATGAGGAATTAGGATTAAGGGAAAGAAATACATAGGATATTTTTTTTAAAGTGAATGTAGTGTTCATTCAGATTCTGAAGGTTTTTGTGGTTTTGTTTTGTTTTTTTCTTCCTCTGGATGGGGACAACATTGTCCATAGCTGGTTTAATACAATTTTCATAGCTCTCTGAACTGCTGAGAGGAGATGCATCCATAAGAGTTGATAATCTCACATTGTTCTCTTGGTTCTGCTCCCTTAACTCAGCATCAGACCCTATAGCTCATTCCATCTTTCTCTGACTAGTCTATTTATTGTTTCTTATAGAACATTAATATTCCATAATGTTTATGTACCATAATTTGTTTAGCAGTTTCCCAGTTGATGGGCATCCCCTCAAATTTCAATTCTTTGTCACTACAAAAAGAGCTCCTATGAATATTTTGGAACATGTGGGACTTTTCCCATTTCTTCTGGGTATAGATCTAGAATTGGAATTGCTGGGTCAAAGGGTAAGAACAATTTTACAGCTCTTTGGGCATAGTTCCATATTATTTTCCAGAGTGGTTGGATTAATTCATAACTCCACCAGCTATACATTAATGTCCCAATCCTCCCATAATCTCTTCAATATTGATCATTTCCCCTTTTTCATTATGGCCAATCTGATAGGTGTGAGCTGATACCTCAGAGTTGTTTTAATATTCATTTTTGGAGCATTTTTCATTTGATTATTTATATATATATATATATATATATATATATATATATCTTAAATTTCTTCATTGAACAGTGTCTATTCATATCCTTTGACTATTTATCAATTGGGGAATAACTTTCAACTTTATAAATTTAATGCAGTTCTCTATATATTTTGGAAATGAGACCTTTAGCAGAAGATTGTATCCCAGTTTTCTGCTTTCCTTCTATTTTTTGCAGCATTGATTTTATTTGTGCAAAAACTTCTTAAATTAATATAGTCAAAATCATTCATTTTGCATTTTATAATGCACTCTAATTCTTGTTTGGTCATAAATTTATCCTCTTTCCAAGATCTAGTAGATAGATTATCTCTTGGTTTATTAATTTATCTATGGTCTTGCCCTTTATCTCTAATTCCTGTACCTATTTTTGACCTTATTTCAGTATAAGGTGTGAGATGTGGGTCTATGCCAAGTTTTTGCCATACTATTTTCCAATTTTTCTGATAATTTTTGTCAAATAGTGAGTTCATATCCCAGAAGTTGATGTCTTTGGGTTTGTTAAATGGTAGATTGCTGTTGTCATTAAACCTGTCTTTTGAACCTATCCTAATCCACTGATCTATGACTCTATTTCTTAACCAGTACCAGGCAGTTTTGATGATTGCTGCTTTATAGTATAGTTTTAGAGCTGGTAGAGCTAGGCCACCTTCCTTTACATTTTTTCCCATCAGTTCCTTTGCTATCCTTGATCTTTTGCTGCTCCAGATGAATTTTGTTAACTATTTTTCTAGCTTAGTAAAGTAGTTATTTGGTAGTCTGATTGTTATGACACTGAATAAGTAATTTAATTTGGGTTGAATCGTCATTTTTATTATATTAGCTCAACCTAACCATGAGCAATTGACATTTTTCCAACTGTATGACCCTGAAAGAGGTGCTTAACCTTTATCTTTTCCTAAGCTGTAAAAGGGAGTTCATTATAGCACCTTCTTTCCAGGGTTGTTGTGAGAATAAAATGAGATAATAAAAATGGTTAGCACTCATTTCTAGGTAATGTAAAACAATATTTTTCCCTTTGGAGTTGTTTCTGACTTAGTACTTTTTATTTAAATTCATTGTTTATATTTATATTTCTTAATTTTATGCTTTTGATATATGTATATATACATATATATATATAATGGGGGTTTTTTGTTCTTTGTATTCAAAGAAAGCCATGACATCAGGAAGGTGTTGCCCTGATAAGATTGAATTTGAGGTCTAAGTACCAAAATAAGCAGGAAATCTGTAGATTTTACTGATTTTTCAAGGGAAGAAACTTTTTTGGAATAGAAGGAATAGAGTACTTAGTTCAAGAGGAACTTATTAGATGAACTGAGAGTGGAGTAACAAGTATCATATATAATTTATTCTGTACAAATGTACCCTGTTTAACTTAATTAGCCAGATTCTTAGTCTGATTCCTGATCCTTGACCATTTGAATTCTTCATTGAGCTCTTTAACCATCACCACTTCTACACTTCAGAAAAAGAAAACTAAATACTTAAGCTAAATAAGCTATTATAGATTTTCTTACCTTATACTTGCAAATTTAGTGCTCTTTACATTAATTTGTTTACAACATGTGATCTTACTTTTCCAGTTCTGGCCTCATTTTTTTCACTTAAAAGAATTCTATGACTTCAAATATTATTCTACAAATTTATAGAGAATAAGTAATAAAATGGCTCAAATTTTAATGTAAAAAATAATTAACAGCAACTATCAAAAGTGGCATCATACAACAGAATCATATTGAAGTTCCCAGTAAAATGTGATTCCATCTGTGAAGTTGAATTGATAAGAAGTGGTTGGGAGATGTTCCCATGGCCCCAGCAGCTTGTGTAACTGAGATTTCTACTGCTATGGGCTTTGGTTCTTTCTAAAAGTGCATAGTCATTCCCAGTATCAGGTAGTTAGCTGAATCTGAAGTGGAAGACAGAGGTCACCAGCACTAAAGAGTGAAGCAAAATCCAGCATCATTCCAAGGTGGTGGGAATAGTTCAAGAACATCAATAGCCCTAACCATTTAATGCTTCAAAGCTATGAGGTGCCCCCCCTTGTCTTGACCACCTATGTGCTTCTCTATATGTGAAATCTGTGTTTAGTCTTCCTAATGATATTGTGTGTATTTGGAGGAGAGTGTGCCTCCAATTAAAGGGCAGGGGAAGGTATTGTTACCATTTTTCTTAGTATGCTTTTTCCATGTATGATTTTGTTTTGAGCCAGTTGAGTTCTCTGACTGACCAGAGACAAGGTAAACACCTTGGTAGGGATTGAAGTTAAAGGTAGCTTGTGTCTACCTTAGATCTGTAGCAATCATTCCTCATAAAACTCATTTCGATAGTGCAAGTTGTGCTTAACTATGCACTATTATTTGTATATACTTAAATATGCATATGTTCTTTCCTCCTAGCCCCCCAAGAAAATATAAACCCCTTGAGTAAGGGAACTTTTCCTTTTTGTCTTTGTATCTCCACTACCTATTCAGTGGTATACACAAAGGAGAAATTGATAAAGACTTAAAGATTGTTGATTAAGATGCAGTGATCATTTCTACCCTATGTGCACTCAATTTGTATTTTCTAAAAATAATTTTCTCTTGCTTCTGCTCACTTCTTTCTGCATCAGTTTAGTCTTCCCAAACCTTTAATTTAATATGTAGTTGTCTAGAATAGCAGTATTCCTTTTCCTTTTCCTTTTAAAAAGTAAAATTATATAACTAAGTCAAATCAGTAAATTAATAACTACTCTGTTTTCTTTGGGGAGAGAGAGAGAGAGAGAGAGAGAGAGAGAGAGAGAGAGAGAGAGAGAGACAGAGACAGAGAGACAGAGAGACAGACAAAGAGAGACAGAGAGAGAGACAGAGAGACAGATAGACTCAGATGTAGGTTGTCAGGTTGTGGTTAGGTTGTGGTTCATTTCCTAAATTCTTCATCTATTTTTTTTAGGTTTTTGCAAGGCAAACGGGGTTAAGTGGCTTTCCCAAGGCCACACAGCTAGGTAATTATTCAATGTCTGAGACCGGATTTGAGCCCAGGTACTCCTGACTTCAGGGCCAGTGCTTTATTCACTAGGCCACCTAGCCGCCCCTTCATCTATTTTCTCATTTTGTCTGTACTTTGTAATATATTCTCATAAGAATTTTATTTTTCCTTTCATTAATTTTCTCCTAAGTTCTCTCCTCTATCAATTATTGATCAAGTATTTATAATGTACGTACTATGATCTATTGTAGTGCCTGGGATACAAGTAAAATGAGCTTAATTGGAGGGGGCAGCTAGGTGGCCACTTAACCCCATTGCCTTGAAAAAAACTAAAAAAAATTCTAATTGGAGAATTAATAAATGCATTTTAAATACACTGTGCTATGTGGCACAATGGATAGAACACTGATCCAGGAGTTAGAAGAACCTGAGTTTGAATCAGATCTCAGATGTTTGATATTCACAGTGTGACCTTGAGCAAGTCTCTTAATCCTGATTGCCTCACATTCAGGGTAATCTTCAGTCATTTTGATTTGTATCTGGCCATTGGTCCCAGATGGCTCTGAAGGAAGAAGTGAGGCCAGTAACTTAGCACATTACTACCTTATTCAAATCCAATTCATGTGCTTATCAGGGCATCACCTCCCTGATGTCATGGCCTTCTTTGAATACAAAGGACAAAAGAAAATCATTATATATATTTATATATATCAAAAGCATAAAATTAAGAAATATAAATATAAACAAAGAATTTAAATAAAAAGTAATTTGTGAAGGAGGAGATGGTGGGACAAATTGTCAAGAAAAGCATCATGTCAAAGCTGGTGCCCTGAGTTGCATCTTAAATAGAAAGGGACTTTCTGTAGTTGAGGCAAAGAAGGATGGGAGGTGGGCAATGTAAAGTCAGAGGATATCGTTTGTGAAGGACAAAGAGAAGGTCAGTTTGTCTGAATGGAAGAATATGAGAGGAGGAGGAATGTATAAAGAGACTAGAAAAATAAGTTGTGGATATGTAACATAAGAAGGTTTTTATTCAGGGGTGATTGTTTATTTTTAAGATAAAAGTTCTTTTAATCTTTTGTTATTATCATAGCTAATTTAAGTGCCTTTCCCCACTTCCTTTCATACTATGTGACAATTAGTATTTTTCAGAGAGGAATAAAAATCAGCAAAACTAAACAATACATTAAAATATTATGAAAACATAGACAATGTGTAATACCTGTTGACCTTCCATAGTAGTGGGTTGGGGTGTCTTCTCATATCTCTTTATACTAGTCAGGCTTGATCTTTATAATTTTGTTAAATTTATTCTTGATTTTTTTAGTGTGTAATTGTTCTTTCCATTTATAATGTAATTACTATGTACTGTATTTTCTTGGCTCTGCTAACTTCATTCTAGAATAATTCATATGAATCTTTCCAAGTTTCCCTTTATTTATCACATTGCTTCATTTCTTACATCAGAGTGATTTTCCATTGCATTAATAGGCATAATCGATGACCATCTTCTTTGTTTCCAATTCTTTATTATTACAAAAAGTGTTGCTATAAGTATTTTGGACTTGATGGGGACATTTTTCTTCTCAGTGACTTTCTTGGAGTATAATTCTGGCAAATGGAATCTCTGTTTCAAAGGGCATAATATTTTAGTCACTTTATTTGAATAATGGCTATACAAATTTCACTTATCCATAAATAATGTGCCTATCATTCCATAACATCTCCAAGATTAACTATTGCTATTTTGACATTTTTTTATCAATTTGTCAGTTGTTTTTATTTGCATTTCTTTTATTATTAGTGATTTAGGATATTGCTTCTTGTCATTGTGAATACTTTGCAATTATTCTTATTATTGGGGAATGTGTATGTTTGTTTATGTAGGCTTTAGAAAGAAAAATGAATACAATTTTAAATGTGTTGAGAGTAAATTTCATGGATCATTCAGATTGAAATGTCCAATACATAGTATTAAAGATCAGAAGAGAGCCTGAGGCTAGACATCTGAGAGTCATTTTCCTAGAGATGATGGCTAAATTCACTGTAGTTGATGAGACCAAGAATAGAAAATAGCCCAATACAGAAAAATGCTCTCCATATTTGTTTTCAGTATTTTCTCATATGAGTATATAACCTTGACATATATCATTCTATATTATTCTTGTCTGATGTGTACATGTGATAGTAAACATGATTTACATCAACCTACCAGTGGATGAGGAGAGTAGAATTTGACTGCTTATTCCATACTTGGAAATATAATTTATAAAATAACATATAAAAATTATCTCTAATTTTTTTTAGAATTAAAGACTCATCTCATCCTCCTTCCATTCTCATAAGAATACTTTATTATTGTGGTATATTTCTTCATTGACAAATACTGAGTGCTTATTAATAACATAGGATCAAATCATTTTAGATCTATATTTAGAACTAGAAAGCAATTTAGGAGCCATCTAGTCCAGGTTTCTCATTTTACATCTGAAGGTGAAGACTAAGAGGTAACATATCTTGGCCAACATAACCCAAGGAGAGTCAGAGTTTGGACCTAGTCCTCTAAGTAGAAATATTGCACTTTTCTGTTTTGTCTTTCTAGGCTTCTTTACAACTTAGATTCTTTTAAAAAAAGAAGATTATCTGAATCATTTTAATTTTGTCACTTGTCTCTTTTAATCATTATGATCTTAACATCCTAATTTTTAATGATAACTAAAATGTTCTTTTCTCTTTTAAATCCTTTCTTAATCCTTGATTGTTAAATAAGGAAGGATAACTTATATACCTTCTGTGATTATGCAAACATAAAATCTTGGACTCACTCAAAGAATGTTTTACTAGAACAAATATTTGGAATAATATCTGAAATAGTAATAGATATTTCTGGTAATAGATATTGTTCATTCTGTTGCCTGTGCATTCTTGAGAATTTGCTATTTGTCAAAGACTTCTATCTATGGTACTTTTTATGTTACAAATATAATAATAACATAGAACAACACTATATAATAACTATAATAATAACACTAGAACAACAACATTGTCTGAAAACTTGGAAAATTTTGAGTCTCATTTGTTGATTGAAAGTAAGTCTAAAGTTAATTAACATAGTTTACTGATTATAAATGCCAAGAATTGATGGCTTTCAGAGTATATAGTTCACTGGGCTTAGAATTTCAGAGTAAAATATACAAATATTTTCCCCAGAAAATGAGCATTCCATAATATTTCATAATCTGAATAAGATACTTATGGTGTCTTTTTTCTTTGAAGGAACTCATAAATGAGAGGTAATTTAATCCAAATGAATTCATTACCTTTTCATACTTTTTTGCTTAATTCTGCATGTATGCAAGTTTTTATGTAAATATATCTAGGTGCATAGAAAAATGGATGTAATTGTGAGAATCCTGAGCACCTTCTTTTTCTCAGTCAACACAGGATATATTTTTAAATTGAGACTAGATGATCGTGACAAAGAAACATTGAAGACCAGTTTTCAGAAAGCAGTTACCTGCTCTGCCAGCTACAATGATGATTCTGGTATCAATTTGAAAGACAGATCAATGTGTAATAATTTGGGGAAGGTGTTAAGAGACACCTTTCTCTTTTTGGTTCATTTTGCCCTTTATTATCATCATTCGTCAGGTTTTTCTAGATCAAATGTAACATTTTCCATTTTTTTCTGGACTTGTGGTCTGGTACTACTCAACAGCAGACTGTTAACTACTACTGGCTGGCATATATGACTGCAGTGACTCAACTGTGGCAGACAGATGGAATTGTTTCCAATGTACACCTAAGGAGACCCTCAGTAAAGCAAACATTGATTTTGGAATGGTGTTTTTTTCCTTCTTTCCTCCTTGTAACCAGGAGCCTATAAATAGAATCCCTATATTCTGGCCCTGCACCCCCACTAATTTAACCCATTTTTAAAATTGAGAGATGAACTTCATGTCTTGCAAGATATTGTAGGAAGCCCAAACCTTTTCACTGGAGCCAACTATAATGGCGGTGCTATAGATGACTAATAATGAGTATGTCTCAGAGGTAGAGCTGAAATTCATGGGTGGCCTCTAGTTCCTACTGGTTCACTAGGTTCATCCTGCCTTGGTGGACCAACTCCAAATATTATAAATCATATAGATGTAAGCTTTTATCTGATGTAACTTGTTTGCTCTATTTATTTGGAAAATTTCAGTAACTGCATTCCTAAAAGCCTTTGCTGTTGAATTTCCCATAACTGAAGCTTACTCAAGAATGTTTAGTCTTAACAGCATGTGGTTTCCTTTAGGGATTCCTGAACCACATTTTGAAGAGAGACATACTGGTACTGAAGTATGGTAAATTTACTTCCAGGTAACCTGGGGCTACCTTAGAATGCCTGTGCTTTCTACTTGAAGACAGAGTGGGTGGCAGTGGTAAAGTAGAACACAAATACACACACACACACACACACACACACAAAGTAAATATTTAGGAATTGCGTGTGTGATAGCACACAAAACTAGTTTAAAGTTGAAATTTTAGAGAGTGATTTGTTCTAATTATTTTAACAAGAAAATGTATGATTTAAATGCCCAACCTAATACACTCTCAGTTTATTAAAAGCATATTAACACCTTAAGGAGAGAATTCCAAAGTGAATACTTAGATATGAATAAAATCATTCATTTGAAACAGTAATGTGCATTTGAATTCAGGTCTCCTAAGCCAAAATTTCAGAAAGGGCTCCATTATCCCTTGTTAATTTCTATGCAGATCACTGGCTAATAGATGGACCTTCTCTTCTTACTGGGTGTTCTTATGCTGCAAAGAATTGATGCAAGTTTCTCTTAAAACTGGAAAATTATCTTCTCAGGGCTGAGTTTTTTGGGGGCACGATAATGGACAAATCTATTTTCAGTGACATCAAACATATATGAATTATATGTTTCTGTGTGTCTATAATCGTATTCATGTACATTTTGTAAATATATATATATATATATATATATATATATATATACATACATATACACATATGTGTGGTGACTGTATATGTGAATATGTGTATACACCTGGCTCTGGAATCATTATTTGATTCCAAATCCTGACTGAGAACAACTAGCTGTGTGACCTTAAATAAGTAAGCCACTTACCTTTTTTATTTTCTCTTCTAAGGAATCTCAAATGATCTTACTATATGAATGAGAAAGGATTTCTTGTAAAATAAACATTCTGTTTTATTGAATTAATTATTTTTTCAAAATAACTATATAATAAGAATAAAGCATGTGAAAGTCTTGTTCTCTATTATTACCCTAATCTTTTTCAATTCATTTCTCTCAAAAAATTAAAATCATTCTCAAAAAGATTTTGGATAGGAAAATAGCTGTTAGGTATGGATACTCTCTTTGTCACTTTTTTTCAATATCAATAAGATCCAAGATTCTTCTCATACCTTAGTTATTTTCTTTCCCCTCAGATACCTTGTGTATCACTCTATTTCCTCAGAATTTTATAGCTCTCAGAATGAAGATCTTAGATATATACTTGATCTAAGCCAGCTGCTTTCCTTATTATTATCTTTGCTATCTCTAGTACCAATGTAATTTTTTTCTTTTTGTTTCAATGTAATTTTTTAAAAATTCTTTTCAAAACTTTTAACTTTCTAATCTTTCTTTTGGAATTTATGGTGCTTAAAGGATATAGTGAAGCCCATAACAATTATGATTTTACTGTTCACTGTTCCTGTAGTTTCATTAGCTTTCCTTTTAAGTACTTTAAATACTCCTATGCTATGCCCATGTGTGCATCTTTATAAATCAATTAATCTGCATGTATTATGTGCCTACTATATCCTAGGCAATGGTGAGTGAAAGACCAGAAATAAAAAATCTCTGTCTTTAAGGAGTTTATCTTCTACCTAGGGGAACAATACATACATATCTATATGTATCTATCTATATATGTACATATGCATATGCATGTATACCTACATATACCTACATATACAATAATATATGAATATAAATAAATGTATATATATATATATATATATATATATATATATATATATATATGTATACCCAAACACATATATGCTTGTATATAATTGGGTAGTACCCTGAAGGACTAATGCTTCATACAAATGTATATACATATGTGATGGACAGAGAAACACAGAAAGACAGAGAAAGACAAATAAGTAGAAAGCACCATAGGAAGACAGGGAAAGATATAGATGGAGCTAGAGGGACACAGTGATGAAGACAGAGACACATACCAAGAGACACAAAGCAGAAAGAGAGAAACAGAAGAAACAGAGACAGAGACAGATGAAAAAACACAGAGAGACAATGACAGAGAGTGACATAGAGATGGCCAAAACAAGGAGTGAAGAAAGAAAGGGAAAGAAGGCATACCACTTAAAATTTTGAACAGGAGGTCATAGGCACATAGCCTGTCCTTTCTAGTTGGTCTGTCTGAAGGTAATACAAAGTAAGGAGACCTCCCTGAATTGCAGCCCTTCATTCAAAGTCTGGTTATTAGTTTGTTAAGTAATATAACAGAAGATATTCTTAGTTACATGTATGTAGAACTAAACAGACTCTGAGGTCTTTTCCAACTCTAAGACAAAAATGTGATTCTAAGCCTCAAGGAGAGAATTCTTTGGGTATTGCAAAATCCATGAAATGGCAAGTGTATACTGAGGACTTTGCTAATGCAATGTTAAAGTGTTTGTTGCTTTGGGATAACACAATAAACCTGGGCTAGTCCCTCATCCCCCATCCATTATGACTGAATGGAAGGGACTTCAGTAAAGGTGAATCAAAAGACATTGGACACTAAGCCTATTGGGCAAATGTTAAATGTAATAGCAAGGGCCTCTGACTATCTCTTCCCATTTACTGATTATTTGAGTTGACATATTAAACACTTATTAAGCATCTACAATTTGTTAGGTACTTTGTTAAATATACAATATAAAGAAAGGTTAAAAAATGAACAAACAGACCCTCCTCCCAGGTCCAGGGTAGAGGGGAGTGCCAGTGGTCATCCACAGACCAGAGCTCAGGCCAAGAGAGCAGTTAGAGACCTTGAAGGAATTAAGGTCTCTGGGGAGGGGTACCAAAAACACTCAAAAGCTTGGGAAGTGCCATAAATCAGTCATAGACTGATAGAGTAAATGAGGAAACAACAGAAAAAGAAGAATCTGATCATAGAAATTACTTTGTCCCATGGAGGATCAAAATATACATTAAGAAGATGACAAAGTCAAAGCTTCTGTATACAAAGCCTCCAAGAAAAATAGGAAATGATCTCAGACTATGGAAGAGCTCAGAAAACACTTTGAAAAGCAAGGAAGGGAGGTTGAGGAAAAATTAGGAAGAGAAATAAGAGTGATACAGGAAAATCATGAAAACCAAGTCAGCAATGTGGAGATACAAAATAATGTGGAAGAAAATAACATGTTAAATACCAGATTAGGTCAAATGGAAAAAAGCAGTCCAAAAGGCAAAGGAGGAGAAGAATGTCATAAAAAGCCAGATTGGCCAGATGGAAAAGAAGATAAAAAAGCTTTCTGAAGAAAATGACTCCTTCAAATGAAGAATGGAGCTAAAAGAACCTGCTGACTTTGTGAGAAATCAGGAAACAAAACCAAACCAAAATAGTGAAAAAAAATAGAAGAACGTGTGAAAAACTGGAAAAACAACTGGCCTTGAAAAAAGATCCTGGAGAAATAATTTTAAAATTATTGGGCTACCTGAAAGTCATGACCAGGAAAAGAACCTAGATTTCATTTTTTAAAACATAATCCAACAAAATTGCCCTGAGATCCTAGAAGCAGAGGGTAAAATAGAAATTTAAAAAATCCACCTCTGTCCCCACCAAAAACAACATTCAGGAATATTATAGTCAAATTCCAGAACCCCCAAGTCAAAGAGAAAATACTACAAGAAGCCAGAAAGAAACAATTCAATTACCACAGTGCTATAGTTAGGATTACACAGGATTTTGCAGTGTCCACATTAAGGGCTCAGAGGGCTTGGAGTATGATATTCCAGAAGGCAAAACAGCTTGGATTACAACAGAGAATCAACTACCCAGGAAAACTGAACATTCTCTTTCAGGGGAAAAGATGGACTTTCAATGAAACTGGGAACTTTCAAACTTTCCTGTGGAAATGACCAGAGCTGACCAGAAGTTTTGATCTTCAAGTACAGGACACTGGTGAAGCATAAAGAGGGTGGATAGGAAGGGCTAATTATGAGGTATGTATTATTGTTGAACTATTTCTGTAAGGGATTAAGATAACTGATAACTCATATAAGCCTTCTCATTTACAAGAACAGTTAGAAGGAGCCTATATAGACAAGGCATGGAAAGGAGAATATAATGGTATAAAAATGGAGTCAATGGGTGAGAAAAGAATGTACTGGGAGAAAGGAAAAGGAGAAGTAGAATGAGGTAAGATATTTCATATAAAAGAGTCAAAGAAAAGCTTTTGCAATGGAGTGGAAGGGGGGAAGGTAAGGGGGGGAATGAATGAGCCTTCATTCTCATCAGAAATGACTCAGAGAGGAAATAAGATATACCTTCAATAGGTTATAGAAATCAATCTTACCCCAGAGGAGAGGAAAGGCATGAGAGAATGGGGACAAGGGGGCGTGAATGGGGGTGTAGGTGATGGAAGAGTGGTATGATCATGGGAGAGGGTAGTCAAGTACAGCACACTTCTGAGGAATGGAGTGAATGGAGAGAGAATAAAATCAATGAGAGTAGGGAAGAAGACCTGGAGGGAAATATTTAACAAAAACAACTGTCCAAAAAATATTGAAGAACTTCTCTGTTGGACTTATGATAAAGTATGCTATCCATGTCAGAGACAGAACCAAAGGTATCTGATGTCATACTGAAGTACATTTTTTTCCCTCTCACTTCATTTCTCTTGAGGTTTCTATATCTTTTTTTGGGGGAGGGGTTTATATGTACTTTAATATCAAGATTATAGTAGTAATGTGAAAATAAATAAATCAAGTTAATAGAAAAAATAAAAATGAAGATAATTCACTCAGAAAAAAAAGATCAGCAAGAACCAGATAGTGAATGCAAAAGAGTTTTTTATTTGATTTTAAAGGCATTTAGGTGCCTCTGATCCATCTTGATCAGGGATTTAAAAATTAGACTGTCCAAAATTATTTCAATGTCCCGATCTCCTTATCTGAAAGGTTATCTTGGTTTGGAAATCCTATTGCACTCTTTTTCATGCCCAAGATCTCAAATTCCATGGTTCCAAGGTAAGGGGTACTTCTATTTTCCCCTTGGGAAATATTTTTACCCAGACAGTGAGTAGCTTCATGTTAAAAAGAAGGGCTGTGCTTTAAGAAGACACAACAGTACCTTTTTGGTCCTTGTGCTTAACATTGGCATTCTGAGGAGGAACTGTCACTACTGGGATCTGAACTTTGCATCCTATGTTAGATCAGTGTGTTGGAGGCCTGATTGCTGTTTTTTATCACTATAGGAATTTAACTTCCTCCTCTTCCCCACTTCCACCACATGAAAAGGTTGATCTGGTCCCACTGTTTTCCTGTGCTGCTACTGTTAGGGTTCTCCTATGTAGGCACAGATGCTGTAAGTCAATGTTCTACCAACCTTGGTTGTTCCACAGTAGTTTTATCTTGATCTTGAATGCCTTCTTCCATCATTAAGATTTTGCTTTCATCTTAAATTTTTTTCCTTTGTCATTACCTCTGTCTTTTATTCTCTGAGATCTGGATCCATTTTGAAAACATGGCATCTCTGGCTAGCTTTTTTAGCACTGGTTTCACTTTTACTTAAGCCCCCAGTTCAGTGGTCTTGGTGGGAGAGTTTGAATATTATTCTAGTCAATAAATCTCTATTTCCTCATCTGTAAAATGAAAAGCTTGGACAAGTTCATTTTTACTGTACAATATAAATCTAATTTATTTGACTTGCACAGACATTTGAGATGCTGCTTTGTAAGATGTATAAGATTTTAACTGCTTGAGGTACTGGGACTAGGGTTAGTTAAATATGACTTTATGTGTAGAGTATATGAAATAATATCAACCTATTCAGTTTGGTATCAGTTGATTAAAAATACTGATTTAAAAAAATCTAGTGGGAGATGGCAGCATGAGAATAGGAGCCTTATAATATTTCAAAAACCTTAACATTTGACTCTAAATTTTCAAGAGACAGATCCCACAGAAAGATCCATTGAGGCACTTCTGCAGTCCAAGATAACATGGAAGATCAGGGAAAGACTCTGTTCCATGGGGTTGGAGGGGAGTGGCAGTAAGCCAGGATCATTGTGCTGGAGTGAAGGAGCTCCAGCCTTGTAGAAACAGCCCGTGGTGTGCCTGGGTCCCTGGGAGCACCAGCTCTTGGCAGCAGAAGCAGTTTCCTGACCTGCCAACCCAGAGGACACCAAACACAATTTGGAAGATCAGAGGGGAAACCTCTTCCAGGGAGAGTATGAATCCCAGGACAGCTTGACCCTCAATGCAGCCATCAGTGCTGCCTGGATCCCAGGAAATGGAAGCAGGCCTACAGAGCTGCACAGCAGGGAGCCACCTGGCAGCTGCTCCCAGAGTACTCAGCCCACAGAAGGTAGGGAGGTGGGGGAGACTGTCGAGGTCTCTTCTCTGTCCCTGGGACAAAACCCTTTGCTTTGTCCATATTCAGACCCTAATTAGTCTGGGCCCCCATACTGCCATAACAGAGCAGGGATCCTCCTCACAACTCCAGGGCAGAGGGGTATGTGTGCTTGTGGTCATCTTTAGACCAAAACACAAGTTAGGAGAGCAGTCTGAGCCTCTCAAAACACCTTGAAGGAACTGAGGTTCTTGCAGGGGTGTCTTAATAATATTCAAAAGCTCAGGAAACACCCCCAAAACCAGGACACAGGCTGGAGAAATGAGTAAACAGAAAAAAGGAACCTGAATATAGACAATTTCTTTGGTTCCATGGAGGATCAAAATATACACTCAGAAGATGACAGTTCTGTATCTAATGCCATCAAGAAAAATAGAAGTTGGGCTCACCAAAGATTTTGAAAATAAAGTAAGGGAGGTAGAGGAAAAATTGGAAAGAGAAATGAGAGAGGTGCAGGAAAAACATGAAAACCAAGTCAACAGCTCAGTCAAGGAGATCCAAAAAATGCTGAAGAAAACAACATGTTAAATGGAAACAGGGCAAATGGGAAAAGCAGTCCAAAAAGTTAATGAGGAGAAGAATATTTTAAAAAGCAGAATTGACCAGATGGAAAAAGAGCCAAGAAAGCTCTCTGAAGAAGACTTCTTCAAACGTAGAATGGAGCTAAAGGAAGCCAATGACTTTGCAAGGAATCAAGAAACAATAGAACAATACCAAATGAATGAAAAACTAGAAGAAAACGTGAAATATCTCATTGAGAAAACAACTGACCTGGAAAACAGATCCATAAGAGACAATTTAAAATTATTAGGCTACCTGAAAGTCCTGATCAGCAAAAGAGCCTAGATTTCATTTTTTAAAGAATCTCTACAGGAGATTATCCTAGAAGCAAAGGGATAAATAGAAATTGAGAGAATTCACTGATTTCCTCTGGAAAGAGAACCCCCCAAAAATAACCCCCAGGAGCACTAAAGCCTAGTTCTAGAACTCCCAAGTTAAAGAGAAAATATTACCAGCAGCTAGAATGAAATAATTCAAACATTGTGGTGCTACGATCAGAATTACACAGGACTTGGCAGCATCCCACATTAAGGGCTTGTAAGGCTTGGAATATAATATTCTGGAAGACAAAAGAGCTTGGAATGCAACTGAACATCAACTACCCAGCAAAATTGAACATCCTCTTCCAGGGGAAAAGATAGACTTTCAGTGAAACAGGGAAATTTCAAATATTCCTGTTGAAATGATCAGAGTTGAACAGAAAGTTTGATCTTCAAGTTCAGGATTCAGGTGAAGCATAGAGAGAGTGGATGAGAAGGATAAATTATGAGAGATTTATGATGATGGACTGCATGTATTACTACATGGGAATATGATACTGATAATACTCATATGAACCTTCTCATTTATTAGAGCAGTTAGAATGAGCTTATATAGACAAGGCACAGGAGAGAGCCGAATCTGAAGGTATGATATATTGTAAATTGGAGTCAGTGGGTGTAAAGGAAATGTACTGGGTAAAAGGGAAAGGAGAGGTAGAATAGGCAAAGATATTTCATGTAAAAGAGCTGAGAAGTAGCTTTTGCAATGGTATGGAAGGGGGGAAGTAAGGAGGAATGAGGGAGCCTTCATTCTCATTCGAAATGGCTCAGACAGGAAATAACACACATATATAATAGGGTATAGAAATCCAGAGGAAAGAGGAGAGAAAGGGGATGGGAGAGAGAAGACAGGGAGAGGGGAAGGGGGATGTAGGTGATAGAGGAGAGGGTAGATCATGGGAGAAAATCCTAGTCAGATACAAAACATTTTCTTTTTTATTTTTTGCAAGGTAGTGGGATTGGGTGACCTGTCCCAGTCCATGGAGCTGGGTGGTTGCTGGGTCTGTGGGGTGGAATGTAGGCTTGGGACCTCCTGACCCCAGGGTGAGTGCTCTGTCTGCTGCGACACTCAGCTGTCCCATAGCATACTTTTGAAGAAGAACAGAATGAAAGGAGAGACAAAATGTATTAAATGGTAGTGGGGAGGAATAGATGGAGGGAATTATAATCAGCAACAACTGTGGAAAAATATGGAAGTAACTTCTTTGTGATGGATTTATGATAAAAAATTCAATCCACCCCAGAGACTGAGCTGATGGTATCTGAATACAGACTGAAACACATTTTTTTTCTTTTTCAGTTTATTTCTTATGAGGTTTTTTTATTTTTTTGGGGGGGTTGTGTTTACTCTTACAACAAGACTAATTTAGTAATGTGTAAATAAAATGTAAATTAAAATAAATCTAAAAATAAAAAAATTAAAAGATAAAAAAATAAGCATACATATGCTGAAAAGTAGTCGAAGTATACTTTGAGAAATGTAATAAAATAATTTATTTTAAATGGAACAAAGGATATTTTAATGCTTGCTCATTCAAAACTCAAATTAAATTTGAACTGAATGTAGAGAGGTAGAATGTCACTTGATATTTCAAATCGACATTCATTTCCACAGACATTTTATTCCTTAAAAAAAGAAAATGTCATAGGACTTACAGTCCTGTCTTTTATCAATAGTTGTACAGTATGTGCAATGATTTGGATAAATATTCAAAATGTGATTTAAATACACATTGAAATTTTATTTCTAGGTCAGAACATACACAGATGTGGTATAAGAAATAATATAATTTTTGAAATTATGTAATCTGAAGTTATTCTGACATGTTTATATCTTATAATGGAATTATTAAATGAAAAGAGAGATGTCATCAAAATACCCTACTATATGCCTAGTCTGGGTTCATTACTGAATTTTCCTTCTCATGTTTTCCTTCCTACATTTTTGTTTCATTTCTGTGTTTTCATTCCAGTTACTTTCAGAAACATGCCCAAGACAATGAATTTACTGTCTTTTTTGTCTAGTTAGAACATTTAAGTGAATTATGGATCTAGTAAATTGCTTCAGGAAGATTCAAAGACATTTCAAAGTCTTTTGAAAAATACTCAAAGACTTAGGAATATTTTCTAGCAATAAAATGACAAAAACTCTAGAATATGAAGTTATTAATAAATAGAATATATAATAAACATAGCATTATAATTATTGCTCTATGTAAATCATATTGTGAAGCTACAGTCGAAGACCATACTTGTTCTGCCTGGTGATACACTATATTTGCTTAAGGACCTGCTTAGCTAAATTTAGAGAGGTTCAGCATCAGTCAGACCATATGTATTCATCTTATGCTGGTTGCCCCTATCTATATTAATTTTTATTGTAATTTACTGTGCTAGGTATTGGGGGAAAACACAATGATAAATAAAATAAAAATAAAATAAAGTCTTTTGGTGCCAAGATGGCTCAGTGAGGAAATGATGCTCTGAAGCCCTCCCAAATTCCCCTCTAAACAACTAGAATAATGAATCAGAATTGATACAGGAGTATGGAAACAGCTTACCAGACTGGTAGTGGTATGGGAGCAGCCAGATCCACTAGGGTGGTAGCAGCAAGAGCCGCTCACCAAGTGGTCACCAAAAGTAGCAGTAGTTGCTCACTCCAATCCTGGAGCAGTCCTTGGAGCAATCCCTGGAGAACCAGGGAGACCCAGGAAGACCCATGGAGACCCACACTCCTGCAGGCCAGTAGCCCCCTAGGCAATTGGGCAGTCTGTGTAGCCAGCAAGGCCTCAGCCCCGAGGTCCCACCCCTTTAATCTGTATTAAGACACCATTGGTCCCACCAACAAGGTCTTGACCCCACAGACCAGTAGTGAAGCCCTGCCCTAGGGCTGGCCACCCGTGAGTTCCTGCCCCAGGTCCTAGCAGTAGAGAGATCCTTTCCATAGAAATCCAGCAGCAAGGCCCCACCTCTGGAATAGCCCGGCAGGTAAACCCCACATGGTGGGGGGGTAGACACAGAGGTCCCTTCCCCTACTATAAGCCAGAAAGGAAGCCTACCTTCCAGGGAAATCAAGCAACTAAGCCCTGAAAACCATTGGAAGGCAGAGCCCAGCAAAAAAAAACCCAACAAAAAAACAGGACCAGAGCTCAATGCTTACATAAAAATACCAAGTCACAAAATAGGCAGAAAAAAATGTGCAAAACAAAAACAAACAGGAAAAAACCAGTTTGTGTTACTGTGGTGAAAGAGAAGATCAAGGCATAAACTTAGAAGAGAACAATAGTGTCAAATTGACGATATGTGTAGCCTCAAAGAAAAATGTAATTTGCTCTAAGGCTCAAAAAGAATTCTTGGAAGAGCTTTAAAAAAATTTCAAAAAAAAATTAGAGAAATTGAAGAAAAAATGTGTTAAAAGGGGGAACAATGCAAGAGAATAATGAAAAAAGAGTCAATAGCATGAGAAAAGAGATGCAAAAATTTATTGAGGAAAAAAATTTCCCCCCCAAAATTGAACTGACCAAATGATAAAGGTAGTACAATAGTTCACTGAAGAAAATGGTTCCTTAAACATTAGAGTTGAACAAGTGGAACCTATTGATTCTATAAGACATCAAGATGCAATAAAGCAAAATAAAAATAGGAAAAAATAGAAGGAAATATTGGACTGTAATCAAAAGCCAAGATTAAAAATAAGGCATAGATAACTTCTTTCAAGAAATTATTTTTAAAAATTATTGCTTAGTATTTTAGTTTTCCCCAGTTACATGTAAAAATAATTTCCCCCAGTTGAATGTAAAAATAATTCCAAATTATCTCTCTTTGCTCCTCCTCATCCAATCCCACTTATTGAGAAGGTAAGAAATTTGATATAGGTTATTCATGTACAGTCATGCAAAAATTTTCATAATAGTCATGTTGTGGTAGAAAATATACACCCCCCAAAAAGAACCCTGAAGAAAATAAAGGTTTAAAAAAGTATACTTTAATCTGTATTCAGACACCATTGGTTTTTTCTCTGGAAATGGATAGCATTTTTCACCATGTTATTCTTCAGAGTAGTTTTGAATCATTAGGTTGATGAGAATAGCTAAGTCATTCACAGTAGGTTATCTTTAAATATTGCTGTTACTTGTAAACAGTAAATTTCACTTTAAGTTAATTCATAAGTTTTTTTAGGTTTTTCAGAGAGCATTCTGCTCATAATAATATTTGTCCTTCATTTTTGAAGAAGACCATGACATCAGAGAAGTGATGTCATGATAAGCAAATGAACTGAATGTGAGTGAGGGGCTTCTATGCTAAGTCAGTGGGCTCACTTTCTCCTCCAGAGTTATCTGTTTCTAGTTGACAGATATGAATTGGGATGACCGAAGATGGCCTTGGATGTGAGACAATCAGTGTTAGATGACTTGCCCAAAGTCACACAGCCAGGAAGAGACAAGCAGGTTGAGGCCAAATTTGAACTCCCATCCTCCTGACTCCAAGGCTCTATCCACTACATCACCTAGCTGCAGAATAGTACTGAATCATACTCACAAAAGAAAATTTGTTCAAGCATTCTCAAATTGATGCCAGGCTACTCCAGAGGTGGGACCTTGCTGCTGGATTTCTATGGAAAGATAGTCTTTCTACTGGTATGAGGTAGGGACTCAGAAATGTTGCATTTCTTCAATTAAGAATGAAGTAGTGGGGCAGCAGGTGGTGCAGTGGAGTCAAGAGGACCTGAGTTCAAATCTGGCCTCAGACACTTAAAAAGTACCTAGTTGTGTAACCTTGGGCAAGTCACTTAACTCCATTGCCTTACTAAATAAAAAAGGATAAGTTAGAGTATTTTATTTTCATATGACTATTGATAGTTTTGATTATTTCATCTGAAAATTGTTCATATTAGGGGTGGCTAGGTGGCGCAGTGGATAAAGCACCAGCCCTGGAGTCAGGAGTACCTGGGTTCAAATCTGGTCTCAGACACTTAATAATTACCTAGCTGTGTGGCCTTGGACAAGCCACTTAACCCTATTTGCCTCGCAAAAAACCAAAAAAATTGTCCATATCTTTTGGTCATTTGTCAGTTATGGAATGGATCTTAATTTTATATGTTTGAGAAATGAGATATTCTTTAAGAGAAACTTGCTTCAATTTTTTCAGTTATTATTGCTGTGTATTCATCCACACTATTTTCCTCTTTTTTATTCTATTCTCTCTCTCCTTTCTACCTGCCTCTCCTCAAACTTATTTTGCTTCTGACTACCTTCAACCCCAATTTGCCTTCCCTTCTATCATTCCCTCTTATCTTATTCTTTCTTATAGGGTAAGGATAGAATTTTATACCCAATTAAATATGTATGTTATTTTCTCTCTGAGACAATTCTAATGATAGATTCACTCATTCATCCTTACCTCCCCCCTCTTGCTCTCCTCTGTAATAGCTTTTTTTGCCTTTTTATGTAAGTTAATTCATACCATTCTGCCTTGCCCTTTCCCTTTCTTCCAATACATTCCTCTTTTGTCCACTAATTTTATTTTTTTCAGAAATCCCTTCTACCTTTAGACATACCTTCATATTCAACTTGCACCTGTATATATACTCCTTCTAACTACCCTAACAATGAGAAATTTCTCGAGTTATCAGTATTATCTTCCCATGTAGGAATGCATACAATTTACTGTTAAGTTCTTTATATTTCCCCCTTTTTTGTTTACCTTTTTGTGTTTCTCTTGAGACTTGTTTTTGAGGACAAAGCTTTTTATTTAACTCAGATCTCTTCATCAAGAAATTTTGAAAGTCCTCTATTTCATTCAATATCCATCTTTTCCACTGAAAGAGTATACTTAATTTTGATGAGTAGTTGATTCTTGGTTGTAATCCAAGCTCTTTTGCCTTCAGGAATACTATATGCCATACCCTCTCATCTTTTAATGTAAAAGTTGGTAAATTTTATTTTGATTATTGTTGGCTCCTTGTAATAGTTTCTCCTTGACCTGGTAGCTTTGGAATTTGGCTATTCTATTCCTGGGAATATTCATCTAGAGATGTCTTTCAGGAGGTGACTGATGAATTATTATCATTTCTAGTATACTCTCTGGTTATCAGAGCAATTGTCCTTGATAATTTCTTGAAAGATGATATCTAGGTTCTTTCTTTGATCATGACTTTCAGGTCATCCAATAATTTTAAAATTCTCTTTCCTGGATCTGTTTACCAGTTCAATTTTTCATCAATGAAAAACACATTTTCAATCAAAGGATATGAAAGGAAATTTACAGATGAGGAGACCAAGACAATCCATAGTCATATGAAAAATTGTTCTAAATCATTACTTATTAGAGAAATGCAAATTAAAGCTTCTCTTAGGTACCATATCACTCCTCTCAGACTAGCCAATATGACCAGAAAGGATAATGATCATTGTTGGAAGGGTTGTGGGAAATCTGGGACACTATTACATTATTGGTGGAGCTGTGAACTAATCCAAACTTTCTGGAGAGAAATTTGGAACTATGCCCAAAGGGCAACAAAAATCTGTATACCCCTTGATCCAGCAATACCACTATTGGGTATATACTCTATAGAGATGATGAAAAAGGGTAAAAACATCACTTGTACAAAAATATTCATAGCAGCCCTGTTTGTGGTGGCAAAAAATTGTCCTTCAATTGGGGAATGTCTCAGCAAACTGTGGTATATGTATGTCATGGAACACTATTGTTCTATTAGAAATCAGGAGGGATGGGAATTCAGGGAAACCTGGAGGAATTTGCACGAACTGATGCTGAGTGAGATGAGCAGAACCAGAAAAACACATTGTACACCCTAACAGCAACATGGGGGTGCTGATCAACCTTGTTGGACTTGTTCATTTTATCAGTGCAACAATCAGGGACAATTTGGGGCTGTCTGTGATAGAGAATACCATCTGTATCCAGAGAAAGAATTGTGGAATTTCAATAAAGACCAAGGACTATTAACTTTAATTTAGGGAAAAAAAACCTGATATCTTATTGTCTGATCTTGCTATCTCTTATACTTTATGTTTCTTCTTTAAAGATATGATTTCTCTCTCATCACACTCAGTTTGGACCAATGTACAACATGGAAACAATGTAAAGAATGACAAATTGCTTTCGGTGGGGGGGTAGAGGAGGGAAGTAAGATTGGGGAAAAATTGTAAAACTCAACATAAATAAAATCTTTATTTAAAAAATACATGAATTGAAGAGTTGCATAAAAAAGGTAAATGAAAAGGGAACTCAAAAAATAAAACAGTACAAAATACAGAATTAATAATCTTAACTGTAAAAGGGAATGGGATGAACTGTCGCATGAAATGGAAGCAAATATCAGTATGGATTAAAAAAACAGAATCTTACAATATTTTGTTTACAAGAAATAAACTTGAAGCAGAGAGACACACAGGGTAAAGGTAAACATTTGGAGCAAAATATATTATGCCTCAGTGGAAGTAAAAAATCTGGGGTAGTGATCCTAATCTCAGACAAATTGAAAGCTAAATTCAATCTCATTCATAGGGATAAGGAAGGAAATTGCATCTTCTTAAAAGGCACCATTGGAAATGAAGCTATATCATTACTAACCATGTATGCACCTAGAGGTATAGCATCCAGATTCCTAGAGGAAAAGTTGAGTGCAATACAAGGAGAAACAGACAGAAAAAATTTAATATGGGAGCCCTCAATCTCCCTCTCTCATAACTAGATACATCTAACAACAAAATAAACAAGAAGGAAGTAAAGAAGGTGAATGAAATCTTAGAAAACTTAGATATGATAGACCTCTGAGGGAAACTTAATTGAGACAGAAAAGAATATACCTTTTTCTTGGCAGTACATGGCACCTTCAGCAAAAGTGACCATGTATTAGGCACAAAATGCATAAAATCAAGCAGAAAACAGAAATAATAAATACACAATTCTGGGACCATTATACAATACAAATTATATGTAATAAAGGGTCAGGGAAAGATAAACCAAGAACTAATTGGAAATTAATAACTTTATCTTAAATAATGGGTGGATCAAAAAGCAAATAATAATTAATAATAATTAATAATTAAATTAATAATTAAAATTAATAATTATATCCAAGAAAATAAAAACGATGAGACATCATGCCAAAATTCATGGGATGCAGTCAAGGCAGTTTTGAGGGGAAACTTTATATCTCTAAATGTCTATATGAATCAAATAGAGAAAGAGGAGATCATTGAATTAGGTATGCGACTAAAAAAACTGGAAAAAGAACAAAATAAACATCCCCAACTAAATACTAAATTAGAAATTCTGAAAACCAAGTGAGAAATAAATAAAATTGAAAGCATGAAAACCATTGATCTCATAAATAAACCCAAGTTGGCTTTATGAAAAAGTCAATAAAATAGACAAACCTCTGTTTAAATTTTTTTTAAAAAAGAAAAAATATCCAAATTACCAGTATAAAAAATGAAAAGAGTGAATTAACCACCAAGGAGGAAATCAAAGTGATAATTTGGAGCTACTTTGCCAGACTGTATGCCAATAAACTGTACAACTTGAATGAAATGGGTGAATGTTTACAAAAATAAAAACTGCCCAGATTAACAGAAGAGAAAACAAATTACTTAAATAATGGATTTCAGAAAAAGAAATTGATGAAACCATCATTAAGCTATCTAAGGAAAAAGTCTCCAGGTCCAGAAGGATTTACAAATGAATTCTATCATAAATTTAAGGCCCAATTCATTCCTATTCTACATAAACTATTTTAAAAAATAGGAGACAAAGGAGTTCTGCCAAAGTCCTTTTATGACACCATCTTGGTGCTGATACCTAAACCAGGAAGAACCAAAGCAGACAAACAAAATTATAGACCAATCTCCCTAATGAATATTGATGCAAAAAAATTTAAAAGAAATTTTAGCAATGAGACTACAGCAAATTATTACCACAATAATACACCACGATGAGGTAGGATTTAACCAGGCAGGCAGAGGCGGTTCAACATTAGGAAAACACTCAATATAATTGAACATATAGATAGTAAAACCCAACAGAAATCATATGATTATCTCAATAGATGCTGAAAAAGCCTTTGATAAAATACATCATCCATTCCTATTAAAAACACTAGAAAGTTTAGGATTAAATGGAATTTTCCTTCAAATAATAAATAGTATTTATCTAAAACTATCAACAAAAATTATATTTAATGTGAATAAACTCAGAGCATTTCCAATAAATTCAGGGGTGAAACAAGGATGCCCATTATCACCATCACTATGCAATATAATATTGAAAATACTAGCAGTAGTAATAAGAAAAGAAAAAAGAAATTAAAGGAATCAGAATTGACAATGAGGAAGCAAAACTTTCACTCTTTGCAAATGAAATGATGGTAAACCTAGAGAACCTGTGAAAATCATCTAAAAAAGCTCATTGAAACAATTAACAAATTCAGCAAAGTAGCAGAATATAAAATAAACCCACACAAATCATCAGCATTTCTATATATGAACAACAAAGCCCAAGAACAAGATATAGAAAGAGAAATTTCATTTAAAATAACTGTAGACAATATTAAATACTTGGGGATCTACCTCCCAAGACAAATCCAGAAACTGGATGAACACAATTATAAAGCTCTCCTCACCCAAATAAAGTCATATCTAAATAATTGGGAAAATGTCAAAAGTTCACAGATAGGTAGAGTCAATATGATTAAAATGACAATTCTATCCATATTAAATTATTTATTCACTGCCGTACTAATCAAACTACCAATTAACTACTTGGCCAAGCTAGAAAAATATATTAACGAAATTCATTTGGAGCAACAAAAGGTCAAGAATAGCAAGGGAACTGATGAAAAAAAGGTAAAGGAAGGTGGCCTAGCTCTACCAGTTCTCAAACTGTACCATAAAGCAGCAGTCATCAAAACTGCCTGGTACTTACTGGTTAAGAAATAGAGTAATGGGTCTTTTGATTAGGATAGGTTCAAAAGAAACTGCAGTAAGTGAGTGCAGCAATCTACTATTTGATAAACCTAAAGACATCAGCCTCTGTGATAATAACCCACTATTTGAAAAAAATCGTTGGGAAAATTGGAAAATATTATGGCAAATACTAGGCATAGATCCACATATCACACCCTATAACCAAAATGAGGTCAAAATGGGTACAGGATTTAGAAATAAAGGATGATACCATAGATAAATTAATAGAACAAAAAATACTTTATCTGATCTATGGAAAAGGGATAAATTTATGACCAAACAAAAATTAGAGCACATTACAAACTGCAAAATGTATGATTTTTGCTATATTAAATTGAAAAGATTCGCACTAATAAAATCAATGCTTCCAAATTAGAAGGAAAGCAGAAAGCTAGGAAACAATCTTCATAACCAGGAATTCTGATAAAATTCTCATTTCTAAAATTTAGAGAGAATTACATCAAATTTATAAGATCACAAGTCATTCCCCAATTGATAAATGGTCAAAGAATATGAAGTTCTCAAATGAAGAAATTAAAGATATATATATATATATATATGTATATATACATATATATATATATATATATATATATAAAATCATCATGTGAGAAAATGCTCCCAATCACTATTTATTAGAGAAATGCAAATTAAAACCACAAGAGGTATCATCTTACACCTGTTAGATTAGTCCAGATGAAGAAAAGTGAAGATGATCAATGCTGGGGAGCTTGTGGGAGGATTGGGACATTGATGTATTGCTGGTGGAATTTTTAATGGATCCAGCCTTTCTGGAGAGCAAAATGGAACTATGCCCAAATAGCAATAAAGTTGTTCATACCCTTTGACCCAGCAATTTCAATTCTAGGATTATATCCAGAAGAAATTTATAAAAATGGGAAAAGTCCTACATGCTCTAAAATATTCATAGAAGCTCTTTTTTGTAGTGGCAAAAAATTTGGAATTTGAGGGGATGGCCATCAATTGGGAAATAGCTAAACAAGTTATTGTAGCTGAATAATATGGAATATTATTTCTTTATAAGAAACTATAAATGGTCGGACTCTAGAGAAACGTGGAATGATTTATGGGATTTGATGCTGAGCAAAAGAAATAGAGACAAAAGAACAATATACACATTGACAACATAATGAGATGAACAACCTTGATGGAAACAACACCTCTTGACAGTCCAGAGAGCTAGGACAACTGTATTTGACTACTGATATTATACTTAATCAGGGGAAGAAAAACAAAACACAACAAAACACAGAGAAAAAACCCTTCCTGATGAACATTTTATAAAAATTATCTCTTATCTATCTCTTTCCCTTAATCCTAATTCCTCATTCCAAAATTCCTATTTTGTAATTATGCTTAACAAAATATTTATGTAAAATGCTAACCTGACTATTCCCTGCTAAGGGGAGGGGGGTGGTGGGAAGGGAGGCTGGAGGAAAGTTTTGTAAGTTTGAAATATGCATGTACAAATGGATTAAATTAAATAAATAATTAAATAAATAAATTTAAAAAAGATAACTTCATTCAAAAACTGTTCATACCTTTTGATCATTTATCACTTGAGGAATGGCTTTTATTCTTTTTTTTTTATAACTTTTTTATAACTCATTTTTCTATGCTTGAGAAATGAAGCCTTTGTTATGGACACTTATTTCAATATTTTTTCCCCAAGATACAATTGTATTTCCCTCCATTCTATTTCCTCATTCCCATTTATTTTCTCTCCTTTCCTCCTCAAGTGATTTGCATCTGACTACCCCCGCCCACAATCTTCCCTCCATTTTATTACCTCCCCCGATTTCTTCCATCCCTTTCCCCTCCTACTTTCTTCTAGTGGAAGATAGATTTCTATACCCAATTGATTGAATATGTTATTCCCTCTCTGAGTCAATTTAAATTTGAATAAATCTTATTTTCTCCCCCTCAAATCCCTCCCCTTTCACTCCACTGCACAAGTTTTTTCTTGCCTTTTTATGTGAAAAACATCCCAACCTTCCCCTTCTCCTTTCTTCCAGTATATTCTTCTTTCACTCATTAATTCCATATTTTTAATATATTATCCCTTCAAATTCAAGTCCTACCTGTGCCTTGTCTATATATGCTTTTTCTAATTTCTTTAGTAAATTATGAATTTAATATGAATTATCAATATTATCTTCCCATGCAGCAATATAAGCAGTTCAAGATAATTCTCTTTTCTGTTTATCTTTTTATTGCATCACTTGGGTCTCACATTTGTAGACCAAAATTTCTCTTCACTTGGGTCTTTCATCAGGAAAGTTTGAAAGACTCCTATTTCAATGAATGTCCTTCTTTTCCCCTGAAAGAATACGTTCAGTTTTGCTGTGTGGTTTGATTCTTGATTGTAATTCAAACTCATTTGCCTTCAAGAATATCACATCCAAACCTTATTATCCAAACCTTAATGTAGACATTGTTAAATCTTATGTTATCCTAACTTTGGCTCTCTATTTAAATTTTTTCTTTATGATTGCTTACAATGTTTTTCTTTGACCTGGGAGATTTGAAATTTAGCTATAACATTCCTAGTAGCTTTTATTTTGGAATCTCTTTCAGGAGGTGATAGGTTGATTCAGAGATTAATCATTTTTTGTGTGAGGAATTAGGATTAAGAAAAATGAAAAAAAACCATCGAATACAAAAGAAATGCATAAGATAAATTTTTAAAAAGTAAATGTAGTGTTCATCAGATTCTGAATTCTTTTTCATTGTTTGGTTTGTTTTGTTCTGATTTTCTTCATCTGGAGGATAGCATTGCTCATAGTCAGTCTAATAGAGTTGTCAAGCTCTCTGAACAGTTGACAGGAGTTATATACATCAAGCTTGATCAATTCACAATGTTGTTAATATGTTGAATGTTCTCTTCATTCTGCTCCGTTTGCTCAGTATCAGATCCCATAATTCATTCCATGCTTCTTTAGAGTACATCCTTTCATGGTTTCTTCTAGAACAATAGTATTCCATAACACTCATATACCATAATTTGTTCATCCCTTCAATTTCCAATTCTTGGAAAAGAGCTGCTATGAATATTTTGGAACCTGTGGGACTTTTCCTATTTTTTATGATTTCTTCTGGCCTAGAATTAGAATTGTTGGGTCAAAGGGAATGAACATTTTTAATCCTCTTTGAGCATAGTTCCATTTTGCTCTCCAGAATGGTTGTATACATTCACAACTCCACCAGCAATGCATCAATGTCCCAATCCTCCGACAACCTCTTCAACATTTATCATTTTCCCTTTTTCTCATCTTAGCCAGTCTGATAGGTATGAGGTAATACTTCATAGTTGTTTAATTTACATTTCTCCAATAATGATTTGGAGAAATTTTTTATATGGTTATATATAGATTTAATTTTTTCATTTGAAAACTCTATTCATATCTTTTGACATTTATCAATTGGGAATTACCTGTAACCTTATAAATTTGATGGAATTATCTATATATTTTAAAAATGAGACCTTTATCAGAACCCCTAGCTAAGAAAATTGTTTCCCTGCTTTGTGTTTTCCTTCTAATTTTGGCAGTATTGGTTTTATTATTGTAAACGTTTTTTTTTTAATTTAACATAGTTGAAACCATCCATTTTATAATTTATAATGTACTCTTATTTCTTACTTGGTCATAAATTTCTCCCCTTTCCATATAGCTGACAGGTAGAATATTTCTTGGTCTGTTAATTAATCTATGGTGACTCACTTTATGTCTAAATCCTGTACCCATTTTGACCTTATAATGGTATAGTTGATGGTCTCTGCCTAATTTTGGCCATACTATTTTTCACTTTCCCCAACAATTTTTGTCAAATAGTGAATTCTTATCCCAGAAGTTAAAGTCTTCAGATATGTCAATCAGTAGATTACTGAGGTCATTTATTATTGTTTCTTTTGAACTTCTAATAATTTTTAAAATTATCTCTCCTGGATCTGTTTTCTAGGTCAGTAGTTTTTCCATTGAGGTGTTTTGCAGTTTTTCATTCTTTTGACTTTGTTTCATTGTTTCTCTTTTTGTTTTTGATTGTAAAGTAATTTACTAAAGGCACTATTGTTTAAACATCAAACTAATCAATCATTTGTTAGCCAGTAAGGTACAGCATTATTTTAACATGACAGAATGGTTCCAAGAGATACATGGATGGATAGTAGGTAGTTACACATTTCTTAAATCCACAGCCTCCCTGCTTAACTAGATCACATCCCCCCAATGTTCAGCCAGTCTAGGACTTAGTACAATCACGGTTGCTGATGCTGTATCCCCCGGTCAGTCGGTCAGTCGGTCAGTCAGTCAGTCAGTCAGTCACTGGAGGGGAGCTTGTGCACATACAGAATTGGTCCAAGGATCCATCTGCAGGACTAGGATCATCTTAAGCTTCGGCATTCTACAGCGAGCTAGTCGGAAGGATATAGCAGTAGTAACATACTTATTATACGTGGTAGTGGTTATAGAGCATGCGTTTTGGTTGTCCTCCAGGTCCCCCTCCCCTCCTCTCCAAAGACACTTGTCACCCAAAAGGAGGATCCTGCTAGCTTTCATTCATTCTTTCATTCATCATTCTGTCAAGAGGCTGCTGGTTTAAGCTCCAGAGACGCCAAACCTCTCCCACTGAGGAAGTCACAGGTTTCTTTGTATTTGAGAACAGGATGGTTGGTGAACAAGACTAACAGAAACTAAGCGATGTCCCACAGGCGATCACATCGTGAAGTGATGGTGACAGGACGGGAGCACACTTGGAAAGCAAGCATGCCCTTTGTTAAGGCTTTTTACCCTGGTACAAAAAATATCAAGCCCCCAAAATTACAGTTTTAAAGTTTTTGGGACAGTCCCAATTGAATATTTATTTACAAGTAAGAAAAAACTGGGATTTGACAGTCTGATCAAAACCCAAGTAAATATATGACCCTTCACAATGAATTATTTTGGAAGGATTTGCATACTTAGGCATTTACATTTCACATAACTGTTGCAGCATTGCAAATTCATCCCCTAAGTCCCTGATGTTGATTTGATGTGAGATGCAAAACTAACCTCTCACCCCATCAAACTGGTTCATTCTAGCAAGGAGCCTAGTTAGTGACTACGATTGTATTTGTTCTATTCAGAATAGTAATTCAACCTAGAAACTTCCCTGGTTTTCCTTTTCTGATTCTTCAGCCTGAAAAGGTTTCTTTTCCAGGTATGTAAAGTCTTCTGCTAGCAAAGCCGAAGAGTTTTGGTTTTTTTCCCCCCCAGTGTGGATACAATCAGTAAAAGGTTCCATTTTAGAAAGTCAGAATGCTTGAAAGTTAATATATATCTTTCCACTTGATTGGAGAAAATGAGGATTAATGGGAGGATCTCAGAAAGAAAATGAAGAATTCTCTAAGACTAGGTGTCTGCTAAGGTTGTTTATCCTCCTCCATTCATTAGGAAGAAAATCAGGAGCCAATGGCTTGGTGCACTGCTGCCGCCAGGGTGGTACCAGCTGGCGAAGGTAGTAATCCACTGCATGAGCAGGAGGAAGGAAAGCTACATTCCAGATTCTAACACTAAGACATGGATTCTCTTAAATACAGCCAGCAAATCTTGCCCAGAATTAGAACCACAAACATGGAAATGTATCTCTTAGATCTGAAAATTTGTCTTTATTTTTTACAAAATGGAATCCAGGAAGTGTAAAAGGCAATAATCTGAGACCAGAGGGCTTATAGTAAGTGTGGGAGAATTAGGTGGTCAACTCATTCAAAGCATTCAAGTAATATGGTCATATAAATATCTGAAAAGCATCTTTTATAGAATAAATGTTCAAAACAAAGTATAGAACTCATTCCAAACTAAAAATTGAGCATCATAGTATGTTCTCCTCAACAGAAAATAGTGAACAGTTTTAACATTTGTGAAATCTCTCTAAAAGCCCCTGAAAGCTTTTTGCCTTAGTTACATGAGAAGACTTGCCTTTGACTGAATTCCTTCCTTTTCACACAAGGGAAAGTATTACAGAGGTCCACTGTTAAAAACAGACAATGTTTATTGCAAATTAATTCTGGTATAATGTATTCTGACTGTGCTTTTACTGTCACTTTCAACCCCAAATATGACACATTGTTGAAGGCTGTAAAAGATGCTACTAACACTGGAATAAAGTGTGCTGGAATTGACGTTTGTCTTTGAGATGTTGGTGAGGCCATCCAGGAAGTCATGGAGTCTTATGAAGTGGAAATTGATGGGAAACGTATCAAGTGAAACCCATTCGAAATCTTAATGGACATTCAATTGGGCCATATAGAATACATGCTGGAAAAACAGTGCCCATTGTGAAAGGAGGAGAAGCAACGAGAATGGAGGAAGGTGAAGTATATGCCATAGAAACCTTTGATAGTACAGGAAAAGGTGTGGTGCATGATGATATGGAATGTTCACATTATATGAAAAATTTTGTTGTTGGACATGTGCCAATAAGACTTCCAAGAGCAAAACACTTGTTAAATGTCATCAATGAAAACTTTGGCACCCTGGCCTTCTGCCGCAGGTGGTTAGATCGCCTTGGAGAAAGTAAATATCTCATGGCTCTCAAGAACCTGTGGAACTCGGGGATTGTGGATCCCTACCCCCCCCCCCCCCTTATGTGACATCAAAGGCTCCTATACAGCACAATTTGAGCACACCATTCTCTTACCCTGGACATGTAAAGAAGTTGTCAGCAGAGGAGATGACTATTAAACCTAGCCTCGAGGCCACCTCAGCAGCTTTCCCTAGGCTTTGTTTCATTGTTCTTAATGTCTCACAATGCCATCAGATTCCCTTTGCTCTATTCTATATTTTTAAGGAATTATTTTTCTTCAAAGAGCTTTTGTAGGGGGCGGCTAGGTGGTGTAGTGGATAAAGCACTGTCTTGGAGTTGGGAGTACCTAGGTTCAAATCTGGTCTCAGACACTTAATAATTACCTCGCTGTGTGGCCTTGGGCAAGCCACTTAACCCCTTTTGCCTTGCAAAATCCTAAAAAACAAACAAACAAACAAAAAACAAAGAGCTTTTGTATTTCCTTTCCCATTTGACCAATTCTGCTTTAAGGCATTTTCTCCTCATAGAGATTTTTGGACCTCCTTTCCCATTTGGCCCAGTCTGTTTTTTTTTTTTAAGATGTTATTTTCTTCATCTTTTTTTAATATGCTGACTCAGTTTTCATAGTTTTCTGATATCATACTCATTTCTCTTACCAATATTTCCTTTTCCTTGCTTAGTTAATTTTCAAAATCCTTTTTGAGCTCCTCCATGGCCTGAGAGCAAATCATAGTTTTCTTGGATGTTTTGTATGCAGAAGCTTTGACTTTTTTTGAGTGTTTATCTTCCTCATGACCATAGTAACTGACTATAATCAGACTATTTTTCCTTCAGCTGCTGTATACTCATTTCCCCATCTATGGCTTGATTTTAACTCTTTGGTTTATTTTTTTTAATTTTTTTTATTTACTTAAGGCAATGGGGTTAGGTGACTTGCCCAAGGTCACACAGTTAGGCAATTAGTAAGTGTCTGAGGCCAAATTTGAACTCAAATACTCCTGACTCCAGGGCCAGTGCTCTATCCAGTGTGTCACCTGGCTACCCAGATTTTAAATTTTTGTTAAAGTTGGGTGTTACTTCTAGGAGAAACACATTCTGTCCAAAGATTTTAGGGGATTTTGCAACTGTTTTCAGAGGTACTTCTAGGGACCTGCAAATTTTCAGTTCTTCTAAGATCTTATGATCCAAAGAGAGGTTATGACTGCTCTCCTAGATTGTACTGGTCTGTGAGTGACCATAACTACTCCTTTTTGCTTTGGAATTTTATCTATCTTTCTATTTATTTATTTATTCATTTATTTGTTTGTCTGTCTGTTTATTTTTGAGTTTTAAAATTTTCCTCCTAATTTCACTTCCCTCCTCCCACCCCCTACAGATCTGATAGTCTTTACATTGTTTCCAGGCTATACACTGATCAAAATTGAGAGAGAAATCATATCCTTAAGGAAAAAACAAAATATAAGAGATAGCAAGATTACATGATAAGATAATGTCTTTGGTCTTTGTCCACAATTCTTTTTCTGGATACAGATGGTATTCTCCATCACAGATACCCCCAGATTGTCCTTGATTGTTGTGCTGATAAAATGAGCAAGTAGAGGAGCAACTAGTTGGTGTAGTGGATAAAGCACAGGCCTTGGAGTCAGGAGTACCTGGGTTCAAATCCGGTCTCAGACACTTAATAATTAGCTAGCTGTGCGGCCTTGGGCAAGCCACTTAACCCCATTTCCCTTGCAAAAACCTAAAAAAAAATGAGCAAGTACATTAAGATTGATCATCAACCCTATGTTGCCATTATGCTGTACAGTGTTCTTTTGGTTCTGCTCATCTTCCTCAGCAATAGTTCATGCAAATCTTTCCAGGCTTCTCTGAATTCCCATCCCTCCTGTCTTTTTTTTTTTTTTTTTAGGTTTTTGCAAGGTAAATGGGGTTAAGTGGCTTGCCCAAGGCCGCACAGCTAGGTAATTATTATGTTTCTGAGACCGGATTTGAACCCAGGTACTCTTGACTCCAGGAGCAGTGTTCTCTGCCCTGGAATTTTGATGAGGGTCCCTACTCTGCTGCAACAGTAAGTTCTGTTGTGCTTCTGCTACCCACATGTAAATATGGACAGAGCAACAGAGTCCTGCTTCAATGTTAGCAAAGAGATCCCTGTAATCTCCTTCCAACCCCCTCCCCATTCATGGACTGAGAGCTCTGGAAGCAGCTGTTACTGTTGATTCAGTGGCTCCCAAAGCCTGCTGCTGGTCTGCTGAGGTGGGTTCTGCCCTGCTGAGGTCGGGTCTGCCCTGCTGTCTGTGCTAAAATGTTTTCCACTTTCACCCTGGTGTGGCAATTTTTCCTCTTAACTTTTCAAGTCATTTTTGGTGATTTCTGAGCTGAGAGGTCTAGAAACCACCACCTCTGCCACTGACCCAGTTGCCTAGCAGTCTGTTCTTGAATTGCTGCACCCAATTCACTCCAGCACAACCCCTGCTGTTCTGGTGCAGTAGACCATTCCCACCTGATCTTCTCTGTTATCTTGGGCTGGAAAATAGTGTCACTCGATTTTTTGTGGCTTTGGCCACTCTAGAATTTGGTTAGAATCATTATTTAAAAGTCTTTGGAATGGTTTGGGAGAGAACTCAGGAGAATTCCTGCCTTTAATTTGCCAACTTGGCTCTGCCCCAAGAACCTATTTCTTGACAAACCCCATTTCTTTTTTTTTTACCTTTTGCAAGGCAGTGGGGTTAAGTGTCTTGCCCAAGGCCACACGGCTAGGTAATTATTAAGTGTCTGAGGCTAGATTTGAACTCAGGTACTCCTGACTCCAAGGCCAGTGCTTTATCCACTGCACCACCTAGCCACCCCAGACGAACCCCATTTTATAATTCTTAACAACTTTAGTTACTATTAAAGCAGTTAGGAGGAGTATATGTTGACAGAGGGTGAAGATATGTGATGACTGTGATGGAAAGATACTGCCAAAACAAGAAATAAAGAACTGAGAAAAAAATCATTGAAAGCAATTATCCCATAAAAAAGAGGGAAAAAAGAACTATTATACTGAAGGGAAAGATGGTGGGGTAGCAGACAAAGTTTAAACCCAGGGTTATTCTCATCAAAATTGATTCAAAGAGGGAATAACACGCACACTCAGTTGGATATATAAATCTATTTTACCCTATAACAAAGGGAAGGGAATAATGGAACACGGATGGTGGATGATAAAAAGAAGATGCTTTTTTTCCTATGTCACCACTGTGTAAGCTACTATTGACTCCCTTAATTCTCTATTCTATAACAATGGTAAAATGAATGGTATAATGGAGATCACTTGATCTTTATCCTAGACCTTCCTCTTAAAAATTGTGTTACATTGGGCATTCTTTTAATTTCTCTGGGCTTCAGTTTCCTCATCTGTAAAAACCAATGAAACACCAATGGATTTGTGATCTCAGTCATTTGAATGTTCCTTCCAAATGTAGATTGTAACCTATCCATGTATGTTCATTCATCCTGTATGATCCTTATCCATGTCTTCTCATAAGTTTATCCCAAATGATCTGCTTTTTTCCACTGACATGGCAAGGATAGAAATTAAGCATATGGATTGTCTTTGTTTTCATTGGAGTTCACTGATGAACTGGATCCACATAACTTTGACCAAATATTTAATCTTTTTCCTCATGGGTCTTAGGTATTGTCATCACCCATCCCAAGAGGTTTGACTTTTTGAACATGCTTGTTCTTATTCAATATTGCTGGTCAGCATCTACAGTGAAGTGAGCTCCTCTGACTGTCTACAAGGTGTAGTTAAAATCACAAGTATAAACATTTGTTGTAAAGGCCATGGGACTGGATTTCAGCATATTCTTCAAGTCACATATGGAAGAATTGTTAACATAATACTGAATCACACATGAAAGTTGGGAAGATTTGGCAATGAATTACACTCTGTTTCTTGCAAATGTATTTCTGGAATTGGAAGATCAGCATTGGTCTCTCTATCCAGTTCATGCTTCCTAGAGTTCTAGATCTTTAGACCACACTTTCCTCATAAGCAACCTGACAAGAATGAATGGATGCCTGTTCAAGAAGTTCTGTAAAAGCAATTACTACTTTGTTGTTGAGAGCCCATTCCAGTCTTTCTTTTATTTCCACTTCATTGACTATACCACTTGGATTGGTTTGAGTGAAACATAGCCCAAAATAAAGCTTGTCACCATCCTGGATCTCTCTCTAGCTTCTTCACTTGTGGTACTCAGAACTGACTATGATATTCCAGATTTGGTCTGACTCATATCAGATGATCTCTTTTCCAACATAGTGGCAATTACTTTTGGGCCAGCCTTCAGTTCCATGTTTGATACCCTCCCTTGTGCTAAATGAATCTTTGTACGAAGTTACTTCTGTTGTAATTATAATTCAAAGAATCTTCAATCATTTTGATATAAGAATATTTCCAACTCTTTATTGGAAAAAGAAAAAATATAAGGTTGTATTTTGTTCTATTAAGTCAAGTTATTTTTTATAATCCAGAAAAAATATTCATAATATAGTTTGTATTTTCTGCATTTTTAAATTAACACCTGAAAAATATTTATTTATTAAGTAACTCATATGCCAAGTGCTATCCTAAACATTGGGGATATAAAAACAAAAGTGAGGAGTTGGGGGCAGCTAGGTGGAGCAGTGGATAGAAGACTGGCCCTGGACTCAGGAGTAACTGAGTTCAAATCTGGTTTCAGACACTTAATAATTACCTAGCTGTGTGGCCTTGTGCAAGCCACTTAACCCCACTGCCTTGCAAAAACAAAACAAAACAAAACAAAACAAATAAAAAGTGATGAGTCTTTGTTCAAAATGAGCTTACAATTCTATGAAAGATATAATATGTTTACAAAAAACAAATAGAGGATATCCCCTATTTGTTTTTTGGTGAGCATGTAGATGGTATAGTAGATAGAATGTCAGACCTAGAGTCAGGAAGATTGTTCTTCTGAGTTCAAATCTGGTCATAGACACTTACCAGCTATGCAGAACTGGGCACGTCATGTAACTCTGTTTGCCTCAGTTTCTTCATATGTAAAACTAGCTAAAGAAGAAAATGGTAAATGACTCCATCATCTTTCTCAAGAAAACCCAAATGAAGTCAAAAAGTGTTAGTCATAACTGAAACAACTGAACAACAAGAACAAAGTAACTGCACAATAATGGAATGCACCAACAACTAGGGCAATCAGGAAATTCCTCTTGAAGGAGGCAACACTTGAACTGTGCCTATAACTGAGGTAGGGCTTCCAAGAAGAAGAAGAAGAAGTGAAGATGATGAATATTCTAGGCTGGGGGAGAGTGTATAAAACAGGATAATGCCCTGCATAAACAATGGCAAATAGACTGGAAAGAGAGAGTGATGTGCAATTATCCTAGTAATGTCTTTAAATATCAAATAGAAAGGGTTGTATTTTATGCATTTATGTATTTATACACAATAGGGAACTAATGAAGATTAATGAGAAAGGGAGTGACATGCTAAAACATGTCTTTTAGGAATATCAGTTTAGAGACTCTCTGAAGAACAGATTGAAATGGTGAGAGCCTGGAGACCAAAAGCCAAATTGGAATATGTTAATAGGCTTGATTCAGGCCAGATTAACATCTCAGATTTAATAGAGGTAGGTGACTGCAGATATATAATTTTTGAAAAGAAGTAAGAAGTGATATCTTATATAACTATTATCTCTTCTTTGAATTTAAGTTTAGTTATTATATTGTCTAAGAACTCAATATTCATTATGTTTTTGCTCTTTCTTTGCATTGACATTGCTGGAATCATTGAACATAATTTTCCCAGTTCACATTTTGCAGGAGTCCATATAAGTATTCCATTGAGACTATTCAGAATCTTTTCTTTCAGTTAATGCTATTCCATTAATTCTTGTATCATAATTTATTTGGTTATTTTGCAATCAATGGGCATTGATCTTTGATACCTCAAAAATGCTACTAAAATATTTGGATGTATATGAGGCAGTAATCCTTTTTCAATGCCTCTTAATAAATATTTCTTTCTTAGTACATTATCCCAGTTCATTAGGTAAGAAGTAAACTTACTTTTTATTTATCAGAAACTTAAGTAAAATCAGACTAAGTAAATTCTCACATGATCAGAGATTGATTGAGTTAAACAAAGAATTACTTGACACCTACATTAATGGCCTTTGGTCTGGGATGCCTGCCCTGTTATTCTGCTGCAGGCTTCTGCTGAACTGGAAGATGGAACTGAGACCTCACTCAGCTTCTGGGGTCCAAAACATACAGCCGCTGTTTGTTTCTGAAGTTGCTCCTAGATAAATGTAGATGCCATTTTTTCCTTCATCACTTTTGCCCTCCATTCCAGTTTCATCACCACCATTTCATATGTTGAGGTACCTGGGTTGGAATCATCCCAAACTTCACAATTTGGAAAACTTCAATGAGGAACACACCAAATACATCAATTAATTTCTCTAGAGTTGTGCTTCCTTATACAGAATGCTCTTTGCCTCAATTTAGGAAGGGAGTCTAGCCAGAACAATTGGCAGCTTATTTTTGAGTAAGAGGATACCTTGAACAGAAAACTCCTGCTCCAAGGCTGACACAGAGGTCATCTTAGTTGCATATTACTGAAAAATGACCACCCTTGCTGTTGATTAGAACTATTTATAGCAACAGGAAAAATGTTCACATTCTAAAATTTATTTTAATTTAGAAATTAAAAAGAGGCAAATTGTATGTGTCAGGAGAGAAACAACAGCAAAAAACAAAAATGCTAACAACTCATGAGCCATATGTCATGTGAAAGGAAAAGTGATGAAATTACTTCTCTTGCTACTCACGATCTTGTCTTGGCAACAACTTCAACCCTAATAGCTGAAGGCTAAAAGAATCATTTTCATTGTACAGCCTATAATGATAATGTAAATTTCACTTAAGTATACATGATTATAGAAAATTGCACAGAATTGCAACAGACTTTGTCATGCACTATTTATGGAGAGACATAGCTTTTCAGTTCCTTTTTTTTCATCCTAAATTAAATGGGAAAAACCCTAATTTTGATGCCAGGGTTTCAAAAATGGCTAAGGTATCTTGCTAAAATGTGCTTTAAAAGATGCCACACATTTGCTGAGTGCTAACAATATAGCAGGAGGTTATCATTTATATCTTCTTGCTATTTTAGAGCATTTATAGGGATTTATAAATAGATATAAACAGAATCAATTCTTGTTATTGCTTATCAAGATTAAAGTGGCTCTGTGTATATGTGTTTGTGTGTCTGTATGTACTCTAATACTTCAATGAACTGTCATCTTATCAATTAGGGTTTTTTTTTCCAATGACTGAAATGCAACAAAAGTACATATCACAATGATTTTGCTTTTTATAATCTCTGGGAGTTCAGGAAATTAAAAGACATGTTTGTAGACCAGTTTTTCCCTAGATGTTGGTAGCTGTGGCTATTCCTATTTTGTTATTGTCCAGCTCTTCATGACCCCATTTTGAATTTTCTTGGTAAAGAAAAGGAAAATTTTCCTAGGGTCATGTGTTAATAAGTGTCTGAGGCCAAATTTAAAACCAAGTCTTCCTAACCTAGATCCAGTGCTCTATCCATGTGTCACCTAACTGCCCTGTGTGCTCTGGTTAGCCTAATTTGGCCCCTTTCTCCCTTTCCTGCCATCATGATCTTTATCTTTATTTCTTATTGCAAGGTCTTTCCATAGACAGGCAGCGTCAAAAGATCAAAGATCTTTTCAACAATCTGGATGTCTTTCAGGAAATTGCTAAACTTATTTGTGATGAGAGGGAGATATATATTACAGTAAATGATACAAAAATAATTAGCCATGAGGCAGGCTGTAGAAAAAGGGGAAATTGATAGGACAGAAAAACATTTATCAGCATATAATAGACAGCAATTCAGTTTGTACATAAATACTCATTGGGTTATGTACCTATGAGGACTAAATAACAATATATTTATACATATTCTTCCAGTTTTCATGGGAAGTAGACTAGTAGTTCTTAAGAGTATCTACTTTTTCAATAAAACTTCTAAACAATATTTATGCTAAACAGGAAATAATGTAACCAAAAGGAGTTGCAACTTTTGCAATATCTTGACATTCAGTTAACATGTCCAGGTATGTATATAGGTATACACATACATATGGATATACATATATTTATTTTTAGGTATGTTAATTTTATAAAGCTATTTATTGAATATAGTGGCATATATATTGTTTATGTAAATGGAATGAATTTTTTTCACTACTCACAAAAGTCACAATAAATCTTCAAATACCCCTATATTGTAGGACTAATAATGAATGTGACAAGTTCATATGAAGGAAGAAAAAATTGTATTATTTGTGTTAGACAGAGTAGAACCTGTTGCTCAATGAACTCATTTCCTTTCAAAGGATTGTCCGTCACTATTAGTATTCTGGAAATTTTCAAGTTCTTGGTAATGTTCTTTTAAAAATAATTAATGCAAAAAAGTAAGTAAACATTCAAACTTTATTTTTTTCTTAGCAGTCTAGAGAAAATGTTTTGGGATATCATTATTGATTTGTTCAGGAAAATGGATGAAAAATGAAGGCAATACAGTTGAATTTTTTAAAAAAATCAGTAAAAAGGATGTTACTAATAATAAATGGAAGAGAAAATAAAATTTTATAAATTGTTTGAACTGGACATCAAATTAAGATTTTGATACTTGCTTCAGAATTCTTCAGTTCTTATGCAAATTTATCTTTCTTTTTATCAGAATTTTTTGAAAACTTTAAATGGTTCTCCTACTTTAAGAAAGGTGACCAAGATTTATAATTACTATCTGCCTCAGGAAACTCATCTGAAAAAGAGATAATATTAAAACTTACTTCACAGGATTCTGGGGAGCATCAAGTGAGAGGATATTTAATTATTTAGTTTTAGATTTTTTTGCCAAAAATATTCATTTTTCCAATTACATGCAAAGATAGTTTTAAACATTTTGGTAAGGTTTTGAGTTTCACATTTTTCTTTCCCTGTTTTACCTATCCCTTTCCCTGCAGAAAACACTTTGACATAGGTTATACATATATAAGTCTGTAAAATAAATATCCATATTAATAACATTGTAAAAGAGGAATTGAAATGATATTTATAAAGTATTTAGTATAGTGCTTCAGCTCCTAATACATTCTTATTCTCTTCTTTTTAATAAAATGGATCTAAGAAGATTATGTAGTATAGCTGGGTGTCAAAGTGGGTAGTGTGTCTGGAGTCAGGAAGATTCATCTTCCTGAGTTCAAATAAGGTCTTGGACACTTACTAACTCTGTGACCCTGGCAAATAACTTAACCCTGTTTAACTTAGTTACTCATCAGTAAAGTGAATTGGAGAAGGAAATGACAAAGTCCAAATGGGGTTATGAAGAGTTGGACATGATTGAACAATAACAAAAGGATTATCTATCTTTTCTAGATATACTCAGAACCTAGGCAGATCATGTGATTTATCCTGAACTATCATTGCTAGTGGTTTCCTAATTGATGGTAAGCAACTCAGTTTTCTCAACATGTTTATTCCCAAAATATATACACAGAAAAAACTAGGTAGAATAACACTCTCAGGATATGCACAAACTCTTACTTTGTAGTTCCCTTCCACTGGAAGGAACACATAAGGAATCATAAATTTATACAAATATTTCCAAAAGAATGAAAATGTATCACCATGGGATAAAGATAGGGACCAAATCCGAGATTGCATTCAATAACCCTTCTAGGTAAACAAACTCCCTCTAGGGAGAGACCTCTAAAACTTTTATTCAAGAGTTTGCTAAAGTACTGCAATATTAAGTGACTTGTCTCACAGCTAATATGTATCAGAAGTGAGGCTTGAACTTTCTGGCCCTGAAACTAGTTTTCAAATAGTTATGACATACTCTCTTCCTACCACCATGGAAAATGACCATAAATACAAATTCTGAACTTCCTCCAAAATCATTGTTACTAAAAACATTTTTACTTAAGTAGAACTTTGAGGGCTAGAACTTGTAGTTGATAGATGATGTGGATGACTGATGATGAGAATAAATAGGTAATGTTTTAATAGCAATTACTACATGCTAGGCATTGTGCTAAACACTTTACAATTATTATCTCTTTTGATCCACATAACAACTCTTGTGAGGTAGATGCCTTATTTTTACACATTGCAGTTGAGGAAACTGAGGCATAGATGGGTTAGGTGACCTCCCAGATTCATATAGATAGAAAGCTGGGTTCAGAATCAGGTCTTCCTGACTCTAAGACCAATGTTCAATTTACTATGCCACCTAGCTGCTCCAATAAAGGATTTATATTCATTGTCTGTGCCAAAAATTTTTGCCTTGATAATAAAAATATCCCTTTAATGCTATTAAGTACATTCTTGTGGATTTTGGGGGGAGGTTTTGCCTTTTTTTGTTTGGTTTGGTTTTTGTAAATCTTCAAGGTGATTTACATGGTCCTGGAGTTAGCTGCAAGGGATATTATAAGAACTGAAATTTGCAAATAAAAATTGTGCATGTGTTCATCACCATAGAGGCAGATGTAGCAAATGTGGAACATTCAACTTGTCCTGAAAGGAATAGATATTTATGACCCTTGGGCCTAGCTTTTTGGAAATCTATCTGTGAGTTAAGGTCATAGATAAGTTCATAGACTCACAGATTTACAGTCAGAAGAAATCATTAAGTCCAATATATTCATTTTGCAGAGATGCAAACAGGCACAGAAAGATTAAGTAACATATCTATGTTCACATAGCTAAGAAGTGTCCATAGTAGGATTTGATCCCAAACCTTCCTGACCTCAAGCCCAGTGCACTGTCTCCTGTATCATGCAATATCTCAGGTCTTGACAATTCTTAAAATTAGGTAAGTTCAAGGAAGGTTGAATGGCTGGATCCAAAAAATAAATACTAGTGGTTCAAAATGAACTTTTTAATAAAGTATCCAGTGGAGCCTTCAGGGATTTGTTTGTTTCTTTTATATTTAACATTTATTATTATTATTATTATTTCATTATTTTAGATTTTTGCAAGGGTTAAGTTGCTTGCCCAAAGCCACACAGCTAGGTAATTATATATTAGGTGTCTGAGGCTGGATTTGAACTCAGGTACTCCTTGCTCCAAGGCCAGTGCTTTATCCACTGCACCACCTAGCCACCCCTAGCTGCCCCTATATTTAAGATTTTTATTAGTCACTTAGACGTAGTGTTCTTGCCAAATTTTCATATAACACAAAGATGAAAGGAATGGCAAACACACTAAATGATAGGATTCAAAAAAGAATTTGACAGACAATAAGGGGAAAAATAATAAGATGAAAACTAGGAGAGAAACACTTGCTTAAAAAAACAAACAACTTCGGGGATTAGACATCAGCAAGGAGCTAGACAGTGTGGTATGACAGTCAAGAAAGCTAATGCCATACTCAGTTGAATTAAGAAGCAGATAAAATACAAGTTTAAACAGTGACAATTCTTTGTCTTTTGCTCTGAACAAATCACCTCTGATATGTTCAGTTCTGAGCATCATATTTTTAGTAATAACATCAACAAAATTTAAGATCATTCAAAGTTGGGCAACCAAGACAGTTGATGAAGATGTTGAAGAGAATTAAGATTGCCTTTTATAAGAATTATTTAAAATACATAGGAATATTTAAATTGGAAAGGAGAAAAGACATGGAAAAAGACAAATGGAAAAAGACTGGCATTCTTAATGACACTAAATGATAGATAATTGATTCATAGAAGTTGAAAAGAAGGAAATTTAGGTTCAAAAATGGAAAATATTTCATAATATTACTTATGCAAAAAATGAAATAGTTTTTCTCCTGAGATTTGGTTTCCACTTCACTTGAAGTTTTCAAAGACTGAATGATCAGCTGTGAGATATGCTGTAGAATGATCCTTGTTCTCTTATTAGTAGATGTTTCAAGACCATCTTCTGCATAGAGTAAAGGCACAATCTTCTGCATTAAGCCTTTCTTGAACTCTACAACAGCTAGTGCCCTCCGTGATAACAACCTTGTGATCACAATTACCTTGTATACTATTCTTTCTCTATTTTTATTCATTAAATTTATATTGATGATATTTATATATGAAGTATATTTATAGTCTTCCCCATGTTAATGTAAGATCATTCTAAGTAGGGATTATTTCATTCCTTTGTAACCCTAGCATCTAGCACAGGGTCTGACTTTGTTGTTGTTTTCAGTGATATCCAACTTTTCATGACTCCATTTATGGTTTTCTTTGCAAAGGTACTAGAGTGATTTGCCATTTCCTTCTCCAGTTAATTGTACAGATGATGAAACTAATGCAAATAGAAATTATGTAGTTTACCCAAGGTCACACAGCTAGTAAATGTCTAAGTTCAGTTTTGAACTCAGGAAAAGAAGCCTACCTGACTCCAGACTGGAACTCTATACTCTGCACCACCTGGTTGCCTCTATGTAAAACATATAAGAATTATTTGTTGATTGTGATGTGAATTGAATTCCATGGCCTCTAAGGTCCCTTAAAAGTTTGATATTCTTTGATACTGTTACAGCTGCCACAGTGGCCATTCTGCACATCAGCAGAAAAGTCTTATTCTCTTAATTTCTTTACCTCACTCTTGTATTTCTATCACCAGCCAGCCCTTTACCTAGCACCTAACACAGAGGAAGAACTTTATAAATCTTTTTTATTTCTTAATGAGAATTGAAAGTCCATACTTTGTTAGCTTGTTGAATTCTGTAGATGGAATTGATGAACAATTTCCTCTATAATTAGTGTTAATATTTTAAACCATGTCACAAATGGATGCTTAACTGCCAGTACCATAAAAGAAGGTTTATTGTTGTAGAGAACAAAATCCTTTTTTACCTTGAGAGACTTTTTTTTCTGGTTAGAACCGATTTATGTGGATGGGAAGTTTCCACTGTTGTTTCCTGTCCAGACTGCTGTGGGAATAAATAAAATCTGAACAGTTGTGATTGTGCCAACACTTTCTGCTTTTAAGTCAAAACTCTTTACAATAGAACCAGATGATGGAAAATTGCAATGCCTGATGCAGCAAAAGAATGTATTTTTTGTTTCTTATGTATATGTATTTAATTAATTTTTCCCTTCTCTGGGGACTGGTCAAGTACATTTCCAGACAAACAAAGCTTCTAATGTTGGATTTGGCTAAATCTGCTGTTTTGGAGGTGCAAAAATTTTATTCCCAAATGAAAGAGACAGGCTTCATAAACCAGAATGCACAAGGGAAATCCACTTTCCTTGAAAAGTCTGACACCTTTTTAACTTGGCACAAAGACAGTTCTGCAAAAGGTCTATTTTCCATTTTCACACTGAGTCAGAATAGTTTGAAAGGGAATTGGAGTGGTCCTGTGTGTAAAAAGGATACTGGGGTCATCAGGAGAGCAAAAAATATCTGACATTATTGTGTACTGTCAATGTACTGACAATATATAATTATTCTATACTTTCTTCAAATCTGATCAGGTTTATTACTTCATTTATTTTTTTTTAAACTAAGAGCTAAAGATCCCTATGACTTTAGAATTTGTATTCTAAGTTACATATATTAGTGATTAAGATACTTTATTAGCTAAGTGTAAGAACATTGTCTATCTTAATATGATACACTGAGCAACTTGCTTACCATGCCAACATAAGCTAAACTTTAAGTATTCAATTATTTAACTGATAAATGACAAATAGTGAGGTACAGAAAGACAAAAAACTTTCTTTCCCAAGAAACTAAAATCAAATTTGAAAAAGACAGAAGAAACATTTTGAGAAAATAGAATTTAACTCATCTTATGAAAAAGATAAGTGCTGAAGATATACTTATTTTTTTAGGTTTTGGAAAGGCAATGGGGTTAAGTGGCTTGCCCAAGGCTACACAGCTAGGAAATTATTAAGGCCAGATTTGAACTCAGGTACTCCTGACTCCAAGGCTGGAGCTCTATCCACTGTGCCACCTAGCCACCCCATGCCACCTAGCTGCCCCCAAGAAGATATTCTAAAGAAAATTATATTTTCAGTGACTATGGAAGAGTGGGTAGATTTAGTCAATGGTTATAGAAGCAGGGGTTTGCTGGTTTCCACAGCTTGAACCAATTGTGTAGAGACAATTGTTAAATTTTCAGTGTTAATATTTACACCTTGGAAATTAGCAAATGCTACAAATCAGAGATTGATTTGTTATTTGTTGACTGACAATATAAGAATGTGATGGAAAAATGTTAATTATGCAGATTAAGCTTTAAATATCTCATGTATCCTTTTTTCAGAGAACTAATTGTTAAACATTTAACAGTACATCATTAGTTGGAGGTGACTGGTTATGATATTTTTCACAACTGATGTACTATCAAAATGTATTTCTTAATTTTTATTTATTTTAAGTTTTTATTTATTTAAGGCAATTGGGTTGAGTGACTTGCCCAAGGTCACACAGCTAGGTAATTATTAAGATTCTGAGGCCGGATTTGCACTCAAGTACTCCTGAATCCAGGACCTATGCTCTATACACTGTGCCAGATAGGTGCTCCCATTGATATTTATTTAAATGTATAAGCTAAGATGTTTGAGTTTAAGAGAGATAAAAGAGATGAGCTTATGAGAATGGTTCTTTCTTTGGTTTAGCAGAATAAATAATAGCTAATTTATTATGAAGGTAATTGTAAATTTTATTAATTTATGAAGAAATATTTTAACATTTCCACTAAAAATTTCCCAAGAACTTTGGTTGACAATAATTAAATTATTAGTATTAATAATTAAAGGGAGGACAAGACATTTCACTTAAACTACTTGTGATGTTTCAATCCTAAATATACTATAGTATACAATGCAAAATAATGTTACATATCCATACTTAATGCATACAAAATTTGATGCATGTATAATATAATGTGATATAATATTGAATAGTATAGTACACTTCTCGCCCTTCCTTTCAACTTTTGTGTTTTGTGTATTGTCTTCTCTCATTAGATTGTAAACTCCCTGAGGACAGAAAATTTCTTTCTTCTTGAGTTTTGTACCTCATGCTTAACATGCTTCCAGGAGCATAGTATGTGCTTAATAAATGTTTATTGATCAATAATAAAAAATAATAACAAAATTCATCTGGAGGAATAAAAGTTACTTGTGATGAGAAAGGAACAAAAAAATGTGGAAAGGAAGAAATCAGAGCAATATAAAATAACAAATAACATTATAAAGTGGTAAATACCAAAACAATTTGTTAGTGGTTATAAAATAGAGAGATGAATCAGTCAAATAGGTAATATAAGCAATATATAGGATTAAATAAACATAGTAGTCTCTTGTTTGATAAATCCACACTCCTGAGCTACTGGTTTAAGAACTCACCATTTTTGATAAACTAGAAGCATTCCCAATGAGATCAGGAGTGAAACAAAGATGCTCCTTATCATCACTATTATTCAATATTGTATTGGAAATGATAGCTGTAGCAATAAAAGAAGAAAAAGAAGTTAAAGGAATTATAATAGGCAATGAAGGGGAAAAAACTATCACTATTTGCAGATGATATCATGATATCCTTAGAGAATCTTAGAGAATCAACTAAAAAATTATTTGAAATAATTAACAACTTTAGCAAAGTTGCAGGATACAAAATAAACCCACATAAATAATCAATGTTTCTATATATTTCTTCTTCAAAATTAAAGGACAGCTTTTATTGTTATATTACTAGCAAAACTCCACAGCAAGAGATAGAAAGATACATTCTAACTAAAATAACTTCAGATAACATAAAGTATGTAGAAGTCTACCTGCCAAGACAAACTGAGGAACTATATGAATACAATTTTTCACACAAATAAAATTAGATCAAAACAACTGCTCATGGGTAGACTGAGCTTAATGTAATAAAAAAGATAATTCTACCAAGTTAACCTACTTATTCTGAGCCATGACAATAAAACTATCAAAAATAATTTTATAGAGCCTGACAAAATAATAACAAAATTTTTCTGGAAGAAGAAAAAAAAGTTAGTTTAAGGAAATTACTGAAAAAATGCAAAGAAAGGTGGCCTAGCAATTATCAAAAGTGTTTGATACTGGCTAAGAACTAGAGACACAATGATAAATAACTATATTACTCTACTTTTAGATAAACCCAAAGCTTCTAGTTTATGGGATTAGAGTTTACCATGTGACAAAAACTACTGGGAATATTTGAAAATAGTAGTGCAGGAACTAGGTATAAACTAGCATCTCACACCTTATATTAAAGTAATGTCAAAATAGCTATATGATTCATGCATAATATGTGCTTAGTAATGATATCAAAAGTTAATTATATGAGCAAGAACTATAGAGAGGAGAAGAATTTATGACCAAACAAGAGATAAAGAATATTATACAATGCAAAATGAATAATTTTATTACATTAAAGTGAAAAGGTTTTGCAAAAACAAAACCAATATAATTAATATTTGAAAGAAAAAAATATATGTATACATGTAATATGTGTATATAATATATAATTTGTATATATGTTATAGTAACGTATTTATTATCTTATTTAGAAATAAAATTTATAAATATATAAATTATATGTACATATAAATATGTTTTATGCATATATGTATATGCATATATATATGCATATGTATATGTATATATGAGTGAGGGAATATTATTTTCAAATAACAAAATGGACTTCATGGTATTGCAGAATTTCTGAGTTTAAAGGGACCGAGGGATCACCTAGTCTAACAAGCATCTATTTCCTCTAAAATATACCAACTGGCAGTGTACTAGGAGGAACAAGTTTCCTTTCATCTTCCAGTTCCCTGAACATCTCTATTTTCACACCAATCATAATTTTAAAAAATCCTTTCTATTTCTGTAAAATTGATTAAAGCACAGCACTGGAATTTGATATGTGAGTCCTACATACCAACCATCCTTCTTAAGATAGAACAAAATTCTCTAATAAACTAGTCACTCAACTGGATGAGCCAAGTGTTTTGGTTAAAATAAGAATGTAGTTGAGCCTTTGCCTCATACTGAAACTTAACCTGAATCTTGTCTGAGATTCAAGAAGTTTAGTTAACTCCCTGCCCCTCACCCCTTACTTTTGAGCATCTCTGCCCTTCCTGCTTTTGGTTGGAAGCAGAAACCAAAATACCACAAGAAAAGCAATTCTATTTCCAGCTCTTCAAAGTTAAAGAGTTGTTGCCAATTTAATGAAAGAGTCAGCTCCTTAATTTTTAGCCCCAGAGTTTCTCATATTTGAATAAATGCTGGATAACTTTGCTTCAACTGTAAGCTGTTAACTATTAATCAAGAGAATTATTGTGAGAAAACCTTGAAAATATTTCAGTGAACTGAGTAGGAAACAAGATGATATCAAATAGTTTTTCTGCAAGTCCAACTAAAGCATCTACATTAACTGTTTCAGTAGTTTTGTTTGAAATTTAAAAAAATGAAGTTTCAAAATTCATATCTTAGATGTGAAACTTATTGAAAATGAGTTTTGATATTTTACAAACTATTCTCTAGGGTGATATTATTACCTTTAAACTACTTTAAATAATTTATTTCAAAGCCACTTCAAACCAATTTTGTTTTTTTTACAACATTAGAGGTATATGGAAAATAGTATTTTATCATATTACAATGTTTTTCAGTCTTGCATTTTTATATTGTTTTTACTGTTTTCTTAGTACAGCTATCATTGCAGAGGTTTAGAAATAGACTATCTTACTTCCACCTTCAATGTATTAAAGTGAATGTGAGAGGAAGTTGGGCTAAATGAAACACAATTATCTAATTCTAAACTCTATGATTCTTAGGATGGAAAGAAATAATCTCATTTTATCTTCACAACCCTGGTGCTATTCTCATTCCCCTTTTGCCATTGAGAATGCTCAGGCATATAGAGATTAAGTGACTAGTCTAGAGTCATACAACCAATGTCTAAGTCTGAATTTTAATTCAGATCTTTCTGGCTTTAGACTTTCTACTACACCACCTAGCTCTCCTTGGAGATGACTCCTTTCTAAATATTAGTCAATTACTTCAGAAGAGTTTTCTGAATAATATAATATCTTTTATCTGTAAAAATAATTTTGAAAATGTCCCACAAAGAACCTTTTCTACTATAAAGTAATAAATAGAAGTAAAGAGAGTTCCAGCCAAAAGCAACTTGGGGGGCAAAGGACTTGACTTTGTATCCTCTAGAATTTACTGCTGAGTTCATAGTCAGTATATTTGACTATTTCCTATTACTCTGGGTTTTGACAATATCTAAGAGGAAAAAGGGGAGGTTTCTATGTCAACGATGATCAGAGATCTGAGACTACCCTCACTTTCTCTTATTCTCCATTGCAATTTCTTCCTATCACTTTGTTCACTATTTGTCATGGATTAGAGCTAGAAGAACTTTTGACCCCAAATTTTCATTTTATAGATAAGGAAATTGAGGCACAAAGAGGTTAAATAATTTACATGGGATAGTACATGAGATAAAGATGTGAATCCAAATCCTATGACTCCAAATCTGTGGCTCTTACTACAATACTACTACAAATACTAAAGCAATCTCCCTTTAAGGTAGTGTAAATCAGTCTCAGGAAAAAAAATTCTTTGGGTAAGACAAACCCCTGGTTAATCTGATTTTTAAGAAGGAGAAAGAAAATAGCCAAATTACCAGCATCAAAAATGAAAAGGGCGAATTAACCACCAATGAGGAGGAAATCAAAAAGACAATTTGGAGCTACTTTGCCCAATTGCATGCCAATAAAGTGGACAACTTGAATGAAATGAATGTTTACAAAAATATAAACTGCCCAGATTAACAGAAGAGAAAACAAATTACTTAAATAACCCATTTCAGAAAAAAGAAATTGATGAAACCATCAAAAACTCCCTAAGAAAATGTCTCCAGGTCCAGAAGGATACTAGTGAATTCTACCAAACATTTAAGGAACAATTAATTCCTGGAAGAACCAAAACAGACAAAGAAAATTATAGTCTAATCCCTCTAATGAATATTGATATAAAAAAATCTTAAATAAAATTTTGGTAATGAGACTTCAAGCTATTACCAGGATAATACACCATAATCAAGTTGAATTTATACCAGGCAGGAAGGAAAACACTCAACATAATTAAACTTATCAATAGTAAAACCAACAGAAGTCAGATTATCTCAATAGATTCTGAAAAAGCCTTTGATAAAATACAACACCCATTCCTATTAAAAACATTAGAAAGTTTAGGAACAAATGAAGTTGTCCATAAAATAATAAATAGTATCTATCTAATGGGAATAAACTCACAGCATTTCCAATAAATTCAGGAGTGAAACAAGGATGCCCATTATCACTATTACTATTCAATATAGTATTGGAAATGATAGCAGTAGTAGTAAGAGAAAAAAGAAATTGAAGGAAACAGAATTGGAAATGAGGATACAAAATCTTCACTCTTTACAGAAGATATGATGGTACATCTAGAGAACCCAAGAAAATCATCTAAAAAACTCTTTGAAATAATTAACAAATTCAGCAAAGTAGCAGGATATAAAATAAACCCACAAAATCATCAGCATTTCTGTATATATGAACAATAAAGTCCAAGACCAAGAGATAGAAAGAGAAATTCCACTTAAAATAATTGTATCAAACATTAAATACTTGGGAATCTACTTCCCAAGACATATCCAGAAACTATATGAACACAATTTTAAAGCTTTCCTTACTCAAATAAAGTCATACCTAAATAATTGGAAAATGTCAAATGCTCATGGAGAGGTTGAGCCAATACAATAAAAATGACAATTCTATGTGGCAGAGTGGATAGAGCACTGGCCCTGGAGTCAGGAGTACTTGAGCTCTAATCTGGCCTCAGACACTTAATAATTACCTAGCTGTGTGGCCTTGGGCAAGCCATGTAACCCCATTGCCTTGCAAAAACAACAACAGCAACAACAAAAAAGACAATTCTACCAAAATTAAATTACTTCTCAGTGCCATACCAATCAAATTACCAAATAAATTCTCTACTGAGGTAGAAAAAAATAGTAACAATTCATCTGGAACAACAAAAGGGCAAGAATAGCAAGGGAATTGTTGAAAAAAAATGCAAATAAAGATGGCTTAGTCTCTACCATATCTAAAAGTATACTACAAAGAGCAGTCATCAAAACTGCCTGGTACTGGTTAGGATAGGCTCAAAAAAACTACAGTAAATGACTACAGCAATCTACTATTTGATAAACCCAAAGACATCAGCCTCTTGGATAAGAACTCTCTATTTGACAAAAATCATTGGAAAAAGTAGAAAAATAGTATGGAAAAAACTAGGCATAGATCCACATCTCACACCCTATACCAAAATGAGGTCAAAATGGTTACAGGATTTAGACATAAAGAGCTATACAACAGATAAATTAATAGTCCAAAATAATCTATCTGATATATGGAAAAGTGACAAATTTATGACCAAACAGAATTAGAGCACCTTATAAAGTGCAAAATGAATGATTTTGACTATATTAAATTAAAAAAAATTTTGCATTAATAAAATCAATGCAGAGGCAGCTAGGTAGCACAGTGGATAGAGCACTGGCCCTGGAGTCAGGAGTACCTGAGTTCAAATCTGGCCTCAGACACATAATAATTACCTAGCTGTGTGGCCTTGGGCAAGCCACTTAACCCCATTGCCTTGCAAAAAAACCTAAAAACTAAAAACTAAAAAAATAAAATCAATGCAGCCAAAATTAGAAGAAAAGCAGAAAGCTAGGAAACAATCTTCACAACCAGGAATCCTGATAAAGATCTCATTTCTGAAATATATATATATAATTGCATGAAATTATAAGATTACTAGTCATTCCCCACTTGATAAATGGTCAAAGGATATGAATAAACAGTTTTCAAATGAAGAAATTAAAGCTATATATAAACATATGAAAAAATGCAAATGAAGGTGGCTTAGTCTCTACCATATCTAAAAGTATACTACAAAGAGCAGTCATCAAAACTGCCTGGTACTGGTTAGGATAGGTTCAAAAAAAACTACAGTAAATGACTACAGCAATCTACTATTTGATAAACCCAAAGACATCAGCCTCTTGGATAAGAACTCTCTATTTGACAAAAATCATTGGAAAAAGTATAAATGATAAATGTATAAAGTATAAGTGATAAATGGTCAAACGATATGAATAAACAGTTTTCAAATGAAGAAATTAAAGCTATATATAAACATATGAAAAAATGGAAATGAAGTGGCTTAGTCTCTACCATATCTAAAAGTATACTACAAAGAGCCCTGGAGTCAGGAGTACCTGAGTTCAAATCCAGCCTCAGACACATAATAATTACCTAGCTGTGTGGCCTTGGGCAAGCCACTTAACCCCATTGCCTTGCAAAAAAACCCTAAAAACTAAAAACTAAAAAAATCAAATCAATGCAGCCAAAATTAGAAGGAAAGCAGAAAGCTAGGAAACAATCTTCACAACCAGGAATCCTGATAAAGGTCTCATTTCTTAAATATATAGATAATTGCATGAAATTTTTAAGATTACTAGTCATTCCCCACTTGATAAATGGTCGAAGGATATGAATAAACAGTTTTCAAATGAAGAAATTAAAGCTATATATAAACATATGAAAAAATGCTCCAAATCACTATTGATTAGAGAAGTGCAATTTAAAACAACAATGAGATATTATCTCATATCTATTAGATTAGCCCAGATGAGAAAAAATGAAGATAATCAATGTTGGAGAGGTTGTGGGAGAATTGGGACACCAATGATTTGCTGGTGGAGTTGTGAATGGATCCAACCTTTCTGGAGAGTAATATGGGACTATAGCCAAAGAGCAATAAAACTGTTCATATCCTTTGACCCAGCAATTTCCTATTCTAGGATTATATCCAGAAGAAATTATAAAAAAGGGAAAAAGTCCTTCATATCCCAAAATATTCATAGCAGCTCTTTTTGTAGTGGCAAAGAATTGGAAATTGAGGGGATGCCCATCAGTTGGGGAATAGCTAAACAAGTTATGGTACCTCAACACTATGGAATATTATTGTTCTATTCTTATAGAATACTATATAGACACTATAAATGATCAGACTCAGGAAAAGCATGGAATGACTTATGGGATCTGATATTGAGTGAAGGAAGTAGAGCCAAGAGAACAATGTAAACATCAACAACATTATGAGATGAAAAACCTTGATGGAAGCAACTCCTCTAGGCAGTCCAGAGAGCTAGGACAACTATTTGACTGGTTATGGGCTACACTATCCCTAACCAGAGGAAGAAAAACAAAACAAAACCAAATACACGGAAAAAACCAACCCTTCTGAATCTAAAGAACACTTTAGAAAAATAATCACTTGTGTATCTCTTTCTCTGAATCCTAATTCCTTAGGCCAAAAATTACTAATTTATAAATGTTTATCTACATCTATATCTATCTATCTATCTATCTATCTATCTATCTATCTATCTATCTATCTATCTATGTAAAATGCTAACCTGACTATTCCCCTCTGAGGGGAGGGTGGGAAGGGAGGCTGGAGGGAAATTTTGTAAGTTTGAAATATGTATGTACAAATGAATGAAAATAAATAAATAAATAAATTTAAAATAAAAACATTATAATGGTAAATTATCATTTAATCTTCTGTAGTTATTTCTGTTCCCTGAAAGAGTTCACTCTTCCCCATAGCATTTTCTAAAAAATAATTTCTTCCTTCCTCCAATTTGAGATAATTTATATTTGTAATGTGTTCATTTTGAATTTAACCTGATATATGATATGAAATATTGATTATATCCAATTTTTTATTTGAGGAAGGAGGGTCTTCAATGCAGGCCTGACATTCTTTCCATTGCAGCTTTTAGTTGCCCCTTTAGATTTTTTAGAAAAATTTTATTTATTTTGAATTTTACAATTTTCCCCCTAATCTTGATTCCCCCCCCACCGCTCACAGAAGGCAGTCTGTTAGTCCTTACATTGTTTCCATGGATTATATCTCATTTTCACTGCTTTCTAATTTTCCCAGAAGTTTTTGTTACCCCAGTAAATGGAGTCCTTGAGTTTCTATATATTCTGTATCTGATATATGTCATTAGCTGTCTTTTCTATTTTTAAACCAGTACAAAATATATTTCATGATTATCACTTTGTAGTATACTTAGAATCTGTAAAATCCCCTTACTTCCTTGCCTTTTAAAAATTATCTCCTTGAAATGCAAATTAAAGCATCTCTGAGATACCATCTCATACCTCTCAGACTGTCCATTATTAACAGAAAGGACAATGATCAATGTTGGAAGGGATGTGGGAAATCTGGAACACTAATACATTGTTGGTGGAGCTGTGAACTCATCCAACCTTTCTGGAGAGCAATCTGGAATGATGCCCAACAGGCAACAAAAATATACATACCCTTTGATCCAGCAATACCACTACTGGGTCTATACCCTGAAGAGATTATGAAAAAAGGGTAAAAATATCACTTGTACAAAAATATTCATAGCAGCCCTGTTTGTGGTGGCAAAGAATTGGAAACTAATTGGGGAATGGCTTAATAAACTGTGGTATATATATGTCATGGAACACTATTGGTCTATTAGAAACCAGGAGGGATGGGAATTCAGGGAAGCCTGGAAGGATTTGCATGAGTGAGATAAGCAGCTCCAGAAAAACACTGTATACCCTAACAGCAACATGGTGGTGATGATCAACCTTGATGGACTTGCTCATGCCTTCAGTGCAATAACCAGGGACAATTTTGGCCTATCTGAAATGGAGAATACCATCTGTATCCAGAGAAAGAATTGTGGAGTTTGAACAAAGACCAAAGACTATTACCTTCAATTTTTGGGGAAAAAACCTCATCTGATTATGTAATTTTGCGATCTCTTATATTTTATTTTTCTTCCTTAAAGATATAATTTCTCTCTTATCACATTCAACTGAGATCAATGTATACCATGGAAGACTAACAGACTGCCTTCTGTGGGTAGTGGGTGGAGGGAAAAATTGTAAAATTCAAAATTAATAAAATCTTTCTAAAGAAAAAATCTTATGTCCTTTAAAATTCTTGTATTTTTTAATTCTCATGATGAATTGTCATTTTTTTCTACCTCAGAAAAGCAATCATTTTGTAGTTTGACTGAAATGATACTGAACAGCACTCTATCTTGCAACTCCAGACATTTGTATTAGAATGTTCTCCTTCCTCAATTCCATCTCCTGCCTTTCTTCAAGTCTCAGATAAAATCCCAGGTACTCTAAAAAATCTTTTCCCATCCCTTTTCAATTAATGCCTTTACTCTGTTGGTTATTTCTTATTTATCCTGTAATAGAATATAAGTAGTTGTATATCACCTCCCCATTAAATTGTGAATTCCTCAAGGGCAGAGATTCTCTCCCCCCCTTCTCCTCTCTCTGTCTCTGTGTCTCTTTGTCTCTGAAACTGTTTGGCTGTCTGCCTATCTGTCTCTCTGTCTCTCTCTATCTCAGTCTCTCTCTCTCTCTCTCTCTCTCTCTCTCTCTCTCTCTCTCTCTCTCTCTCCTCATTGTTTCCCTCCCCCAACTTTGCTTTTCCTTGAATCTTCAGTGCTCAGCATAGATCCTGGATTAGCATATTAGATATTTAAAATGTTTACTGCTTTACTAAATAAATGAACTAATTTAGGTAGAGTCATCATTTTTATTATATTAGTGGATTTATACATTAGTAATTAATATTTTCCATTTGTTTAAGTATTCATTTTTTTTAGGGAAGAGGATGGAAAGAGAGCTAATTAATATGCAATCCTTAAACTTGGGGGAGTCCCAGAAAAAACATCTCTTCTGCTTCATGGACTACATTAAAGTCTTCCACTACATGGATCACAGAAAAATGTGATAGATCATCTTACTTATCACCAAACATTTGAATCAAGCATGGAACAATTGATTGATGTAAAATTGGAAAAGGAGTATGTAAAGTCACCTTATTTTTTAAATTTTTATGCAAAGCACATTATGTGAAAAGCCAGGCTGGACAAATCAAAAGCCATAATTAAGGTTTCTAGAAGAAAAGTTAACACCTTCAGTTATTCAGATGATACTACTCAAAGAAAAACATGAAGAATTAAAAAAAACCTCTTTCTGAGGGTGAAAAAGGAAGATTAAAAGCTGATTTGAAGTTTAACATAAAAAAACACAAACAAACAAAGAAACTAGGATCTTGGCAACTTGTACCAACACTTATTTAAAGGAGAAGGAAGAATGTCAGATTTTATATTCTTGATTTCAGAAATCACTGAAGATGGAAACTGAAATCATGAAATTAAAAGGTCCTTGCCCCTTAGAAGGAAAGCAATGACAAATCTGGACAGTATTCTAAAAAGCAGTGATATTGAGGGGGTAGAGCCAAGATGGCAGCATGAATGCAGCATTTCCCGGAACCTCCTTCCCCCAAAATCTACAAAAGTCATCAAATTATGACTCTAGCCAAAATTTAGAGGGGCAGAACCTACAGAAAGACTGAGTGATATATTTTCTCAGTTCAAGATAATTTAGAAGTTCCATGGGAAAGGTGGGCTTCACCAGGACCAGGAATTTGAAAAAAAGCTCTGGCCACAGGCCAGCCCAGTCCAGCCCAGGGAATACCCAGAACAGGAACAGCTTGAAGGGGGCAATGAGAGAACTCTGCTACACCAGAATAAGTGTGGAGTGAAGAGCATCAGTTGAAGAACCTGTAGCAGAAACAAGCCTACACCTCCAGAGCATAGCCCATGGCGGGGGGGGGGGGGGGTGGTCAGGGAGACTGCAGAAATCTATCTGTTCTCCCTGGGGCAGGACTCTGCTGCTTGCCCACACTCAGATCCAGGTTGCAGTTTGGCCTTCCATACTAAGATAACAGGGAACCTCCTCACAGCTCCAGGGCAGAAAGAAGCAACTGTGGCAATCTACATATCAAAGCTCAGGCAAAAGAGCATAAGACCTTGAAGAAATAAAGGTCCAAGTGGGGGGGTTCCAACCTCCCCCCCAAAAGCTTTGGAAGTGCTGTAAATTAGTCCTGGGCTGAAGAAATGTATAAGCAACAGAAAAAGAAGAATCTGACCATAAAAAAATTACCTTGGTCCCATGGAAGATCAAAACACATACTCAGATGATGACAAAATCAGAGCTTCAGAATCCAAAACCTCCAAGAGAAATAGAAAATGGGCTCAGACTATGAATAATCTCAAAAAAGGACTTTGAAAAGCAATTAAGGGAGGTGGAGGAAAAATTGGGAGGAGAAATGAGAACAATGAAGAAAAATCACAAAAACCAAATCAACAGTTTGGCAAAAGAAATACAAAAAAAAATACTGAAGAAAATAATATGTTAAAAAAGCAAAATGGAAAAAGCAAACTAAAAGGCAAATGAAGAGAAGAATGCCTTAAAAAACAGAATGGGCCAGCTGGAAAAGGAGATAAAAAAGCTCTCTGAAGAAAATACCTCCTTCAAATGCAGAATGGAACTAAAGGAAGCTGATGACTTTGCAAAAAATCAGGAAGAAATAAAACTTTTCCAAAAGTCAAAAATTAGAAGAAAATGTAAAATATCTCATTGGAAAAACAATTGACCTTGAAAACAGATTCAGAAGAAATAATTTTAAAATTATTGGACTACCTGAATGTCATGACCAGGAAAATAACCTAGACTTCATTTTTCAAGAAATAATACAGAAAAATTGCCCTGATATCCTAGAATCAGAGGATAAAAATAGAAATTGAGGGAATTCACCAATTACCTCCTGAAAGAGATACCCAAAGAAAAACTTCCAGGAATGTTACCGCCAAATTCCAAAACTCCCAAGTCAAAGAGAAAATACTAAAAGCTACCGAAAACAATTTACCTACCATGGCTCCATAGTCAGGATTACACAGGATCTGGCACCATCTACATTAAGGACTTGTAGGGACTGGAAGATGAGATTCTGGAAAGCAAAGGATCTTGGTTCACAACCGACAATCAACTACCCAGAAAAACTGAACATCCTCTTCCAAGGGAAAAGATGGACTTCAATAAAATGGGGTTCTTCCAAAGTTTCCTATTGAAACAACCAGAGATGAACAGAAAGTTTGATCTTCAAGTATAGGACTCTGGTGAACCATAGAGGGAATGGAAGAAAGGGACTAACTGTGAGGAACTTGATGATGATGTTGAACTGTTTGTAATCCTTCATGGGAAGAACATACTGATTACTCATATGAATTTTTTCATTTATAAGAGCTTTTAGAAGGATCATATATAGACAGGGCATAGGAAGGAGTGTAATATAATGGTATAATGTAGTAAAAAGACAGAGTCAGTGAGTGATAAAGGAGGTGCTAAGAGGAAGGAAAAGGAGATGAAGAAGAAGCTAAGAAATTTCACATAAGAGTCAAGAAAAAGCTTTTTCAATGGAGTGGAAAAAGAGAAGGCAAGGGGGGAGTGAATGAGCCTTCATTCTCATCAGAAATGGCTCAGAGAGGAAATAACATACACACTTAATAGAGTGAGTAATTCTCTTACCCTAGAGAAAAATGAGAAGAAAGGGATGGGATAAAGAGACATGGGGGTAGGGATGGCGGTGATAGAAAAGAGGGAAGATTGAGGGAGGGGGTACTCAGATACAACACTTTTGGAAAGGGACAGGATGAGAGAGAGAGAGAGAGAGAGAGAGAGAGAGAGAGAGAGAGAGAGAGAGAATAGAATAACTGAAAGTGCGAAGGAATACAGTGGAGGGAAATATAGCTAGTCATAGCAACTGAAGGAAAAATATTGAAGCAACTTGTCTGGTAGACTTATGATAAAGGAGGCATTTCATCCCAGAGATAAAGCCATCGGAATCTGAACACAGACAAAAGTACACTTGTTTTTCTCTCTCTCACTATTCTTTAGGTTTCTTACCTTCTTGGAGGTAGAGGAGGGTTTATGTTTACTCATAACAAAATTATTATACTAATATAAAATAAATAAACCATAATGTTCTTTGCAAACTTAAAAAAGCAGAGATATCGTATGGTCTACGAAGGTCCATGTAACCAAAGTTATGACTTTTCAGTAATAATGTATGACTGAGAATTGGATTATAAGGAAAGCTGAGGTCACAGAATCAATACTTTCAAATTGTGGTGCTGGAGAAGACTTCTGAGAATTCCTTGGAGAGCAAGGATATCAAATCAATTCAGACTATTCACTGTGAGGTCAAATACCAAAGCTGAAGCTTAAATATTCTTGCCACATAATAAGAAGATAGGACTCATTGGAAAAACTCCCAATGTTAGGAAAGATTGAAGGCAAAAGGAACAGGAGGCAGTAGAGGATGAGATGGATAACTAGTGTCATAGAAACAACGAATATGAATTTGGACAGACTTCAAGAGCTAGTTTAGGATATAAAGTGTGCCATGGTCTATAGGGTCAATAAAAATCAGACATGACTGAACAATTACAACAATGAATAACCTGGGGCCAGTCATAAACAAATGTTTTTCATTACTTTTCCTCTTCCTTGTGTTTTCAAAGGAAGGAAGTAAATAAAGTAAATAAAGAAGATTTATTATGTGCTTATTATACATGTTCCAAGCCCTGGTTAAATGATTTGTGAACATTTTTAATCTTCATGCATCTTTTAATCTTCAGTACAATTTTTGGAAACCGATCCTATTTTGCTTTTATAATCCTTATTTTATTTTTGAGGAAACCAAAGAAAAAATATTAAGTAACTTATCTGATTCATAAGTGCTGACTCTAGGCCCAGCATTCTCTACTTCACTACCTAGTTACACAGTTGGAGAGAATCAGTTGTTTGCCTTTTGTTGTAGGATAGATATTAATCATGGAAAGCTGGTGGGCAAGGGATACTGAGGTAATACTTTAAGAAATAAGGTCTGATGGTGTGAATGCATAGACATTTTACCTTCTTTGAATTCTCTCTTATTTAGCCTAAAGATTCAACTGTGAGGACTTCTGGCCAAGATGGTGGAGAGAAGACAGGCACAGTTCTAAAATCTCCTGAACTTTCCCCATCTATCATATGAAACAAATCTCTTTTTTAAAATTTATTTTTATTAAATATATTATTTGAGTTTTACAATTTCTCCCCCAATCTTACTTCCCTCCCCACACCACAGAAAGCAATCTGTCAGTCTTTACTTTGTTTCCATGTTGTACCTTGGTCCAAATTCGGTGTGATGACAGAGAAATCATATTCTTAGAGAAGAGACAAGAATTCTAAGAGGTAACAAGATCAGACAATAAGATCTGTTTTTTTTTCTAAATTAAAGGGAATAGTCCTTGAACTTTGTTCGAACTCCACAGCTTCTTATCTGGATACAGATGACACACTCCTTTGCAGACAGCCGAGAATTGTTCCTGATTGTTGCTCTGATGGAATGAGCGAGTCCTTCAAGGTTGACCATCACTCCAATGTTGCGGTTAGGGTATACAGTGTTTTTCTGGTTCTGCTCATCCCACTCGGCATCAGTTCATGTAAACCCCCTCAGGCTTCCGTGAAATCCCATCCCTCCTGGTTTCTAATAGAACAATAGTGAAACAAACCTCTTAACAGAAATCTGACCCACAAAACCCACAAAGAAAAGCCAGGAGAAAGAACATCTACTTCAGGATTTGTCTCCCGCAGCAGCCTTGGGCGAATCTGGGTGGGTGAGTCTGGGCACAGAGGGCTTATCAGCTCTGGATCAGCCAGATTAGCTGCTGATTTGGAGATGGGGAGTCTGAGGGCCAGAGATAGATCTGCTAGATCAGCAGTGGGGCTAGACCACGGGGGCTTGAGTCAACTAGGGAGCAGAGGTACTGGTTTTGGAACTGACCTTCTGGAGCTTGGCTACAGGGCTGGGGGGAGAGGTCCAGTTCAGGAGAGCTGTGGACACCATCCCTGGGCTCCTCTGGTCTGAGGAACTCTAAGTCCATGTCTCCACTGCAGCTGAGGCCTCTTCCCAGAACAAACACTTGCAGACTATTTCTGCTTCAGGCACAGATATGTGAGCAGAAGAACCAGCCCAGCTGACAATAGGGAGAATGAACTCATCCCAGGGTAAAGCCCACCATTGATTGAAGGCAAAAGGATTCAATAACTTCAACTACTCCCTTCAAGCTAAGGGAGAAGGCCTCAATCAAGGTCACAGACAGTACAGAGAAAGCAACCAGAATCTCTTACTGGCCAGCCAGAGAAATTTCATTCAGTGAGTAAAGCCTCTAGCAATCCCAACACCAAACTCCTGTGAACCAGCCCATCCCCAACTCAAGGTTTTAGGAAAATGAAGAAGGGTTAGCGGAAAGGTGGATCCATAGAAAAATTCTTGGAAGGAAAAGACCTTAACTTAGACAGGCCTGGAGAATATGATCTGGTCTTCAGCACAGAAAGAATTCCTTGAAGAAACAAGGAAGGAGTGAAATGAACTGGAAAATTTGAGAGAGACAATTAACACCTTGCAAAAGAAAACAAATCCTCAGGAAATACAATTGGACAAATGCAAAATGAGAATAAATCTCTCAGATCATCAATTGGACAAATACAAAATAAGAATAATTCTCTTAGATCCTCAATTGGGAAAAGGCAAAAAGAAAATAATTCTTTCAAAACCTCAATTGGTCAAATGGAAAGCTCTTTCAAAAGTAGAATTGACCAATTGAAAAAGGAGTGGCAAAAGGTTAATGAAGAAATCTCCTCCCTAAAAAAAAAGAATGGAGTCTGCAGAAACTAATGACTTCATGAGACAGCAAGAGCCAGTTAAACAAAATCAAAAAATTTTAAAAATAGAAGAAAATGGAAAATGCCTCATCAGCAAAACCACTGACCTTGAGAATAGGACAAAGAGGGTCAACCTGAGAATTATTCGACTTCATGAAAACATTGAAGAGAAAAAAAAAGCCTGGGCTTAATATTACAGGATCTAGTGATGGAAAATTCCGATGATATCATGGAACCAGAGAGCAAAGTAGTTATTGAAAGATGCAGAAAAAGATTCTAAAATGAAAACACCAAGGAATGTTGTGGCTGAATTCCAGAACTATCAGATAAAAGAGAAAATCTTGCAAGCAGCCAGAAAGAAGTGATTTAAATATCAAGGAGCCACAGTAAGGATTAAGCAGGACCTGGCTGCATCAACATTAAGGGATTGAAGGGCCTGGAATGAGATATTTTGATGAGCAAGGGAGCTTGGAATACAGCCAAAAATCCAGTATCCCACAAGCTGAGCCTTCTCTTCCAGGGAAGATGAACATTTAATGAAATGGAAGAATTCCAAAATTTCCTGATGAAAAGACCAGAGCTAAATCAAAACTTGTACATCAAACAGGAGGTTCAAGAGAAACAATAAAAGGGGGTGGTAAAAGAAAAAAATAACTGCTATCCAATAAATTGAAACTGGCTATATCCCAGCATGGGGAAAAATATTCTCATAAATCTTGAGAATTATAACTCTAACAGAGAGAATATACCTAGCCAAAAGTGATCGACATCCATGACCTATCCATGAGACTGATATCCAATGGCATGTACCTGGCTTTAACTCCACTTGGGAGAAAGAGTCTAAAAACTCTCAAGAATTTTAACTCTATTAGATAGAATGTACTTAGCTAGAAGTGACAGATACTCAGAATCTTCTATGACTCAGATAGAATGATGTAAAGTCTACCTCCTTAAAAAGGGGGACAGGAAGGAGACAGGAGGAGGGGGGAATTGAATGGGGTAAATCTCATTACACTAAGAGGTATAAAATACCTTTGGCAATAGAGGGGAAGAAGGGAGGAGATGAGAAATACCGGAATCTTCTCATCAGACTTGGCTTAAAGTCAACTTACAAATACTTAGTTAACTTAAAAAATATCTAACATTTCAAGTATTAAAAGGGAAAGAGGGAAGGGGGATGGAGAAAGGGAGGGAGAGTGGGAAAAAAAGGAGGACTAAATAAAGGAAAGGAAGAGAAAAGGGAAAAGGGAAAGGGGAAAGAAAGGGGAGGGGGTGATGTAGGAGGGAAAACATACTGAAGGAGGTGATAATTAGAAGCAAAATACTGGGGAATATGGATAAGATGGGGAAGGGGGAAAATGAAAACAGAGGGAAGATAGCAAGGAGGGCAATAAAGAATTAGTAATCATGATTTTGAATGTGAATGGGATGGACTCTTCCTTAAAATGTAAGTGAGTACCAGAGTGGATTAAAAACCAGAATCCTACAATATTCTGCTTACAAGAAACTCATTTGAAGCAGAGAGATACATATAGAGTAAAGGTAAAACGTTGGGGCAAAATATATATTTTGCTTCAGCTGAAGTGAAAAAAGCAGGGGTAGAAATCCTTATCTCAGACAAAGCAGCTGCAAAAATAGATAGCGCTAAAAGAGATAAGGAAGGAAACTTTAGCCTCCTAAGAGGTACCATAGACAATAAGCTATTTCAATATTGTGTGTGTGTGTGTGTGTGTGTGTGTATATATATATATATATATATATATATATATATATATATATATATATATATATATGAACCCAATGGTATAGCATCCAAATTCTTAGAGGAGAAGCCAAAAGAACTACAGGAAGACATCGATAGCAAAACTCTACTAGTGGGAGACCTCAACCTCCCACTCTCAGATCTAGATAAATCAAATCATAAAATAAACAAGAAAGAAGTTAAGGAGGTAAATAGATTGTTAGAAAAAAAAGAGATATGGTAGACTGATGAAGGTAACTGAATGGGGATAGAAAGGAATACACCTTTTTTCTCTGCAGTACATGGAACTTATACAAAAATTGACCATGTACTAGGACATAAAAACCTAATGATCAACTGCAGAAGGGCAGAAATAGTGAATACATCTTTCTCAGATCACAATGCAATGAAAGTCATATGCAATATTGGGCCAAGCAGATATAGACCCAGAACCAATTGGAAACTGAATAACCTCATTTTAAAGAATGAGTGGACCAAAAAACAAATTACAAAAAGAATTAACAATTTTATCCTTGATAATGACAATAATGAAATAACATAACAAAACCAATGGGATTCACTCAAAGCAGTTCACAGGGTATATAGTATATCTTTAAATGCTTACATGAATAAATTAGAGAAAGGAAATCAATGAACTAAACATGAAACTAAAAAAAAATTAGAAAAAGAACAAATTAAAAATCCCCAATTAAATACTGAATTAGAAATTCTAAAAGTTAAAGGAGAAATTAATAAAAATCGAAAGCAAAAAACCCCCTTATTGAATTAATTAATAAATAAAACCAAAAGTTGGTTTTATGAAAAAAACCAATAAAATTGATAAACCTCTGGTCAGTTTGATTAAAAAGGAAAGAAGAAAACCAAATTGCTAGTATCATAAATGAAAATGGTGGACTCACTGCTAATGAGGAGGAAATTAAAGTAATAATTCATAATTATTTTTCCCAACTCTATGCCAATAAATTTGATACTCTAAGTGAAATGGATGAATATTTATAAAAATATAAGTTGCCCAGGTAAAATGAAGAGGAGATTAAATACCTAAAAAACCCTATCTCAGAAAAAGAAATCCAACAAACCATCATTGAACTCTCTAAGAAAAAATCTCCAGGGCCTGATGGATTCACAAGCGAATTCTGCCAAACATTTAATGAAGAATTGGTTCTAATTGTATATAAACTCTTGGGAAAAACAGGGAAAGATGGAACTCTGCCTAACTCTTTCCATGAAACCAATATGGTGCTGATACCTAAACCAGGAAGAGTTAAAACAGAGAAAGAAAATTATAGACCTATCTCCCTAATGAATATAGATGAAACAAGTTAAATAAACTCTTAGCAAAATGATTACAACAAGTTATCACTGGGATAATACATTATGATCAAGTAAGATTCATCTGAGGAATGCAGGGTTGGTTCAATATTAGGAAAACTGTTAGTATACTCAATTATATCAACAACAAACCTATCAGAAATTATATGATCATATCAATAGATGCTGAATAAGCTTTTGACAAATTACAGCATCCATTCCTACTTAAAACACTAGAGAGTGAAGGAATAAATGAGCTGTTCATTAGAGTAAATAGCAGTATCTATCTGAAACCATCAACAAGCATTATATTCAATGGGGAGAGGCTAGAGGAATTCCTAATAAAATTAGGGGTGAAACAAGGGTGCCAATTATCACCACTACTATTCAATATTGTATTAGAAATGTTAGCTTCAACAATTAGAGAAGAAAAAAGAAATTGAAGGAATTAGAACTGGGATGGAAGAGACAAAGCTCTCACTCTTTTTAGATGACATGATGATGTACTTAGAAAATCCCAAGAAATCATCAAAAAAACTACTTGAAACAATAAGCAATTTTAGCAAAGTAGCAGGTTATAAAATAAACCATCATAAATCCTCAACTTTTCTATATATGTGTCTAGCAAGAAACAGCAGGAAGAGCTAGAAAGAGAAATCCCATTCAAAGTAACCTCAGACAATATAAAATACCTGGGAGTCTATTTGCCATGACAAACTCAGAAACTTTTTGAAAACAATTATAAAACACTTCTCACACAAATTAAATCAGATTTAAATAACTGGGCAAATATCAACTGCTCATGGATAGGTAGAGCTAATATAATAAAAATGACAATTCTACCAAAACTAAAGTACCTATTTAATGGCCTACCATTCAAAATTCCAAAAAATTACTTTAATGAGTTAGAAAAAATTTTAAGTAAATTTATATGAGACATAAAAAGTCAAGAATTTCCAGGAATTTAATGGAAAAAAGTGCAAAAGAAGTAGGCTTAGCTCTACCTGATTTAAAATTATATTATAAAGCATCAGTCATCATAACTGTTCGGTATTGGCTAAGAAATAGAGTGGTGGGCCAGTGGAATAAACTAGGTGCTAAATCAGGAGAGGATTATAGTAATCTGCTGTTTGATAAACCCAACTATTGGGATAAAAACTCTCTCTTTGATGAGAACTGCTGGGAAAATTGGAAGTTAGTATGAAAGAAACTTAGATTAGACCAATACCTAACACCCTTTACCAAGATAAGATAAAATACAATACTATAAGCAAATTAGAAGATCAAGGACTAGTTTACCTGTCAGAACTATGGAAAGGGCAGCAGTTTATGAGTAAGGAAGAGATAGAGAACATTACCAAAAACAAACTAGATGATTTGGATTACATTAAATTAAAAAAAAACCTTTTGCACAGATAAAACCACTGTAACCAACATCAAAAGAAATGTAGTAAATTGGGAAACAATCTTTACAATTAATGATTCTGACAAAGGACTCATTTCTAAAATATACAGAGAACTAAGTCATATTTTTTTAAAAAGCCATTCCTCAATTGACAAATGGTCAAAGGATATGCAAAGGCAATTTACAGATGAGGAGATCAAAGCAATCCATAACCATATGAAAAATTGCTCTAAATCATTAATTGTTAGAAAAATGCAAATTAAAGCTTCTCTAAGGTACCACCTCATACCTCTCAGACTGGCCAATATAACCAGAAAGGATAATGATCACTGTTGGAAGGGTTGTGGGAAATCTGGGACACTATTATACTGTTGGTGGAGCTGTGAACTCATCCAACCTTTCTGAAGAGAAATTTGGAACTATACCCATAGGGCAACAAAAATGAGCATACCCTTTGATCCAGCTACTGGGTCTAGACCCTGAAGAGATGATGAAAATGGGTAAAAGCATTACTTGTACAAAAATATTCATAGCATCCCTGTTTGTGGTGGCAAAGAAGTGGAAATCAAGTTAATGTCCTTCGACTGGGGAATGGCTTAGCAAACTGTGGTATATGTATATCACGGATCACTATTGTTCTATTAGAAACAAAGAGGGATGGGAACTCAGGGAATCCTGGATTTGCATGAACTGATGCAGAGTGAGATGAGCAAAACCAGAAAAACACTGTACACCCTATTAGCAACATGGGGGTGATGTTCAACCTTGATGGACATGTTTGTTCCATCAGTGAAACAACCAGTGACAATTGTAGGCTGTCTGCAATAGCAAATGCCATCTGTATCTAGATAAAGAACTCTGGAGTTTGAACAAATTTCAAGGACTATTCCCTTTAATTTAGAAATAAAACTAGATGTCTTATTGTCTGATCTTTTTATCTCTTACACTTTTTGTTTCTTCCTTAAAGATGTGATTCCTTTCTCATCACACTCAGTTTGGATCAATGTACAACATGGAAATAAAATAAAGACTGACAGATTGCTTTCCATGGGGGGTGGGATGGGGGGGATGGAAGTAAGATTGGGGAGAAAATTGTAAAAATCAAAAACTGTAATAAAATCATTAATAAAAGATATCTTGCTAAATAAAAAAAGATTCAACTGTTAATGTTTTATATGTGGTGCATGGGACCTTTTTGTGTTTTAGAGTATTAAAAATTTCTGGGGAAAGTGACTAATCCATCATTCTGATGGTACCATGACCACAGCCATAAAGGTTAAATTAAAAATTTTAATTTTTTGTAGCAAATTTTGGAAGCATATTACAAAAAGACCTTCATATATGGAGAAAAGAAATTATTTTGTTTTTTTGGTTTTTAAAGATTTTTTTGCAAGGCAATTGGGGTTAAGTGACTTGCCCAAGGCCACACATCTATGTAATTATTAATTATTGAGGCTGCATTTGAATTCAGGTACTCCTGACTCCAGGGCAGTGCTTTATCCACTGGGCCACCTAGCCACCCCGAGAAAAGAAAATTAAAACAGTACAATAGAATTCTACAGGTACAAAAATTTATAGTACATTTTCAAAAGCAAATGGCTAAATTACAGTCCAATATGAAATGCTGTGTAAGCTTTCACCCATCATCAGTGAAAAGATGGATGTATTATAAAATAGAAACACTTGAGATATTTTGCTCCAACCATAAAAAAAAATATAGATTTTGCCAAACTCCCAACAACAGAATGATAGTTAACTACAATTATCAAGAAAATCAGTAACAAAATACATCTCTTCATGCCAATAGGTTATTTTTGAAGAATATAGGGCAAAATAATGATCTAAGAGAAAACATTAAGAGATAAAGGGCATATTAACTTAAGCAAAATTTAAAGAATAAAAAGTTGAAAGGATTAGACCACCAGAAAATAAATCTTCTGATAGAGTTGAATCAAGGCCTTTTGTCAGTTACAAAGTAGGAGGTTGACTAAATGAGAAGAGAGATAGGGACAAAAAATAATTGGTACATATCAACTATATCAAGGGGTGACAGAATGATGATCCTTTTAGTCTCCTTCCAAGTGCTGAGGGAGATGGTAGGAATTCGGAGGATGGAAGATGCAGCATATCAATTAGGCTGGGATGAGTAACATCCTAAATAGAGAGCCAGCTGAAGAGTTCTGCCATGGAGGACGAGGTGTCTGTATATAGGGGGAGGAAGAATCTTTTTTTTTTTGATATATAGGTTAAAGTTGTTTATATATTAAGAATTACATGGGAAACATCCTACCTTAGAAGAAGTTATATGTGATTTCTTAAGGATATCTGACACCCAGATTTTTTATACTGGTATGGCATGACCATTGGTAAAGACTGATCACAGAGAGGACCAGGTGGTAGGGATGGATTAAACTATTTGAGGCAAGGATAACTTCAACTATACAGTTTCCATCTAACTTTGCTTCACTCATAAATTGACATTTCTGGTAGGCAGGCACAATAAGAAAAAAAATGATGGAGCAAAAATTACAAAGTGATAGCCAAGAAGTAACTCAAATTACTACTTTAGGTTCAACCTAAAGATATATATTTTAAAAGGCATACAAAAAGAACAAATGAAGGTAGAGTCAGTAAATCAGAAGACAAAATTTAGGATAGAATTGAAGGGAAAACATTATATAAATAAGAAAAAGTAGGAAAGAATAAAAAATTTCTTGTACAAGAGGAAGAGCAAAGATGCTCAATTAGAGGAAGTACAGCCTAGATCTCCAAACTTCTTTAAACAAATCTAAACAACTCATCATATTAAATTTGATAGAAAAATGCCTAGAGTGTCACTTTTCCAGCTCAGATTGACATAGAAAGACATAAAGAGAGATCAAAATACACTGAGGAAGAGGGTCTGGCCAGGAGTCAACAGTATAGGACATTGAAGTCTCATACCCATGTATAGTATAGAGCAACTGGTGGCAAATGGTAGGTAGCTTTATCACCCATTACCAATTCCAAGTCAGAAATACAGAATGGATTGAAAGGATCTGCACCTAGGGCTAACATTCCAGGGTAGGTAGTGTTTACAGACCCTAGGCAATATACCAAGAGGATTAGTTCAGAAATAAGCATTGTAGAAGAGAGTGGGATATTACTTTGAGCCTCAAGTTCTATTTGAAGCTATTGGTGTAGAATCACAAAGGAACCAACAATTCTGACACTCTGAGTGATAGCTTTCTGGCTAGCTGATTAGACCTAAACCCGCAATAAGAACTGGCAAGTTCAAATCAGGGTACCAATAATCTGATTATACCCTGGGTAAGACTACATTGGGAATAATGAAAACTTTTATATCCCTAGACTAAGTTGTCCTGATATATTGGAATCCATACCACAAAAAAAAAGAGCAATAGAACCACCAAAGACTTTTTCTAAAAAAGTATATAGAATCCAGTTCTAAGAACAAGCGTGAAGTTAGGACCCTGAAAAGTGAGCAAACCAAAAAGAAATTCTACCATAAAAATACCATTATGGTGACTGGAATACTCAAGACACAAAAAAGAGTATGAATCTAAAACATCGACCAAAAAAATAACCTAAAAGAAAAACATACCTTGGACACAAGTTCAATTAGAGTTCCTGAAAGTGATGAAGCATGAAATTTTTTTAAAAAAAAATTGTTTTATAAATTAAATGAGAGTGCTACAGTCAAAACTGGAAACATAAATTAGAGCAATGAAAGAAAGATTTCGAAAGTGAATTAATAGTTTGGTATAAGAGGTATAAAATTTACCCAAGAAATAAATTCAAAAATCATAATGGAGGTGTGGCTAGGTGGCACAGTGGATAAAGCACCAGCCCTGGAGTCAGGAGTACCTGGGTTCAAATCTGGTCTCAGACACTTTATAATTACCTAGCTGTATGGCCTTGGGCAAGCCACTTAACCCCGTTTGCCTTGCAAAAATCCTAAAAAAATCGTAATGGACTAAATAAAAATTAGTAACTCCATGAGACAACACAATAAACAATAAAATAAAATCAGAAAATTGTAAAAATAAAAGATAGACTGGATAAAAAATTAGACAACAATCTATTATAGAAAAGAAACATCATAAAAACAAAACGGAGAATCAAAATGAGAAGCAATAACAAAACTGATTTTGCTTCAGATGAATTCAAAAGAAACGATACTTGGAATGATGCTATAAAAGTAAAACAAAAAATTCAATTATTGGAAGAGTTAAATAATAAAATTACATTTTATTTTTAGGAATCAGACAAATCGTTTAACAAATATACACCAAATGACATAGCCTTTGGATCTATAAATTATAAATTAATTGATTATTTTTAAAAAAGGATGTAAATTATAGATGAATAGGTAGGGTAAATTTACCAAACTAAAGATAAAGCTAGGAGATAAGATCTTTGCTTCTTCTACTTGGCTAGTCTTTCATGTGTAGATTCTCTCATACAAATCTTTTTTTTTTTTTTTTTTTTTTTTTAGGTTTTTCCAAGGCCAAAGGGCTTAAGTGGCTTTCCCAAGGCCACACAGCTAGGTAATTATTAAGTGTCTGACACTGGATTTGAACCCAGGTACTCCTGACTCCAGGGCCGGTGCTTTATCCACTAAGCCACCTAGCCCCCCCCCCCCCCACCTTTCTTTTACTCTCATACAAATCTTGAAGAATCTTTGAGCTCATATTAACACATTTAGTTTCTTGAACCTCTGAAAATTTTAGGTACTTTTTTATTCAGACTAAGTTTACCCCTTTAAGTTCTGTTCATGTCTATAATTTAAAAAACTAATTTAGTAGTTATCAATTATATACACCTATCCACTTTGGATCTATAAATCTTAATTGTTCTCTAAGATAGCTCTACTGATGGAAAAGTTTTGCTTATGAATCTCTTCATTGGGATAATGTTTAATCAATGCTCTCTGCATTGATTAACACAAGAGGGGGGAATTGGCAAGACATTGGGAAGGGATAAATGTTTTTAGAGGAAAGCCTAACAGTCCATATTCCTTGTAAAGAACATACAAATACTGGAACCAGAGAAATGATTCCCCAAAGTCACTTGGAACAGAAGTGGCATTTGAATAGAAATCTTCTTACTCAAGAGACAGGACTCTTACTATACTATTGTTGAAAAGAAAATTCTTCATTTGGGCTTTCACAAAACTCAGGACTAAGAAAATTAAAAGGAGTTTAATATAAGTACATCAAGGCGAGTTAAAAGACTGATTTCTGAACATCAGTAATGACTTCAAGATGAGACCAACTTTTATTGCAAACTTACTTAGAGAGATAGACAATTTAGATGTCAATTCAGCAAAAGAGGTTGGACTCTTGCAACTCAGTTCTTCCCCATGGTAGTAAGAATGTGACAATTTTGAAGTAGTGGACAAAGTCCACAAAGGGGGATGACTTGCATGAATGACAAATATCAGGGGATTGGATGACACCTTTGCCAAAATTGATTGACCAGCAGAGCTAAGAACAATGGATCACTAAGTCAACATAGCTTTCGATATGATCCCTGGCCTTCTCTGCTTTTTTCAATGTTGTTACATTTAATTAAATATTTATTTTTGAATAATATTTTCCCCAATAAAATGAAAAAATCAATTTTGAAATTCATTTTTATTTGATTTTGAGTTTCAATTTGTCTCTCTTTGCCCCCCTCTCTGATATTTAATATAGCAATTTAATAGAGGTTATATATGTGCAATCATGCAGAATATATTTCCATATTGGTCATGTTGTAAAAGATATGAAAAAGTAAAAAAACTAGAAAATCAACATAACAAAATAAAATGAAAAAAATATGGTTTGATCTCTATTCAGAAAGCATCAGTTCTTTTTCTGGAAGTGGATAGCATTTTATCATGAATTCTTTAGAGTTGACTTGGATTCTTGTATTGTTGAGAATAGCTTATTGTTCAGTTGATGATCATGCAGTATTGCTGTTAATGTCTACTGTGATGTCCTAGTTCTGCTCATTTCACTTTACAACAATTAAACTTTCCAAGTTTTTCTGAAATCATCCTGCTTATCATTTTTATCATAATATCATTCAATCATAATCATATACCCCATGGTTATTTAAATAATCTGATACTGGCTAAGAAATAGAATGGTGAATCTGTAGAATAGGTTAGGTAGCAAGATAAATCCCAAGATTAAGACTTTTTGGGACAAAAACTCATTATTTGACAAAAATTTTTGGGAAAACCAGAAAACAGTATGGCAGAAAATAGATATAGAGCAACATACACATAAAGGATGATATCCTAAACAAATTATGAGAGCGTGGAATAGTTTACTTATCAAATCTATGGGTAATGGAAGAATTTAGGATCTAGTAGAATATAGAGACCATTACAAGATGTAAAATGGATAATTTTGATTATATATATTAAATTTTTTCACAATTCAAACCAATACAACCAAAATTAGAAGGAAAACAGAAAACTGGGAAAAAAGCTTTATAACAACTATCTCTTACAAAGGACTTATCAAAGAAGCCAAATTATATTCAATTACATTATATACACAATGCACACACAAATATATATATATATATATATATATATATATATATATATATGCACATATAAGAATGCAAGTCAATTGATTAATGAATAGGTAGTTTCCAGAAGAAGAAATTAAAGCTACCTAAATTCATATGTAAAAGTGCTTTAAAGTAGTCCAATTTGTTAAGCCATTCATCAATTGATGGACACCTCTTAATGATCAATTCTTTGCCCTCACAAAAAATTATAGCATTATAACTATTCTTGTACGAATAAATTTCTTTCCCTTTAAAAAAAACATTCATTAGGATGTAGGCCTGATAGTTGTATTGCTCAGTCAAAGAGTATACACAGTTTTATAGCCCTTTGGTCATACTTCCAATTTGCTCTCCAACTAGTTAAATCAGTTTACAACTCTATCAACTATGCCTTAGTGTCCTAGTTTTCCCACATCCCTCCAACATTTATCATTTTCTTTTTCTATCATGTTAGTCAATCTTATAGGTGTGGACTGGTACCTCAACATTATTTTAATTTGCATTTCTCTAATCAATAGTAATTTAGAGGTTTGTTTTTTAAAGAAATATGGCTATAGATAGCTTTGATTTCTTTGTCAGAAAACTGCCTGTTCATATCCATTGACCCATTTGTAAATTGGGGAATAAGTCTTGTTTTCATAAATGTCACTCAATTCTCAAAAATATATTTGATAAATGAGACCTTTATTGGAGACACTGGATTTAACATATTTTCTTCGAGCTTTCTGTGCTGAGGAAATCTATGATTCAAGTTTGTTCTAGTACTAGGATATTTTTCATCCTTCAGGTCAATGATTTTAAGCAGTTTGTGGCAATTGAAATTCTGACACTTTGGTCTCCCCTTCCATGGCATTACTTAGCTAAGGTCTGGAAGAGATATTTTGTCAAGGCAAATATAAAAATACTTTGAGAGAGAGAGAAGCATGTGCACAAATTGATTAAAAATTGTAAATAACTGCCACTATGCACTTATTAAGAGATGGTAATTTGGGAATGGTCAAGCAACCTAATCCTCAGCAACACTGTCTTAGGCATATCCTTTTTTGGGGAGATCCTCATGCATTTTGTTATTCCACTAAAAAAAGTTAAAAAGAACTAGGGAAAATTTCCCTACCCTTTACTAAAACAAAACAAAACAAAATATTTGCATGCCAACACATCTCTTACCTATTCAGATGCATACTTTATACTTTGAAGGGAAATATATATATATATATATATATATATATATATATATACCTATATATATTATATATCAAATTATATATATATCAATATATATATAGTTGTATATATATATCAGTTTAATGATATTCCACAAACTGATTCGAGTATTCAGATTATGCAAGGTAAATAATCCAACAAGTCAGCAAAGCCACCAATAAACATAAGAAAAAGAAATAAGAAAAGATCTCTACATGAATACAGACAGCTCATATTTTGGCCAACAGGGCAGATGTACAACTTAAACCTTGCCATTTATGCAGCTTTTGCTTTGATTTTTTTTTTTTTTGCTCAGTTGGTTAAGAGAAAAGCTATTATCCATTTAGTAACAGAGTATTTCTTTTTCACTGGTTTCTTAAATATAGGAACACTTTATCCAATAGAAGATATTTTCTTTCACTATGACCTTTGTACTGAGAAATACTATTTTTAATAAAAAGGCCTATGTATTCAATGATTCTCCAAAAATAGGCAATAATATCCTTTTTATAAGTATTTTCAACAAAAAATTCTATTTTCTCTACATAAGAAGAAATGAATTGAATTCTTTATAATTTCCTAAAAAAATAAAGTTCATTTGAAAAAACTTGCACATTGGGCTCCGGACAATATATTTACACATATTAAAGGCAACAGGTTTTCATATAAAATCTTTCAAAGAAGATAAGAGTACGTTCTATTTATTGAGCATTCAAAGATACAGTAATTATTACTATTGAAACTCAACCACATAAAAACAAACAGATGCTCAGCCTTTCCCAAAGAAACCCAAAGAAGTTGCTTCATAAAGTGTACCCCCCAAATTACTAATAATAACAAAATGCAAATCAAACAAGTCAGATTTCTAGATAGTTGATATTGGAAGATTTCCTGAAAAAATGGTCATACTAATACTCTTTTTAGAGTTGCAAATTTGTCTTATTTATCATAATTCTCACAAGCAATTTGGAATTATACTAAGAAATTGGTTAAAATAGTCATAATACAATACATTTGTAATAGCACTTTTTTACTATTGTAACAGCAAAAAACTAGTAACAAAGTAAAGTCTCACTAATAGGGGAATGGCTAAACAAGCTGTAGTACATGAATAATATTATGTCTTAAGACACATATATAGAGTGTTTTAAGAGAAATATAGCATGAAAAACATGAAAAGAATTATATGAACCATTGGAAGTGTGGTAGACTGCAGAATATAGTGTACAAAATGACTACAGAAATGGGAATGGGAATAACTTGAATAACAAAACAACAAAGAATGAATGTTGTATCAGTATAATACCAAACTTGCTCCAAAGAAAAGATATGAGACAGCAACTTTTTTTTTATAGAGGTAGTAGTCTACTAATAGTAAACTCTATTGATATTGCTTAACTACTTTCTTTCCCTTTTTGTTATGAGGAATGGCTCTCTGAAAGGGACAGGGATGCATTAGAAAATGTAGGTAAAGTTTAAAAATATCAGTTAAAATCATTTTTTGCTTATTGGGCATTTTATTTCTTGTGTATCTTTGAGATTTCTTTTGACTTTGTAGCATCCTTGTTGCCTTGCTGCTTTCAACAACTATTAAGTCATTGAAGATGAGGAGGAAACATTACTGAAAGAGCATTGGACTTAGAACCTTTTACATATTCTTTGCTACTTTAAAAGGAATTCTTAAAATATGTTTTTTGTATGTGGGACCTTTCTTTCTATTAATTGCCTCCCTGAGGAATATCCATAATAGTGGAATCTCTGGGACAAAATATACGGACATTTTAGCCACTTTCTTACCACAACTCCAAATTGCATAATCATGGGTAAAGCACTTTATTTCTCAGTCCTCCCCTCCCCCTCTTTTTTTTTGCAGAGTTGAGAATTTCACATGAGATAATAAAACTTAAACAGGTTGGAACATGGCTATCTAATATTAGACTCTATTAATGTATTGGTCAGTTGTTCTAAGCTGTTTTATTTTGTTACAAGGAATAGTTCACTAGAAAGAGGGAAGGATATATTGGGAATGGTAGATGATAAAAGGAAGCAAAATATATCAATTGTACTGAATGTTCTCATGTCAACTGTTTTGTAACTATGTTAACAGTTAAATGGAACAAGTATCAATATTCATTAATATCTTAGTTTTTTTATTTTATTTAGTCCAACCCAGATCTGAGTAAGAATTTCCTCTACAACACATCAATTAATAAGTCAAAAGCCTTTATTTAAAACACCTACTAGGTCCTACTAGGACATTGGGTTGCAAATACTAATTCTGAAGAGTTCCGTTGGGGAAGACAATAATTGCTTATATAAGTATGTATTGAATAAGTATAAAGAAATATAAGATAGAGAAGGAGGAAATCAGCTTGAGAGTAGGAATTTGAAAAGCATTCCTAGGGAAAAGGGTATGTAAGTGGGCCTAGAAAGAAGTGAGGGATTCTGTGTCATGGAGGTGATGTGAAAATGCACATTAAGCTCAGAGGATGGTCAGTGTCAAGATGAAGAGATAAAAGATAGGGTGGCCTATGTGAGGACCAGAGATAAAGCCAGTTTGACTGAATCAAAAAGAATGTGGTCCATGGCATTTGCTTGGAATAGATACTAGAGTGGTTTGCCATTTCTTTCTCTGGTAGATTAAAGCAAATTCAATGCTAAGTGATTTGTCCAGGGTCAAACAGTTCGTTAGTAAATGTATCTGTGGTCAGATTTCAACACGGTTCTATTTTCCTGACTCCTGATCTGGCACTATCCACTGAGGCATCTAACTACTCTTGAGTCATATAGCTGCCCTACTAGGAAGACAATTTAGAGCTATTGGCTTCTCAAGCTTATATATGTGAAATATTTAAGTTTATTTCCATCTCTCTCCCACCTTCATCTTCTTCTCACCTTTGAGTTCTTTCATTTCCCTATCAGATTCAAGACAGACCTGTTAGCAGGCATTTTATGTCTTATCAATGGATCAATCTGATTTAGAATTGGGCTTTTTGAAGTCTTTTCCCAAGAACTGCACTAAATGTAAAAATTTGTACTAAGCAGGCTATCTGTAATCGTTTTTGCCCTAATTTTCTGATTCCAGGTAACTTGACTATCCATAAGCATAGGATGGGAAGTAATATGTTCTATTCAATTATTTTTTTAAGTGACTGGGTAATTGGGACACAAACGTAAAAGAAGAATTTTAAAGGAAAATGCACAATATTTGACTCTGGCTATTATCAGAATGAGGAGAACAGGGAGAGTTGAACTGATGGAGAGCCAGATCTATGGTCTTCTATGATTTTTTTTTTAAAACTGTGTCTATGTCTTGTGTAAGAGTGAGGATAAAAAGAGACAGACACTGACAAAGAAAGTAGTGCCCCTGCCCTTTGGCCCTTCCTCTATTCCTGCCTACAAGCATGATTTCATGAAGTGCTTGAAATATATATTTTCATTTTTTTTCTTGCTCCATTGTTGACACTCTGGAGTTTTTCATCTTGCCCTCACGTGTGTCTCCTTCCCATCCCTTTGCATCTTCTTCTCAATTTCCTTTTCTGTTTAATAACGCTTCATTAGAATGAAGGCTCTTCTATCTAGCTGAGAGAAAGACTAGAGAGACATATGGGAAGATAGATATACAGAGCACATATAGAGCATGTATAGTATCAGGGAAAACTATCCGTTACTGGAGCATTAAAAAAATAAAAGGAAAATTTAAAGCTAGTTTTGAAAATAAAATAATCATTATTTTGTATATAATAACTTATAAAGCAGTACTGCTTTAACACCTATCATAAAGAGATCAAAAGAAAGATAGATAGAAGAGCCTTCATTCTAATGAAGCAATATTAAACATAAAAGGAAATTGAGAAGAAGATGAAAAAGGATGGGAAGGAGACACACGTGAGGGCAAGATGGAAAGCTCCAGTGTCAAGAATGAAGCAAGGAAAAAAAATAAAATAGATGTCTTAAGCACTTCATGAAATCATGGTTGTAGGCAGGAATAGAGGAAAGGGCAGAAGCTATTGCTGAAAAGATGTAAAAAGTCCAGAAAGTGAAAAGTGGAGCTGAGAAAAATTCCTTTTTTTTTGCCAAGGAACCTAGGATTTCAAAGGCTACCAGTAGCAGTGTGGTAATAATGGTAGTCCAAGACTTAAGGTATGGATGCCTTGCTCAACTAGATTTCTGTTATCTGAGGACTAGCCTATTACAATTTGAAAGTTTTTTTCACAAGATGATAAATTTTTAAGATACATAATTTTCTTTTTTCTTATTAAAGATTTTATTAATTTTGAGTTTTACAATTTCTCCCCTATCTTATTTCCCTCCCCCCCACCCCCCACAGAAGGCAATTTGTCAGTCTTTACATTTTTTCTATTGTATACATTGATCCAAATTGAATGTGATGAGAGAGAAATCATATACTTAAGGAAGAAACATTAAGTACAAGAGATAGCAAGATCAGTAATAAGTTTTTTTCTAAATTAAAGTTAATAGTCCTTGGTCTTTGTTCAAACTCCACAGTTGTTTCTCTGGATACAGATGGTATTCTCTATTGCAGAAAGCCCCAAATTGTCCCTGATTGTTGCACTGATGGAATGAGCAAGTCCATTAAGCTTGATCATTGCCCCCATGTTGCTGTTAGGGTGTTTTTCAGGTTCTGCTCATCTCACTCAGCATCATTTCATGCAAATGCCTCCAGGCTTCCCTGAATTCCCATCCCTCCTGGTTTCTAATAGAGCAATAGTGTTCCATGACATGCATATACCACAGTTTGTTAAGCCATTCCTCAGTTGAAGGACATTTACTTGATTTCCAATTCTTTGCCATCACAAACAGGGCTGCTATGAATATTTTTGTACAAGTGATATTTTTACCCTTTTTCATCATCTCTTCAGGGTATAGACCCAGTACTGATATTGCTGGATCAAAACGTATGCACATTTTTGTTGCCCTTTGGGAATAGTTCCAAATTTTTCTCCAGAAAGGTTGGATGAATTCACAGCTCCAACAACAATGTAATAGTTTCCCAGATTTTCCACAACCCTTCCAACAATGATCATTATCCTTTCTGATCATATTGGTCAGTCTAAAATGTGTGAGGTTGTACCTCAGAGAAGTTTAAATTTGCATTTTTCTCATAAATAACGATTTAGAGCAATTTTTCATATGACTATGGATTGCTTTGATCTCATCTGTAAATTGCCTTTGCATATCCTTTGACCATTTGTCAATTGGGGAATGGGTTTTTTTTAAATATGACTCAGTTCTCTGTATATTTTAGAAATGAGTCCTTTGTCAGAAATATTAGCTGTAAATATTGTTTCCCAGTTTACTACATTTCTTTTGATCTTGGTTACAGTGGTTTTGTCTGTGAGAAAGCTTTTTAATTTAATGTAATTGAAATCATCTAGTTTGTTTTTAGTGATGGTCTCCATCTCTTCGTTAGTCATAGACTCCTTCCCTTTCCACAGATCTTACAGGTAAACTAGTCCTTGATCTTCTAATTTGCTTATGGTATTGTTTTTTATGTCTAAATCCTGTATCTATTTGGATCTTATCTTGGTATAGGGTGTGAGGTGTTGGTCTAATCTAAGTTTCTTCCATACTAACTTCCAATTTTCCCCAGTAGTTTTTGTAAAAGAGAGAGACAGCTACATAATTTTCAAAGACTTTCTATCAAGAGAAATTATGATCAGCAAGGTGAGTACTTACCTTGAAGAAATAATGGGTTGTTGAACGTTTTATGTAAGCATATGAATCATCGATTGAATATTTGAAGTTTTCTTATAGGTCAATTACCCCAAGCTCTTCATTTTTTCCATTGAGAAAACTGAACACAGAGTAAGTGACTTGTCCAAGGTTATATAGGTAGTACATGTGCTAAATGTTTTTGATTAATTCTGATTTAAGTAAAATTTAATAATAATAATGGTTTTAGAAAATGGAAGCAACATGATATATCTTTTGTAACAGAATTTAAAAATTTTTATCTCTGTGAAAAAGATGCTTGATCCTTTTGCAAATTCAATTGAGAAAATATGCCTAAAGTTGTTTATGTTACTATTATCATGTGTTATTTTTCAGTTGTGTCCATTTCTTGTGATCCCATCTGGGTTTTCTCAGCAAAGATACTGGAGTGGTTTCCCATTTTCTTCTCCAGATCATTTAACAGATGATGAAACTAAGGCAAACAGGTGACTTGCCCAGAATCACACAGCTAGACTTGAAGTCTAAATGAGTCTTTTTGACTTCAAGTCTAGCACTCTCTCCTCTGTGCTACCTAGAAATGCATTTTTCTTATTACATGATTAAACAGATACAGAAAACCATATGTAACAGGTAGCAGTATATTTACCAATGGAGTTTTATGCATGAGAATTGACATGAAAAACATCATCAAGGACAAGGTTATCCAAAAACAGGGGGTAGATTAGGCAGAGTCAAAGTATAACCAATGAATGGGCTGATTGTCTCCCCAGCATCCACAAAATATTAAATGAATCAGCAGAAGACCTGTATGTGAACTAAACAGAATGAGATGGCAAGATTGTCCCATCTGTATCAAAGGAGGGAGTATTTGCATCAGAGACATGCTAAAGCAATTGAAACATTGAAGGATTGAAAGATTCCTCTAATTTAAAGCTTTAAATATTCTTTGAAATTATGCTCTATATGCTGGCATTTTATGAATTATAGAACATGAAAGCAGGATACTTTGAGCATTCAGGTTTCCTTCTTTTCCTCACAACTATTTGTCATGCTCTGAAGTTCCCCTGGATTAAGAACAAATACCACATTTTTACCCAATTATAAATTTAAATACCCACCAGTTATTGTTTTTGTTAGCAATTGTTTGCAAGATTCACTTTGATGGGTATCAGTACTATACACTGTACTGTTTTTGGTGTGTGGTGCTAAGCCTATTTACTATTCTATCACTTTTTACAATTTCTTTTCAAAGGGAAACCACTTATTCATATCCTCAAAAATTTTGGAAGACCTGGATGCATGCATGAAAATATAGCATGGTTAAATATTTTATTAGGAATTCATAAGTCAAAGCAATATGAGAGGAAATCTAAGGACTAAAGATCTTTATAAACAGAAGTGTTCCTTATAGCTCAAAGCAATGAGATATTCCTTAAACCTAGGTTAAAAAGAAAGTTATTGCAATGAAGAAATGAATACTCTTGGTCAAAATCCACATTCATAGAATTATTCTCTTAAAGTGATGCTTTTCTACTCTTAGTTGTCAGATATGTGTTTTGAGAAGGTGTTAAGAAGGTATCATTTTAAATTATTTGGAAACTGTCAAAAGTATTCTCAAATAATTTGGACTGGCATCTAAAAGGGAGTGTTTTCTTCTGTGTAGGTAAGCATTGAAAAATAAATGAAAAGCTTAACAGTAATACCACAGAGTATATCTTAGTGCCCACATCAGAGACAAGAAAGAACTGCTAAGATGGGGGGAAATATCCAGTATGGATGTTGCTGACTATGATTTTTGTTATATATTTGAATGGTTTGGAGTTGTAGAACAAGGCTGTAGCTGTCAGAGTATGAGGTCCTGCTGCTTCAGAGGTGTCAAATTATTACTCCTCAGCTGGAAGAAACAGCATTTTGGTGCCAGGAGCCTGTAGACTTTGGCACATGTCTTATCCACTGTTGGCACATGTGACTTGCACTGTGAAGGAATTTTTGGTAGTGTCTAAAATACAATTTTCTGATTTCTGCTGTACGTTTTGTCATCAAATATTAAAAACCAGTGGGGGGGTGAATAATGAAGGACAGTAATGAGTTACAGAGTCTTTCATCTCTGGGGGGGGGGCATATGAACTGAACCCAGGTTTGTGGCATGACCAAATGCTCTTATTTTCAAGACCTCAAGGTGGTTGGAGTAGTAATGAGTTTGTGTTTTCTCATTGCTTATTATGAATAAGCATCCAGATCCTGCTAAAGCTATCATATGATAAGATCATGGATTGAGAGTTTAGCATGTTTTCACATATTGTCTTGTCCAACCTCCTATTTTAAAGAGGAGACATTAATTCTCACAGTGTTGAAGTGACTTGCCCAAGGTCTCACCATTCTTATTTGATCCAGAACTTTTCATTCAAATCGAGTGCCTTTCCACTACCCTCATGCCCTCCCCAGTCATATCATTCTACTTCATTATGTCCTTAACAATCCCTCTTCTCTAGCCATGTCAGTCTCCTCATTGTTCCCAAACAAATTCTCCCAGCCCTAAGCCTTTGTTAATGCTATTCTCAATCCTACTCATCTATCTACCTTGTCTCCTACCACAAACACCTTATTTTTTCCCCTTCTGTCCACTCTTCCAAATCCTATTTATACTAAATGTCCAGATTATCTCTTGCTTTCATGACATCATCATGCAAGCAGTTGTCTCCAACCATGGAGATCTCTAACTACTCTAGCATGTATTACGTATATCCTCTTTCCCTTTTTGTTACTTAAAATCATATGCTACCTTCTTGTTTGATGTGGACTTGTAGAATCATAAACTCAAAGCCAGTTATACTGTTTTCATTCCCACTCAAAATGTTCATTTTTTACTTATGAGACTGTCAAAACACCTTTAGAGTTATATATTTTCTTTCGATTATAATTAGTTCAAATATTGTATGCCCAGAGGGAATCAAACTGTCCATAATCTTTGATCTAGTAAAACTAGACCACAGAGAGATTATAAGAAAGGAAAACAACCCACATGCATAAAAATATTCATAGCAGCTCTTTTTGTGGTGGTGAATAATTAGAAATTGAGGGGATGCCCATCAATTGGGGAAATAACTAAACAACTACAGTATATGAATGTAGTGCAATACTGTTGTACTATAAGAAACATGGACTTACATGTATTGATGTAAAGTGAGCATAACCAGAACAATGTACACAGTATCAGTCACATTGTGTAATAGTCAGTCATGATTGACTTACTTCTTGTCAGCAATGCAATGATCCAAGAAAAGTTTAAAAGACTCATGATGGAAAATGACATCTGCATCCAGGGAAAGAATAGATAGAGTCTGACTACAGGTTAAAGCATACTATTTTTATTTTCTTTTATTTTTTCATAGTATATATCTTTTGTTCTATTTCTTCTTTCACAGCATGATAATAAGAACATGTGTTTTACATGATTGCATATATATTATCTATATCAAATTGGATACCATCTTAGGGAGGAAAAAAGATATGCTTAGGGGAAAAATTTTTTAAATTCATATTTTATATATAAAATGAATGTTAAAAATTATCTTTACATATAATTGAAAAAATAAAATACTATTTACTAGAAAAAATATATTATCAGATATATGTAGATGAATAGAGTTCTGAAAGTTTTATATAATGAATAACACTGAATAAAATAATGGTGTCAAAGCATTCAAGACAAGAAATAAACTGAAGACAGTCACTTGCTACCTAAGAATCTGTTAAGTATCTTGTGTGAACCATTACAGGCTATGAGATATGGTACAATGATCTCTCAGACATGAATACAAAGGTAATATAAAATTTACTTAAAGCAGTGATGTCAAACTCCAATAAAAATGAGAACATTAAACTTTACATAAGAATTTCTGTTGGGTACATATTGACTTAGAAAATCACATTAATATTATGTACATTTTATTGTATTTTCTTAATGTTAGATATTTCTCAATTATTATTTAATCTGGTTTGGGCAGCACTTGGGAGTCATGTGGACTGCAAGTATATTTGAAATATGTATTAAAAGTAGGTGAGCATTAAGAATACGTGTTGACTGCTGCTTCCCACATTGTTCCATATTCCTTGTGAAGATGCACTTGAAATCTACAAGTAGATATAACTGTGGGAGATGGAGTACCATGAAGCCTGAGAAGTCACCTCCTTCCTGGGTTTTCAAGAAAGCTGTTTTCTTCCTATATAATCCTAATATATGTCCAGCACATCTCCAACTTTGAAAGAATTTGTAGCTAATCAAATGGATATTGTTTGGAATAAAATGAGCTTTGGAAGAACTCTTGAAACTTCCTAGAATTTGATGTAAGTGAAACTGATTCTAAGGGACTTCCCCAAAAAAGAGGGAGTGGAAGAATTCTCAATGTGCCATGTAAATCAGATATAAAAGAGCTATTTATTTTCCCACACAAAAGGTATATTAAAACCAATGATAAAGTACTTATAGTTTGATAACTTATAAATACTGCCACATGTTATTAGAAAGCTGAAACTTAAAATATTAAAGCAAGCAACATTTTGTGGGATCATTCAATTGTCATCTTTCTTTTAGCTAAGAACAAAAATATATTTTTTCTAAATAATATTTTTGAAGAATCTGAAAAATATCACATCTTGAACACTGATAATTTCCTTATATATATATTATATAATATATATGTATATATATATATATATATATATATATATATATATGGAAATTATAGGAAAAGTCTTTTCCCAGTGTTTTTTTTTAAATGAAGTCACACTGAAGAGTAAAGGGCTTTACCAACATGTTCTGACATTTACTTTTCTGTGATGGACAAGTCTGAGAATATGGGCTCAATGCCCATCTTTTTTTAAAATTTAAGGCAATGAGGTTAAGTGATTCACCCAAGGTCACACAACTAGGCAATTTTTAAGTGTCTGAGGCCAAATTTGAACTCAGCTACTCCTGACTCCAGGGCTGGTACTCTATCCACTGCACCACCTAGCTGCCCCTAGTGCCCATCTTTTTAAATTGTCCTAAGAATAGCCTAGCTCACTATAGAGAAGGTCATTTTGTTTAGACTAACCTCTAGAGAATTAATTATTTGGCCACATATAAAATAAACAAAAATATCAAATGATCTACCATAATGTGTGATCCTCTTCCACCTCTTCAGTGTTAGTAGCAGAAAGAAGATAGAAAAGCTAAGAAAAATCTCATCATCTTGAAAAATATCTCTAAACATTAATGTAACTTGATTTGAGACAATTAAAATATTAATAAAGGAGTTGAATCATAGCAATTACATATTTTTACTATAAATGAAAACAAAATATAAGCAAATTGTAGCCTTAGAGTAATAGCATATTCTCCTTACAAAGATTTGGTTTTATTTTTCATTCAATGGTAAAGAGTGTCATTTCAACTTAAAGTAATGATGAGCATAAAAAAATCATCATATTACTTACATGGTAAAATCTCTTGCAGAATATGAGAAGGCAGAAAAATTCTGTGAAATTCCAACTTCCAAAATTGAAGATGAGATATTCTAAAACCCAGGGACTTCAAGCTAAAGGTAAGCATAAAGGTTGCCAGTGAAAAACATGGCTTGGGATCAAGAAACATACAATGATGCAATTTTGTGGACCACACCAATACTTTTTTAGAAGAGAATTTAATGTCAAGTATGAAAAATATCTCAAAAAAAGAAAAAAACACAAAAAAGGAATTATCAAATCTAACAATTAGCTCATTACAATCATTATTATTCACCCAGAAGAGTAAAAATTACTCAATAAACATAATTCACTTTTAATTTAATCTTAACTTGTTTGAGCATAGCATGAAGTCCAGATTTATGGTCAGCCAGCATATGACTATGACTTTCTTTAATGCTTCTACTACCAGATAATTTGGTGGTTGTCATTTTTTCCTTTGAGAAGTTGTATAATATTAAGGAAACAAGTTCCAATAGGACAATTGGCTTCTAACACTGGGAACTTAGTGAACCAGAAGGTAGTATCCACATTGTCCATTCTAAAAACCATTAGTAATTGACCTGTGCTCAGAGAAGAAAGATATCAACTCACTGTTCTTATGGCTATTTTTGCCAGGATATGGGAAAGGAGAGAAAAATCTCCTACTATTCATATTTCTGGAAATACAAGAGAATACTGGAAGTATTTTCCAAATTAGAAGACTTAATAGGTCTAAAAGGTCAAAAAATCTTGCTTATATAGCCTACCTGGAAAAGAGTCCAATCTCTTGACATTCATGAACCAATTAACTTTGATACAGACCTCAGTTTTGGTGGGTCTTATGATGGCATCCAATTAAAATGAGCTTACTTTACTAAATACATATTCAGCTTCCTTGGAGGTATTCTTATGATAACTTTTACTATATTCTCCTTATAGTTAAATATATGCTATCTCAGCAAGTCACACTGGATATTTTGGGCATATTTGTTCAGATTCCTAATTACATATCTGTAATTTGGAGGAAACTTATGAAGTTTTATGCTTTTCCTTTTTGTGATTTCCTTGGTGCTTGAACTAAAGTCTCAATAAAATCTACATGATAGAGTTAATTTAATGTTTTAATAATTTAATGTTTTTCCATGATCCTCATCTCCTACTATATATTGTCTAATAAGTAAAAAAGAAGAGAAGAGAAGAGGAGAGGAGAGGAGGAGGAGGAGAGAGAGAGAGAGAGAGAGAGAGAGAGAGAGAGAGAGAGAGAGAGAGAGAGAGATACTGAGACAGAGAGGAAGAAAAACTTTTTAATTAATATTTTATTTGCTTTCCAATTATATACAATGGTCCTTCCTTCCCTTGCCCCCCCCCAGAAGGCAGTCTGATAACTTTTACATTGTTTCCTTGCTATACATTGATCAAAATTGAATGTGTTGGGAGAGAAATCAAATTTTCTCCTTGAGAAGAAAATAAATATTAGAGATAGCAAAATTATGTAGTACATAAGACACTTTAAGAAAATTGCAGGTAATAGACTTTGGTCTTTAAAAGCTGCACAGTTCTTTCTGTGGGTACAGATGCTATTCTTTGTCACAGGTGCTTTAAAATTGCCCCGATTACTGTATTGATGGGATGAGCAAGTCCATTAAGGTTGATCATCACCCTGATGTTACTGGTAGGATGCATAATGTTCTTCTGATTCTGCTTATCAGTTCATGCAAGTCTTTCCAGACTTCTCTGAAGCCCTCTTGGTTTCTCATAGAATAATAGTGTTCCACAACATACATATGCCACAATTTGATCAGCCATTCACCAATTGATGAATATTCACTCGATTTCCAATTCACAAATAGGGCTCTATGAATATTTTTGTACACATGATGTTTTTACCTTTTAGGAAGAAAGACAATCTAACGAATCAAACAAAATTTGAAAAAGTTTGGGGAGCCAAGATGGAAGCATGAATCTAGCATGCTCCCAGAGCTTTTCCTTACATAATGTTAAATGAAGCCTCTACACAGAAACTAAAGCTACAGATTCCAAGAAAAGAAAAGGATTTAAAGTTTTCAACTATAGACATCTGAAGCATTTTCAGTGAAGGTCTATGTCTTGAGGGAAAAGAGGGAGGTAGGAGAGCCAGGTAGGAGAGCAGGAATGCCAGCAGGAGATTTTCATCCACAGAGCATCCCAGATCCCAGCAGCTGGACAACAGCACAGGTCCTGGCAACTAGATAGCAAACCAAAGGAGAGGGTCCCAACTCCAGACAAAGTTTGACCTCTGAGAACACTGGTACAAAATTCAGGACAAACCACTGCATAGGCTGAGCCTGGACATAAAGGAGGAAAAAACTTCTGCATAGTCAACATCTTGACCAATGATAATTCAGGAATCAGACCCCAGCCCTTGCACAAAAAGCTGTGGACTATACTCTCTATACCTGGGCACAGAATTCAACAATCAAAAAAGAGCAAAAATGAAAGAGTGCTAACCAGAGAAAACTACTATGAAGATAGAGATGATAAAAATGCCATCACAGAAGAAGAAAGAAGGGACAAATTACATAGAGGGTAAGCCTCAAAGAAATCTATGAAGGACTCAATCCAAAACTTTGTAGAAGAGCTTAAAACAGAATTTAAAAAACTAAAGAAGAGAGGTAAAAGAAAAATGGAAAAAAGAATGAAAAATTTACCAAAGAAGTCAACTCCATTAAATGTAAAAATAGCTAAATTAGAATGTAACTCTTCAAAAAATAAAATCAACCAACTAGAAAAGGAATGAAACTCATAGAAAACTTAAAAAAAATCAACTGCAAAGGGAATACAATTCATCTAAAACTCAAATTGACCAACTGGAAAAGGAAGGACAAGAGTTATCTGAAGAAAATAAAATCCTAAATATTAGAATTGGACAAATAGAAACTAATGAATCCATGAGACATCAAAATTACATCAAACAAAATCAAAAGGTTGAAAAAGAATTGAAAAAAACTCATAAAAGTTTCTTTAGGAAAAACAAATGACCTGGAAAATAGATCCATAAGAGATAATTTATAAATTATTGGTCTACCAGAAAGCCTAGATCAAGAAACAGAACTTGGAAAATACCTTTCAGGAAATTATCAGGGAAAATTGTCCCAATATACTAGTTCAGGTAGACAAAATAATATTTGAAAGAATACACAGAACTCTTCTAGAAAAAGACCCCAGGATAAAAACTCCAAGGACTATCACCCCCAAGACAGGACCTGGTTCTAAATGCATGTTCAGTTCTTGGGTCACAAGAGAAGCTCTCCAGAGACTTAAAGATATGACTTTCAAATCCATAGGATGTCAGAAAATGTGAGAAAGTTGGCATTTTTTCTTACTGTTGAACTCTCATAAGCATGGTCTTATGATTCCCCACATTATTTGGTAACTTAAATCATGTTATTCAGATGTCTTTTTGCCTTCCTCCTAAATCTTGAAGAGTTCTAATGGAAATGTATCACAAATCTCATTCTCTTCTATCTCTTTATGAGTACTCTTGTACCCTATTCTTTATAATTCAACATGAAACATACCTTTTACTTTTTCAATTCATTAACATTTTTATTTGAAATCTTGAGTTCAAAATTCTATCCCTCCCTCCCTTTTGTCCTCCATCCCTAAGACAATAAGCAATCAAATATAGGTTATAAATAAATGAACAAATATGTAAAACATTTCCATGTCATACACGAAGACTAGAAGTAAAGGAAGCAAGGAAGGAAGGAATGAAGGAAGGAAGGAAAGGAAAGGAAAGGAAAGGAAAGGAAAGGAAAGGAAAGATAAGGAAAGGAGGGAGGGAGGATGGAAGGAGGAAAGGGAAGAAAGAAAGAAAGAAAGAAAGAAAGAAAGAGTTAAAGGAAGGAAGAAAAGATGGAAGGAAGAAGGAAAGAAGAAAGAAGAAGAAGAAAGAAAGGAATGAAGAAAGGAAGGAATGACAGGAAGGAAGGAAGGAAAGAGAGAGAAATAAAAAAGCAAGGAAGGAAGAAGGAAAGAAGTAAGAAAGAAAAAGAAAGGAATGAAGAAAGGAAGAAAGGAAAGAAGGAAAGAAAGAAAGGAAGGAAGGAAAGGAGGAAAGGAGGGAAGGAAGGAAGGAGAGAGGGAGAGACAGAGAGACAAAGAAAGAAATAAAAACAGCATATTTCAATCTATATTCAAACATTATCTGTTCTTTCTATGGAGGCATACTTTGGGATTGTCTTGGATCATTGTATTGCTGAGAAAAACTGTCATTCACAGTACTTCATTGAGTAACATTGATGTTATTATGTACAGTGTTCTTCTGATTGTGTTCACTATCATTATGTAAGTTATGAATGTCTTTTGACTATAGAACTAACAATGGCATTTCTAGATCAAAGAGTATTCACTATTTTCGAGTTCTTTGAACATAGTTCCAAATTGTTCTCCAGAATGGTTGGATCAGTTTACAACTCCAGTTATTGTAAACATTAGTTCATAACTAGTATGCTTTACTGTCCCAATTTTCCCATATTTCCTCCAACATCCAACATGTTCCTTTTATGTTATATTATCCAAACTGTTAAGTGTGAGATGGTACCTCAGAGTTGAAGCACACATTTTTTTTTATTTGAAACACACCTTTAAACCAATATCATGATCTTGAAATGACTACTTGGCTCTTCTGGGGTCAGGCAATTGATAGTGAATGTGCACTATTTTCAGCCACAAGGAGATGACCATATTTATAACTACAAATTTAAATTTAAAATATACAACTTAATTTTCATAACCCTTTCAATATATGAATAATATGCAAGAAATAAAATAATTGCAACTATCTCCACAGGCTAAGATTCAAAGTATTTTAATGAAATAACAATTGAGGGGGTGGCTAGGTGGTGCTGTGGATAGAGCACTGGCCCTGGAGTGAGGAGTACCTGAGTTCAAATGTGACCTCAGACACTTAATAACCTAGCTGAGTGGCCTTGGGCAAGCCATTTAACCCTATTTGCCTTGCAAAAACCTAAAAAAAAGAAATAACAATTTAACTAATATCAGAGAAGACCAACTCAAACACTTAGACTGTCATTCCTACAGACTCCTGCATTCTAGTTGGGTTGTGCAATAGGACACTCAAGTTTAATGGTTTGGAAATCCATTCAGGAATTCCCTTGCTGCTCCTGCCATAAACTCTGACAGTAACCTTTTCCTCTTAATTGTGCTTACTCCAACTTTCTGAGACAACAAGCAATAAAGCTCACCTCTTTACTAACCTCATACATAAACACACTGTGCATAAGAAGTAAAGGAAAGTAGAAGTTTGTCCTTGCTGGAATAATCAGCAAAAGAGAAAAGCTTGAATCTAGAGTAACAGATCTTAGCAAAGAAACAAAAGAGAACAACAGACTGGCAATGAAAATGTACTGAAGCCAAAGAGAAGTAATAACATTTTAAAGAAGCAATCTATCTATCTATCTATCTATCTATCTATCTATCTATCTATTATCTATCTATCATCTATCTATATAAAACAATCACTAATCTTGAAGATAGGATGTAGATAGATATCACAAGTATTATAGATCAAAAAATGATAAATTAAAAATCTGAAGACCATAATTCAAGAAATAATACAAGAAAATTTCCTTGAACATTCGAAACTTGGAAAAAAATATCAACTGAAAGAATACATAAATCACTGCTGGAAAATATAAAGGCTTACTACTCTTCCAGGGAAAAAAGATGGACATTTAACGAAATGGAAGAATTCCAAAAATTTCTGATGAAAAGACCAGAGCTAAACAGAAAATATGGACATCAAACAGGAGGTTCAAGAGACACATGAAAAGGGAAAAAAAGGGGGGGGGCGGTAAAAGAAAAAAAATGCAATAAATGTAACTCTAACTTTGCCAGAAATTATGAACATTCATGACCTATCCATGAGACTACTATCTAATGGGATGTAACTGGCTTCAACCCCATTTGGGAGAAAGATCTAATAACTCTCAGGAATTTAGACTCTATTTGATAGAATAAACAGAACTAGAAGGGTCAGACACTCAGAATTTTCTATGACTTAGATAGAATGATCTAAAAAAAATACACTACTGCCCTAAAAAGGGGGACAGGAAAGAGACGGCAGGAGGGAGGCAATTGAATGGGGTAAAGCGCATTACACTAAGAGGTACAAAAACCCTATGGTAATAGTGGGGAAAAAGGGAGCAGAGGAGAAACACCTGAATCTTCTTCTCATCAGACTTGGCTTCAAGTCAACCTACACATACTCAGTTAACTTATAAAACATCTAACCTTTCAAGTATTAAAAGGGGAAAAGGGGAGGGGGGATGGAGAAAGGGAAGGGGAGTGGGGGAAATAAGGGGAAATAATAAAAGGAAGGGAAGGGAAAAGGGAAAAAGGGAAAGGGGAAAGAAAGGGGAGGGTGTGATATAGGAGGGCAAACACACTGAAGAGGGTGGTTTTCAGAAACAAAAGACTGGGGAATATGGATAAAAGGGGGGGGAAGGGGGAAAATACAAACAGATGGAGATAGCATGGAGGGCAATAAAGAATTAGTAATCATAACCTTAAATGTGAATGGGATGAACTCTCCCTTAAAACGTAAGCAAATAGCAGAATGGATTAAAAACCAGAAGTCTACAATATGCTGCTTACAAGAAACTCATTTGAAGCAGAGATATATATAGAGTAAAGGTAAAAGGTTGGAGCAAAATATATTTTGCTTCAGCTGAAGTAAAAAAAAAGCAGGGGTAGCAAATCTTATCTCAGACGAAGCAGCAGCAAAAATAGCTAGCGTTAAAAGAGATAAGGAAGGAAAATTTATCCTCCTAAAAGGTACCATAGACAATAAAGTCATTTCAATATTCAATATATATGCACCCAGTGGGACAGCATCCAAATTCTTAGGGGAGAAGCTGAAAGAATTACAGGAAGACATAGATAGCAAAACTCTACTAGTGGGAGACAGCAACCTCCCGCTATCAGATCTAGATAAATCAAATCATAAAACAAACGAAAGAAATTAGGGAGGTAAATAGATTGTTAGAAAAATTAGATATGGTAGACTTATGGAGGAAACTGAATGGGGATAGAAAGGAATATACCTTTTTCTCTGCAGTACATGGAACTTATACAAAAATTGACCATGTACTAGGACATAAAAACCTAATGATCAACTGCAGAAAGGCAGAAATAATGAATACATCTTTCTCAGATCACAATGCAATAAAAGTCATATGCAATACTGGGCCAAGGAGATATAGACCCAGAACAAATTGGAAACTGAATAACCTCATTTAAAAAAATGAGTGGACCAAAAAACAAATTATAGAAAGAATTAACCATTTTATCCTAGATAATGATAATAATGAAACAACATACCAAAACCTATGGGATTCATTCTAAACAACTCTCAGGGGATATATTATAGCTCTAAATGCTTATATGAATAAATTGGCGAAAGAGGAAATCAATGAACTAAACATACAACTAAAAAAATTAGAGAAAGAACAAATCAAAAATCCCCAATTAAGTACCAAATTAGAAATTCTAAATATTAAAGGAGAAATTAATAAAATTGAAAGCAAAAAAACTATTGAATTAATAAATAAAACCAAAAGTTGGTATTATGAAAAAAACCAATAAAATTGATAAACCTCTGGTGAATTTGATTAAAAAAAGCAAGAAGAAAACCAAATAGCTAGTATGATAAATGAAAAAGGTGAACTCACCACCAATGAGGAGGAAATTAAAGTAGCAATTCAAAATTATTTTGCCCAACTCTATGCTAATAAATATGATAATCTAAGTGAAATGGATGAATATTTACAAAAATATAAGTTGCCCAGGTTAAATGAAGAAGAGATTAAATACCTAAACAACCCTATCTCAGAAAAAGAAATTCAACAAGCCATTATTGAACTCCCTAAAAAAATCTCCAGGGCCTGATGGATTCACAAGTGAATTCTACCAAACATTTAAGGAACAATTGGTTCCAATCCTATATAAACTCTTTGGAAAAATAGGGAAAGATGGAACTCTGCCTAACTCTTTCTATGAAGCCAATATGGTACTGTTACCTAAACCAGGAAGAGGTAAAACAGAGAAAGAAAATTATAGACCTATCTCCTTGATGAATATAGATGCAAAAATCCTAAATAAAATCTTAGCAAAATGATTACAAGTCATCACTAGGATAATACATTTTGATCAAGTAGGATTTATTCCAGGAATGCATGGTTGGTTCAATATTAGGAAAACTGTTAGTATACTTAATTATATCAACAACAAACCTATCAGAAATCATATGATCATATCAATAGATGCTGAAAAAGCTTTTGACAAAATACAGCATCCATTCCTATTAAAAACACTAGAGAGTATAGGAATAAATGGACTGTTCCTTAAAATAATTAGCAGTATCTATCTGAAACCATCAACAAGCATTATACTCAATGGGGAGAGGCTAGAGGCATTCCCAATAAGATCAGGGGTGAAACAAGGGTGCCCATTATCATCACTACTATTCAATATTGTATTAGAACTGTTAGCATCAGCAATTAGAGAAGAAAAAGAAATTAAAGGAATTACAATTGGGAAGGAAGAGACAAAACTCTCACTCTTTGCAGATGACATAAATGCTCTACCTAGAAAATCCCAAGAAATCATCTAAAAAACTACTGCAAACAATTAGCAATTTTAGCAAAGTTGCAGGTTATAAAATAAACCCTCATAAATCCTCAACTTTTCTATATATGTCTAGCAAGAAACAGCAGGAAGAGCTAGAAAGAGAAATCCCATTCAAAGTAACCTCAGACAGTGTAAAATATTTGGGAGTCGATTTGCCAAGACAGACTCAGAATCTTTTTGAAAACAATTTTAAAACACTTCTCACACAAATTAAATTAGATTTAAATAGCTGGGCAAATATCAACTGCTCATGGATAGCTAGAGCTTATATAATAAAAATGACAATTCTACCAAAACTAAACTATCTGTTTATTGCCCTACCAATCAAACTTCCAAAAAACTACTATAATGAGTTAGAAAAAATTGTAAGTAAATTCATATGGAGAAATAAAATTCAAGAATTGCCAGGAGCTTAATGAAAAAGAGTGTCAAAGAAGGTGGCTTAGCCCTACCTGATCTAAAATTATATTATAAAGCATCAGTCATGAAAACTGTTTGGTATTGGCTAAGAAATAGAGTGGTGGACCAGTGGAATAGACTTGGTGTAAAAGCAGGAGATGATTATAGTAATTTGCTGTTTGATAAACCAAAGAGTCTGGCCATTGGGATAAAAACTCCTCTTTGATAAAAATTGCTGGGAAAATTAGAAGTTATTATGGAAGAAACTTAGATTAGACCAACACCTCATGCCCTTTACCAAGATAAAATCCAAATGGTTACAGGACATAGACATAAAAAAAACAATACTATAAGCAAATTAGAAAATCAAGGACTAGTCTACCTGTCAGGTCTATGGAAAGGGGAACAGTTTATGACTAAGGAATAGTTGGAGAATATCACCAAAAACCAATTAGATGATTTCGATTACATTAAATGAAAAAGCTTTTGCACAGATAAAACCAATGTAACCAAGATCAAAAGAAATGTAGTAAATTGGAAAACAATCTTTACAACTATTGACTGTGACAAAGGACTCATTTCTAAACTATACAGAGAACTGAGACATATTTTTAAAACAAAAAGCCATTCCCCAATTGACAAATGGTCAAATGATATGCAAAGGAAATTTACAGATGAGATCAAAGTAATCCATAGCCATATGAAAAAAATGTTCTAAATCATTAATTATTAGAGAAATGCAAATTAAAGCTTCTCTGGGGAACCACCTCACACCTCTCAGATTGGCCAGTATGACTAGGAAGGATAATGATCATTGTTTGAAGGGATGTGGGAAATCTGGGATACTATTACACTGTTGGTGGAGCTGTGAACTCATCCATCCATTCTGGAGAGCTATTTGGAACTATGCCCAAAGGGCAACAAAAATGAGCATACCCTTTGACCCAGCAATACAGCTACTGGATCTATGCCCTGAAGAGATGAGGAAAAAGGGTAAAAACATTACTTGTACAAAAGTATTTATAGCAGCCCTGTTTGTGGTGGCAAAGAATTGTAAATCCAGTAAAGGTCCTTCAATTGGGGAATGGCCTAGTAAAATGTGGTATATGTATGTCATGGAACACTATTGTTCTATTAGAAACCAGGAGGGATGGGATTTCAGGGAAACCTGGAGGGATTTGCATGAACTGACGCTGAGTGAGATGAGCAGAACCAGAAAAACACTGTACACTGTAACAGCAACATGGGAGTGATGTTCAACCTTGAAGGACTTGCTCATTCCATCAGTGCAACAATCGGGAACAATTTCGGGCTGTCTGCAAAGGAGAATACCATCTGTATCCAGATAAGTAGCTGTGGAATTTGAACAAAGTTCAAGGACTATTCCCTTTAATTTAGAAAAAAACATATAGCTTATTGTCTGATCTTGTTACCTCTTAGACTTCTCTTCTCTTTAAGGATATGATTTCTCTCTCATCACACCCAATTTGGAACAAGGTACAACGTGGAAACAAAGTAAAAACTGACAGAGTGCTTTCTGTGGGGGGGAGGGAGGGAAGCAAGATTGGGGGGAAAATGTAAAACTCAAATAATATCTTTAATAAAAATAAATTTAAAAAAGAAAAAAGAAAATATAAAGGCTTAAAAATACTTAAGACTACAAAATTATATCCTTATTCATTGTTTATTTCAGAAAGAAAAATAAATTATTCTCATTAGGCAATGTTCATTATATAAGATTGCTTTTTAGGAACAGGACACAATTTCAATATTAAAAGCATGAAAATAACCATTATAATAAGATAATTATAATAAAATAAGATTATTCACTGAAATAAGAATTTTTTCATGCTACAGAATTTAGTTTCATTTGAAATTCAAAGAAGTAGAGAAAAAAGTTTCAATATTGTTTTCTTAGAGGTCTTAGATTTGATGGAGAAAATTTTAAATATCCTTAAACAAAAGTTCATCATCAAATGCAAAAAGGCAGAACCAATAAATATATACTTCTCAGACCACGATGCAATAAAAATTACATGTAATAATGGGTCATGGAAAGGTAACCAGAACTAATTGGATTTTAAAAAACTTCATCTTAAATAATGGGTGGATCACACAGCAAATAATAGAAATAATCAATAATTATATGCAAGAAAATGATAATAATGAGACATCATACCAAAATTTATGCGATGAAGCCAAGGCAGTTTTGAGGGGAAACTTAATATCTCTAAATGCCCATATTAATAGAGTAGAGAAAGAGGATATCAATGAATTAGTATGCAACCAAAAAAACTAGAAAAAGAATCAATTAATGATTTCCCCAAGTAAATATCAAATTAGAAATTCTGAAAATCGAGAGAGAGATTAATAAAATTGAAAGCAAGATAATCATTATCTTATAAATAAAACTGAGTTGGTCTTATGAAAATGCCAATAAAATACTGGTTAATCTGATTAAAAAAAGAAAGAAGAAAACCAAATTACCAGTATCAAAAATGAAAAAGGGTTAACCAACTACCAATGAGGAGGAATTAAAGAGATAATTTGGAGCTACTTTGCCTAATTGTATGACAATAAATTGGATAATTTGAGTGAAATGAATGAATATTTACAAAAATACAAACTGCCCAGACTAACAGAAGAAAAACTAAATTACCCAAATAATCCCATTTCTGAAAAAAAGAAATTGAAGAAATATTAATAAACTCCCTAAGGAAAAGTCTCTCAGTTCCAGATGGATTTACAAGTGAATATTACTAAACATTTAAGGAACAATTAATTCCTCTTCTACATAAACTATTTTAAAAAATAGTAGAGAAAGAAGTTCTCCCAAACTCCTTTTATGACACCAGCATGGTGCTGATACCTAAACCAGGAAGAAACAAAGCAGACAAAGGAAATTATAGACCAACCTCCCTAATGAATATTGATGTAAAAATCTTAAAGAAAATTTTAGTAATGAGACTACAGAAAGTTATTACCAGAATAATACACCAGGATCAGGGAAGATTTAGACCAGGTAGGCAGGGATGTTTCAACATTAGGAAAACACTCAACATAATTAGACATTATCAATAGCAAAGGTAACAAAAAACATATGATTATCTCAGTAGATGTTGAAAAAGCTTTTGATAAAATGTACAACATTGATTCCTATTAAAAATACTAGAAATTTTAGGAATAATTAGAATTTTTCTTAAAGTAATAAATAGTATCTATCTAAAACCATCAACAAATATTATATGTAATGGGAATAAACTCAGAGCATTTGTAGTAAAATCAGGGGTGAAATAAGGATGTCAATTATCCCCATTACTATTCAGTGTAGTATTAGAAATTCTAGCGGTAGCAATAAGAGAAGAAAAATAAATTGAAGAAATAAAAATTGGCAATTAGGAAGCATAACTTTCACTCTTTGCAGATGATATGATGATATACCTAGAATACCCAAGAAAATCATATACAAACTCCTTGAAATAATTAACAAATTCAGCAAAGAAGCACAAGAGCAAGAGATTGAAAGAGAAATTCCATTTAAATTAATTTTGGACAACATTAAATACTTGTGAATCTACCTCCCAAGACAAACCCAGAAATTGTATGAACACAATTATAAAGCACTTATCACCAAAATAAATTCAGATCTACATAATTGGAAAAATGTCAAATATTCATGGTTAGGTCAAACTAATATAATAAAAATGACAATTCTACCCAGATTAAATCACTTATTCAGTGCCATACCAATCAAATTACCAAATAACTACTTTACAAAGCAATAAAAAATACTAACAAAAGTCATCAGGAACAATAAAAGGGCAAGAGGAGTAAGGGAACTGATGAAAAAAATATAAAGTAAGGTAGCCTAGCTCTACCAGATTTAAAATTATACTATAAAGCAGCAGTCATCAAAACTGCCTGGTCCTGGTTAAGAAATAGTGCAATGGATCAGTGCATTAGGTTAGGTTCAAGTGAAGTTGCACTAAATGACTACAGTAATCCAAAGACATCAATCTCTGGGATAAGAACTTAGTATTTGAGAAAAATTTTTGGAAAAATTGGAAAACAATGTGACAAAAACTAGGCATAGATCCATATCACACACCCTTTACAAAAATAAGTTCCAAATGGGTATAAGATTTAGACATAAAGAGCAATACCATAGATAAATTAATAGAACAAGACATACTCTATCTATAGATAAAAGGGGATAAATCTATGACCAAAGAAGAATTAGATCATATTATAAACTGCAAAATGAATGATTTTGACTATATAAATTTAAATTATGTATTATTTTATTATATTATTTTATTAATATTTTAAATTAAATTATTGATTTATATTAAGTTAAAAAGGGCTTGCACTAATAAAATCAATGCTGCCAAAATTAGAAGGAAAGCAGAAAATTGGGAAACAATCTTCACAACTGGGAGTTTTGATAAAGGTCTCATTTCTAAAATATGTAGAGAATTGCATCAAATTTATAAGATCACAAGTCATTCCCAAGATGATAAATGGTCATAGGATATGAAAATACAGTTTTCAAATGAAGAAATTAAAGCCATATATAATCGCCTGAAAAAATGTTCCAAATAATTATTGATTAGAGAAATGCAAATTAAAACAACAAAGAGTTATCACCTCATACCAATCAGATTGGCAAAGATGAGAAAAAGGAAAGGTGATTAATTTTGTAGAGATTGTGAGAGGATTGGGACATTGATGAGTTGCTGGTGGAGTTGTGAATGAATCCAACTGTTCTGGAAAGCAATATGGAACTATGCCCAAAGAGCAATAAAACTATTCATTCCCTTTGACCCAGCAATTCCAGTTCTGGGGCTATAACCAGAAGAAATTATAAAAAAGGGAAAAGTCCTACATGTTCCAAAAAATTCATAGCAGCTCTTTTTGTAGTGGCAAAGAATTGGAAATTGAGGGGATGCCCATCAGGTGGGGAATGGCTAAACAAGCTATGGTACATGAATACTATAGAATAACATTGTTCTGTGAGAAACCATAAATAGGGGCGGCTAGGTGGCACAGTGGATAAAGCACCAGCTCTGGAGTCAGGAGTACCTGGGTTCAAATCCGGTCTCAGACACTTAATAATTACCTAGCTGTCTGGCCTTGGGCAAGCCACTTAACCCCATTGCCTTACAAAAACAAAACAAACAAACATAAAGAAACCATAAATGGTGGGACTCTAGAGAAGCATGGAATGGCTTATAGGATCTGATCTGAGTGAAGGGAATAGAGCTAAGAGAACAATCTACTCATCAGTACCATCATTGTGAGATGAATAACCTTGATGGGAGTAACTCCTCTCACAGTCTAGAGAGCTAGGACAAACTGTATCAGACTGGCTATGGACTATATTATCCCATCCAGAGCAAGAAAAACAAAACAAAATAAAACACACACACACACACACACACACACACACACACACAAAACCCTTCATAATCTGATGAACTCTTTATAAAATTTATCTCTTATTGCTTTCCCTTATGCTAATTCCTCATACTGAAAATTACTAATCTGTAAACATGTTTGTCAAAATATATATGTACAATGCTAATCTTACTGCTCAACACTGAGGGGAGGGGTGTCGGAAGGGACGGTGGAAGGAAATTTTGTCACTTAAAAATATACATGTGCATATTGATGAAAATTTTTTTTAGTTTTTTGCAAGGCAAATGGGGTTAAGTGGCTTGCCCAAGGCCACACAGCTAGGTAATTATTAAGTGTCTGAGACCGGATTTGAACCCAGGTACTCCTGACTCCAAGGCCGGTACTTTATCCACTATGCCACCTAGCTGCCCCTGGATGAAAATTTTTAAAAACTCTTTCAACAGTATTATTGTTCATTAAGACAAAGTTGTGAAAGGTAGAAAATTGTATTCACATTGTCATTACCAAGTATTATTCCATACATGACATTTATTCTCTTTACTAATATTGTACATATAGTGTGGGTACATATTGCTTTTTAGATAGAATACTTCTCCTATTAGAGAATATAATTTTATTTTAGATGTTGCTTGTAAACTGAAGTTGGGTAGAAGGGTTTTTTTCCCCTCATGAAATAAAATGTTGTTCCAGGATGAAGGTATTTCCAGATTTTATACTTTAAAAAAATTCAGTGTAGTTTTATATTCGTATCTTCCCAAAGCTGTCTTAGAATGGTGATATCCTAATAAGTCAATATTTTAAAACCACCTAATATGCAACATTTTATCCCTTTGTTAAGTCCTTGGAGTAGGGGAAAAATTCAAAACATTTTCTCTCTCATTTATATAGTATTTTAAAATGTATCTGTAAAACAAAGACAAAATGAACAACTTGCATTATATAATTTAGTGCTAAAAGGTATGCTATATAAGTGCTCTAGAACTTAAGATAAGCTCAGTATTGGCTGCCGGTTAGATATATTTTAGAAGATGGGCATTTGATTCAGTTAGACCTTGAAGTATTTGATATGAAATGACTGACTGGAAAAGAAGGGGACAAGAGTTCAAAATCAAAATGTTATGATTAAACATTGAGTGTGTGGAAAAAAGTAAAGAGACTGACCTGATAGAGATAGAAACCTGATTTATGATGTGCAATGGGAGACACAATTAAGGATAAAGTAGAGATACACCATAGGTTTATGTGGATAGAGAGCTATAGAACCAAAATAAAATGAAGTCTAAAATTTGGAGGGATTAAGAAACAACATTTATTTAGCTTTAAGTGTTTTGAAACATTTTATGTGTTTAATCTTATTCGAGTAACCTTGATTTATACATTAATATATCTCTAGGTTATAAATGAGGAAAATGATGCTGAGAGTGGGTAAGGTGACTAGCCCAGGATCCCATACCTGGTAAGAGACTGAGTTAGGAGAAAGCCAGTTGCTGTTCACTGTAAATATAGTTTAAAAGTACATCAGAATTTATAAATACTTGATATTTAAATGTGCTTTATTTGTGAGGCTTATGATACTACAAATTTAACGATTGAGTGATCTTGAGTTAGTCATACTTCCATCTAAATCTATGATAATCTATGATCTTCAAAAGATATATATTCTTACCTTGTTCCCTGATCCTATCCCTCCTCCAAACCTTCCTATAGCCAGTGGCAATATAAATAGAAAGAAGGATCAATCCAAGAGATCTTATTGAGGAAGAATTTTCTGACTGCCTGAGCATATGATTTACTAGAAAGCTGACTATATGGTTAACCAGAAACATGGATAAAGAAGTCAAAAGAATCAAAGATAATCAAGGTTTTGAGTCTGGACAATCTGAAAAATAGTGCTGCTATCAATATATGGAAGACAGATTTTTTATTTAACAATGGCTTGTGATACCAAATTAAAAGTAATATAATTATATTACCTCTTTAAGAAAAATAAAAAGGAAATGCCCAAATAAAAACAAAATGACATTTCTAGCAAGAACTGGTCTTGATTGATTTTCTGATTATATAGTGTTAACGTACATATAAACTTGAATTAAGAATATTTAAATTCAAAGTGTCAAAGCTTTCTTTCTCATTTTTTTTCTGATAGCATTTCTTTTAACTTGCCCTATGATTACATTAGTGTATAGTTTCCATTGCCAATGCAAACTCCTCTACCACCTATAGTTTTAGAGACTAACTAAATTCATGGACTCATTTGAGGTATACTGATTTATTTTTTTACTTGCTATTTTATTTTTCCAAATACATATGCATATGTATATTTAAGTTACAAAATTTCCTTCCCATCCTCCTCCCCCAATGGTGAACAGGTTAACATTGTACATACATATTTTGATAAACATGTTTATAGATTAATCATTTTTGGTATGAGGAATTAGGAGTGAGGGAAAAAGATAGATAAGAGATAATTTTTATAAAGTGTTTATCAGATTCTGAAGGGTGTTGTTTTTGGTTTTGTTTGTTTTTCTTTTTCTGGATGGGAATAGCATTGTCTATAGCCAGTCTAATAAAGTTGTCCTAGATCTCTAAATTGCTGAGAGAATCTGCTTCCTTCAAGGTTGATCATCTGTTGTTAATGTGTACATTATTCTATTGGTTCTGCTCCTTTTGCTCAGCATCAGATCCTGTTACTCATTCCATACATCTCTAGAGTGCAGAGGAATACTGATTTAGTCATAAAGACTTAGAAAAATGAATAGAAGAGATCTATTTAACTTGCTTATTCCCCAGTCAGTGTGGATGAAGATTCTTTGTAGTGTCCAGGAAGAATAGGTGAGGCTTCAAACTGAAAGAGTGCAAGTCAGTCTCAGCACATCTAAAATCTGCCTCAAAGATTGAAGGTGGGGGAGCTCGCCCAGTTGCAATACTGAGCTACCAGGTGATGTCATTAGGTATTCTGGTCTAATAGAGGTCAAGAAAAATGCAGGGACTATCCTGTTCTCCTTCCCCACTATTATATGGTGAACACGCACTGGGAGCAGATGAAGATCTCTTCCCAGTCCTCAATTTTGGCAGAGAACAGGAAAAGTGATTGAAGTCAATGAGAAGAATGCTGGAAGCTACTTAGGCCATCCACGACAATGTATAAGCCCCAAATTCCAGGTTCTCAAGATATCTTGAGTCTTCCTCTTTAAATTATCCTTTAGGTGCTGGGGTCAAGGCTAAGGAATTCAGTAATTCTAAAATGTGACTCTATGGGTGTTTCCTTGTCTTAAGTTAGTCAATCCTGAAGTGATTGCAGGCTAGAGTTTTGGGGTTCTGATAAGCTGCTGTTTTATCCTACAAATTTTTGGAATGCCTTGAAATGCTCAGAGAAGGGACTGTGTTTAGCCAGACCTAAGGGTGGTACTGTCAAAAGGATATATGAGTTTTGTACTGTCACATAGCTAGTCACATACTGTATGTATAAGAGACTTGAATCAAGATTTTCCTGACTTTGTGCCCAGCTCTATGCTCTATGCCAGGCTGCCTCTATTATTTATGATTACAATTTGTAAATTTTGTTTTTTCATACCAACTTCACCTCATGGAGGAAGTGTAGAGCTAATAATACTCACACTCATCACCCAGGATAACAGGAAAAGCTGATGGCATTTCAATTAAGAAGCCCAATCGAAAGGAGCTTGGCCCATCATGAAAAACTAATTTTTAAAAATATATCGCATGTCACCTCTCTCTTGATAAGTTATTTTAACTGCTCAAAATTGCACAATGAATATTTTTATTTAAAGTGGCATACATTTATAACAACACCTCAGTAATCAAATGCTAAAAGGCCACAGAAGGGTTTGATGGTTTCTTGCTGGGCCATCAACCCTTTCACAGCATTATCACAAGACCTGTGTTCCACTTACAATCAGGTCATCTTAATCTTTGTGTAAACATAACCTGGCTGGCCTCCATTTCCAACACTCTTTTCAAAAGTCAATATGAATACAAATGTAAAGATTAAAATAAACAAAAATTCTTCACATAGAACAAGAGTCTCATTGTCTAGTTTGGCAAATTTACCTGAGGCTGTTTTCTTTTTTTGATCCATAATTGAAAAATTGAGCCTCTAGCAGCCAAAACATACAGTGAAGCTAAAGGTATTGGCATCATCAAGAAACTGGCACTTGGGCCTTCAGCAGGGAGTTTTTGTGCCATGTGTCTGCTTTTGATTTATTTCTGTCATAAAAAGTCAATAGGTGTAGCATTAGAATGATTTGAGATTTGTTCCCAACTTAAACGCCTCCAGTGGCCTCTTAAACTTGTAACAACTCATGTTAGGAAAGTGGAACTGTCTTGACAGAGTTCATTTCTAGCTACAAAGTGGTTCTTTCTGTTTATTTATTTTAGCTAGCAAAATGAGGGGCATTGATGATAGTTAAAGAAGGGGGGAAGGTGGCAGCTCTGATGCCACCCCCCAACAAGTAATTCTGGGATTTTATGTTTGCAAATGTGTGTTTGTGTCTGTGGTCATAAACACTAAAAAAAAAATCACTTAACTTTCCATTATGCCAGCTCTTCTTTATGTTTTTCATGAGGCTGTGGGAGTTCCAGTGGGGCAGGTTTCCTGGTGGCTGGACCCTGCCAACACCTGTCAAAAAATCCATGATGGTTTATGGCAACTTATGGGTTGGGAAGAAAGAGGAGGGAGGAAGGGGGACCTAAATGGCCCTCCCAAGAAGTAACCAACTAAATGAGTAACTTTACAAAATTCCCTTAGTGTGTTAATACTTAAAAATATACAACTGAAAAATCAACCCTCTGCCCCTCTAGAGAGTTGTAATGAGTATTTGGACTGAAAGCCTTGCTATGCCAGCTCCCAGGGCAGATACAGCAATGTAGTCCATCTACAATGTAGTTTTCATTTTTTTAAAAGGAGTATTTCTTGCCAAAGGAGAAAACAAAGTTACAATGGAGAGACGTGATCCATTGCTGTACATCAACTATTGTCTTTGTGCAAACATAAGTCAAGTATTTAGTTGGTACCTACTATGTGCCAACCATTTTACCACTGGATTTGTGTGAATATATTCCTTTCAGATCAGAACGGGAATAAGACATATTTATCTCCACAAGGGTTCATGAATTTTTGTCTAAATTCATTCACCTGGTTTATATTAAACATAAGTACCATAATTACTAGCAGAATAATTGTGAAGTCATCCAGAGTAGCAGTTTGAGCATGGGGTAGAAGAGAAGAAAGAGAAGAGCTACAAAAATTGGTGAATTTTGTGTCTATAATAGCAGAATAATAAAGTATAATTAGTACTCAATATGAATAAAGCTCTAGGATCAAATTCCTGCTCTGTTAACCAATAACTACTTAAATTCTTTGACCTCAGTTTTCTCTTCTGTGAAATGAAGTATTGTCATAAGAAAAGATGACTATCATTTTCTTTTAGACATTATTATGGCACTTTAAAGAGAACATCAACATAAACTTCATTTTTTAAAGAACCATAATAATCAGAAAAACACAAAAAACTTAAATAGTAGTGGTAGTACTAAATTCTTAACATACTAAGAGCTAAAAAAAGTTGGTAATATCTAAAGATATTGGTATAGAAACTTGGCAGTGGAAAGGAGGTACAGTAACTTTGGAAATGTACCTATTATCATGATTATATGGCTTATTTAAGAAGACTCCATGAAAGTAAGGATGAACAGTATTATTCATTTGTTGGAAACTGGAAACTATATTCCTGGAAGAGCAACCAGCACTAAAGGGACATTATTGAATTTGTGGGACTACTACCTATACCCATTTGTCCAAAGGGTTGGTCAGGGAGTTGCTATAGACTTCAGCACCTACTACCTGGGCAAAGGATGGGAATTGGGGCTATGGGACCCCAATTTATATCCTGATTAAATTCTAAGCTGTAGTGGAAAAGTTACCAATTAGACAGCTAGGGACTGGACTTGCTGGCTGGCTAAGCCATGCAAGCAAATCTGTTGATTGGAGAAGGAGGAGTTTATGGTAAATTGAATCTATCAAGATATATATCAATAGGCAAGTAGTAAAAGACATCAGAAAGTTTATATGTGTTCCTGCACAAACCTGAAAAATAGGACAGGTCCATATCTCTGATAATGAGGGAGGAAAAATCTTGATAGAAGAAAAAATCAGTAGTTAGGTCAATAACAACAATTTTGATTCAAGCAAGAAATCATTAATAAGGTATGGAATGCCAATTTCCTTATAAAAGAAAAGGGCAAAATTGTGAGGAAAATCTGGGTGTTTGGGTTCCACAAGAATATGAAGGGAGGATTGTAAGTTTATATTACAAAGCCTGGCCTCTGCCTATATTGTTGCCTTTGGGCAAGTGACCTCAATCTGATCAAAAGCTGATGAGATTGCCCCACTTGCTTTTAACTTAACCTAGTCTTGACCTCCTTTGGCATGCTCAAGGAGAGATAACTGTTATTAGTATAATGAGCACCAAAAATTTACCCATTTGACATCATTAAATTCTATTGTAGTGAAAACCAAAAATCTCAGAGATGCAGAAGGGAATCCCAAAGTGTTTATTATAAGAATAGTCAGAGTATGCTAAAGATCCAGAACTTTAATGGCCTATAATACTAACACTTGCTAGCATTCTGAGGGCAGAGACAACAGAGAAGTAGAAGCTAGCAGCAGGAACCTAGGCAACTGAAAATAGGTCCAACATTGTCAAATCACACCCATTGATGATTACTGCAAGGTACAGAGACTGGACCTAGGGCAAAGCTTCAAGAAAGGAAATCAGTCTAGAGATCTTGGGGAAACAGAAGGAAAAACCAGCGCATTATCAAGAATAGTATAGTTCTAAAGCAAGATGAGAATCCAACCAAAAGAATTCCACAATTATAATCAGAACTTCAAAGAAAAAAGAAAATGATTCAGCTATAAAGATTATAGAGTAACTGAAAGAAATGAAGCAAGAAATGGAAAAGGTAATTCAAATGAGAGCTATGGAGGAAAGGAATGGAAAGAGAATACATTAGGACAAAAGATAAACCTTATCCAAGAAATGAACTTCCTGAAAACTGTTGTCATTCAGTTGTTTGACCATATTAAACTCTTCATGACCTCAAGGACTATTTTTTTCCATAGGGTTTTCCTAGCAACGATACTGGAATGGTGTGTTATTTCCTTCTCCAGTGGCTCACTTCCTTTTGTTGAGCTCTCCACTATGACTTATCCATCATAGATAACCTTGCATGGCAGTGTTCAGTTTCTTTTAGCTATAGCATGATTTTCTGCCTAATGATCCAGGATGGGCTCTTTTAGGCAAACAGAGGTTGATTGACTTGCCAAATATCACACAGCCAGTAACTTTGAAGCTGGATTTGAACTCAGCTCTTTCTGTCTCCAGAACCGGGAACTATACATATATATATATATATGTATATATATATATATATACATATATATATATATATATATATTCATTTTGTCACTTCACTGCCCCTGTTGAAAATTAAAATAGACTTAAATAGAAAATTGAAATGAACTAAATGACTCTAGGAGACTACAATACATATTAAAACAAAATTTCAAAAGATAAAAAAGATGTAAACATAAGGTATGTTTATTTTGTCAAAATTAACTAACCTGAAAAACAAGCCAAGGTGAGATAATCCAAGAAATGTCAGACTATTTAAAAAAATATGATTCCCCACTCCTGAAAAAAATCAAAATCCATATTTCTAGAAATCATAAATTTAAAAGTACCCACAATCAGAGGGCAAAGCGAAAATAAAAAAAGAATTCTCTGATCATCTCCTGAGGGAAACTCCAAAAGGAAAACTCAGAAATGTCATGTGCAAAATTCAGAGATTCAGCAAAGTCTGAATTGTTGAGAGCTGTTGCTCAAGCCCAAATCTATGTCAGGAATTGATAGACAATCAGACTTTGTGCTATTTCAGATTATTTAGGGAGCATCAAAAATTTCTGGATTCTCTCATTCTGAGATCCTAGAAGAGCATAGCACTTAATACCTCAAGAAAGTAGTATCCACTAGTCCAGAATTTCCCTCCAGAAGAACATAGAATCCAACCCTAATATCATGTTCAAAGTTAGGAAGTAGGCTGAAAGGATGATCAAATTAATAAAGAATTTTGCCATATAAAACATTACGGGATTGAAGGGAATGAACCTAAAATACCTATAAATAAATAAAGAAAAGCACAATTGGGTCAAAATTCAACTAAAATTCCTGGAAGACATGATTTAAGGATTAAAAATGGTTTAAAGATTTTTTTATTAATATAATGAGAGGACTTGAGCTATAGAAGAAAAAAATTGGAAAAGAAATAAATAATTTCACACAAAAAATTCATGTAAGAAATTCCCAGAAAATTAGAATGAACCTAAGAAAAGATGACTTTAGAATATAAGAAGAGATATTTAAATAAACTCAAAAGTTTGAAAATAGCTGAAACTGTAGGCAACTCATAGCAAAGACAGTTGACCTGCACAACAGCTTGAGGACATAAAAAATTTAGAATGATTGGCCATGAAGAAAGAATTCAAGTACTGAAAAGCCACAGTAAGGATCATACACAATAGCATAAACCATTATGCCTAAATGTAGAACTTTCTTTTTCTTTTTCTTTTTTTAGGCTTTTTTTTTTTTTTTTTTTTTTTTTGCAAGGCAAATGGAGTTAAGTGGCTTGCCCAAGGCCACGCAGCTAGATAATTATTAAGTGTCTGAGACTGGATGTGAACCCAGGTACTCCTGACTCCAGGGCCGGTGCTTTATCCACTGCGCCACCTAGCCGCCCCCGAACTTTCTTAATAATATTACAGAAGGCAAAGAAGAGAAATGATAGACAAGATTAAATAAGGACAATTTATCCAGAAAAACTGAAGATAATCAGGTAAAACTGATCTTAAATGAAATAGAAAATGCTGGTGTAGAGCTGTGCAAAAACTTTAAAGTTCAAACATAGGAGTTAAATGAAAAACATAGGAATTAAATGAAATACTAAAAAGTAATTACAGGGGGCGGCTAGGTGGCGCAGTGGATAAAGCACCGGCCCTGGAGTCAGGAGTACCTGGGTTCACATCCAGTCTCAGACACTTAATAATTACCTAGCTGCGTGGCCTTGGGCAAGCCACTTATCTCCATTTGCCTTGCAAAACACTTAAAAAAATAAAAATAAGAAAATAAAAAGTAATTACAAATAATTATAAACAAGGACAAACTGCTTACATTCAATTAGGGGAAGAGAATTCATGTGACTCCTCTGAACCCTATCATCATTAGGGATCATAGATAATTAAAACAAGATTCTGCTGTCTTGATGGTCTTGAGCTAGGAATGAAAAGAAGGGGGCCGGCTAGGTGGGCAGGGGCGGCTAGGTGGCGCAGTGGATAAAGCACCGGCCTTGGAGTCAGGAGTACCTGGGTTCAAATCCAGTCTCAGACACTTAATAATTACATAGCTGTGTGGCCTTGGGAAAGCCACTTAACCCCATTTGCCTTGCAAAAACCTAAAGAAAAAAAGAAGGGAAAAGGAATATACTAGAGTTAGGAGAAATGAAAGGACAAGATTTGGGAAAATTATCTCATATAATCAGAGAACATAAAGAGATATCTATATAAACAAGGAGAAGGAACTGATGAACTTACTCTCATCTTTATTGGTATTAATACATATAGGGGCAGTTAGATGGTACAGTGGATAGAGCACCAGCCCTGGAGTCAGGAGGACCTGAGTTTAAATCCGACCTCAGGCCCTTAATAATTTGTCTAGCTATGTAACCTTGGGCAAATCACTCTTAATTCCATTGCCTTAAATAAATAAAATTTTTAAAAATATACAAAAAACACAAGAAAGGTATATGGAAGTATATTCTTCTCAAAAGAGATATATGAGAAAAAAGGGAAAAAATGAAAAAGAAGATGGATTAAGGGACAAATTAATTTTAAGTAAAATTATCTTTTAAACACATGCAAAAATATTTGTAGCTCATATTGAACAAGTTATGGTATATGGATGGATGTGATAAAATATTATTGTACTGTAGGAAATGTTGGAAATGATTTCAGAGGAATCTGGGAAATTCTGCATGAAGTAATGCAATGTGAAGGGAAAGGGACCAAGAGAACAATTCATATAATGAAATCAATATGTTATAAACAATTTTGAAATAATTGGGAATTTTGATCTGTAATAATGAACATATATTGGAAATGATCAATGTAGAAATTTGTTTTGCTTGATTATACAACTTTGTGATGGTGCTTTTGTTTTTCTTTCATTCTTAATTGGGGATGGGGATGACAGTGAGAGAAGGAGGATGTTTGGTAATTAAAAACAAATTTAAAAAATTGTATTCTTTTGGAAGAAGAAATGATGAAGGTAAATATGGTGACATAGTCACAGATAATGAAAAAATTAGGAAAGAAATGGTATTAGCACTATATTACAGAGAATTAATGATCAAAATTATTTGGCATTTTTGTTAAAAATGGAAAAATTTGATCAATGCAATAAATTAGAAGCATAAGATATAGAAGCAAAAAAAAAGTAGTGGGAAGTTTTGTTTGTTTTAAACTTAAAGACCCCAACTGTTAGGAAGAGTTTCCATTCAACAAAGGTTTATGAGAGAACTAAAAATCAGACTGGTAAAACATAATTTCTGACCAACAATTCACACCATATCTCACAATGAGTACTAAATATGTATGTGTATATTTGTGTGTGTGTGTGTGTGTGTGTGTGTGTGTATGTGTCTGTGTGTGTGTGTGTGTCTGTATGTATGTGTATATGTCAGGTATAGAGGTTATATCACAAGCACATTTGAGGAACCAAGAAGATAACTTACACAACTGCTAACAGATGAGAAAGCAAGGGCTTGAGAAGATAATAGTAAATCCAATTTTGATAATACAAAATTGAAAAGCTTTTGCTCAGACTAATTCAAAGCAGTTAACATAAGAAGGAGAACCAAATAATTGGTGATTACAGCAAGTTTTTCTGATAAAATTCGGATATCCAAGATAAATAGAGAATTTATTCAAGTACATATGAATAAAATCCATTCCCTAGCAAATAGATATGAAGATGTTCTCATATATCAAAAATTTTAAAAAGAAGAAAATTGCAATAGTTGGATAGACTACAAGAATGCAATCATTCTTGTGCACTGTTAGTGGAGTTTTGTGAATTGGTCCAGCTATTCTGGAAAGCAATTAGAATTAGTCTTCAAAAAATTGATGTAAATGTCTTTGTCTAACTATACTTCTATTCCCAAAGAATTAAAAAAGGGGGAAAAGTCTCATATTTGTATAGATATATTCATCGAAGAACATTCTTGTTATAGTAAGGAACCTAAAACAAAGGGGATATCCATTAACTGGGAAAGGTTTGAGTAAATTACAGTACATAAATCTCACGGAATATTTTTAATGGTCTTGTAAGATGTGGAAAAAAGAAAGAAATTAGTTTGCTTTGTGTGAACTGAGAGACAGTGACATGTTGGACTTGGAGAACAATTTATGCGATTCATATTACAATAATCAACTCTGAAAGATTTATGAATGCTCTTCTATGCAGTGACTAACCCTGATTTCAGAGGTTATAATGGATATAAGAAAAAACATCCTTCTTACTTCTTTAGAGAGGTAATGGAGTTGAAGTGAAGAATAATAGACTTTCATACATGCCCAAGATGTGAATTCCTTTTTGTTTACTATATTAATTACAAGGGAAAGGTTTTTCATTTATTTTGTGGGTAAAAATAGGAAGAGTAAGGGCATTTAAACATAGTGAGGCAAAAGAAATAAGAAATGAAAAGAGCATTAATAAAACATTAAAAATTTACACAAGATAGAACAGAAGAATGTTTTAGAGGGAAGCAGAGGTATTATACCTGTAAAACTAACATACCAGGGGAGGCTAGGTGGCACAATGGATAGAGCACAGGCCTTGGAGTCAGGAGTACCTGAGTTCAAATCCAGCCTCAGACACTTAATAATTACCTAGCTATGTGGCTATGTGACCTTAGGCAAGTCACTTAACCCTATTTGCCTTGTAAAAACCTTAAAAAACAAACACACCAAATATATCATATGCTTTGTAAAAACCTTAATGTGGACAATGGAGAGTCTTGATTTCATGAACAATATTCTTTTTTTTTTTTTTTTTTGCTCCATGGATATATTTATCAAGCCAAGAAGTTAAATCAGCAAGCTTGTTCTAACAGTCTGAGCTATTATTGTTGCATTGCTTTTGATATTTGTCAAATTCAGAAAACTACAAATAAAAATTTTAAAACAAAAGAAATACTAGGGAAATAAAAAAGTGGAAAATAAAGAGACCTAGTAAAGGCAAATATTTAATAATACAACAGAAGAGTAATCACAAAAATTTTTTGGCTCTGGTTAAAAAATAGAAATGTAATTCAGTGCAGCAAATCTATTAATACACCATTACAGAAATAAACAGAGCAGCATAGTGATTTTTAAAAAATCTTGTCTTCATATATCAAGGCAAAGACTCACTATTTGACAAAAATTCTGAGAAAACTGGAGAGCAGTTTGATAGAAATATTTAAAACAATATCTCACATACCACAATAAGCTGTAAGTGGATATGTGAACAATATATAAATTGTCACTTTCTAAATTATAAAAGGAGACAGTTTTCAGTTATAAATAGTAGAAGAAAGAGTATCACAGAAAACAAAATGCTTCCTTTTTATTAGATAGTTTAAAAAATTGTACAGATTCAATGTTTCCAAAATACATAAATAATTAATGCAAGTATAGAATAAGTACCATTCCCCATATGATAAATGAGCAAAAGATACAAATAGGCAGTTTTCAGGGGAAAAAAATTCCAACTTGTCAAAAAAGTCATATGAAAAACTGCTTCAAATTGTCAATAATTTGAGGAATGCAAGGGACAACCAGGTGGTACAATAATCTGAGTACCAGGCATGGTATCAGGAAGACTCGTTTTACATAATCCAAATCTGACTTCAGATATTTGCTAGCTGTGTGACCCTGGCCAAATCACTTATCCATGTTTGACTCAGTTGTTTGACTCAGTTTCTCATCTAAAAATGAACTGGAGAAGCAAATGGCAAACCACTCCAATAGCTTTGCCCCGCCCCCAAACCCAAGTGAGATCACAAAGAATCAGACAGGACTGGAACATGACTAAACAATAACCACAAAAGATAAATGCAATGTCAAAGATGACAGAAAAAATGGAACAACTGACTATACAAATGCAAGTACTGCAAGTACTGGCAGAGACTTAAATTGGTCCAAATATTTTGGAAAACAATTTAAAACTATACATCCAAAGACACTATAATATATATATATATATATATATATATATATATATATATATATATATATATATATATATATGTGTGTGTGTGTGTGTGTGTGTGTGTATATATATATATATATATATATATATATATATATATATATATACATATTATTAGGTTAGGGCATCCAAGATATGTAGACAATTAAGAGAACTGAGGTCACAAAGAGTCAAACATGACTGAAAAATGACTCAGCAACAACAAAACACCATTAAAAAATACAAATTCAAAATACACTGATCAGTAGAGAGACTACGCAATACTCCATTCTTTTTATCTATTTACTATTATTTAAACCTGGCATTCCATCTCTGGATTTTTAATATATTTACATTTTTCAATTAGCTTCCTTCCAAAGCTGGAATTTTCTATTTCATCATCTCCATCTCCTGAATTCCCTAGCATCCTTCAGGTTCCAACTAAAAATCTCATCTTCTATAAGATCTTTCCAGTTCCCACCCCAGTCCTTAGCACCTTCCCTCTAAGTTTATCTCCAATTTTTTTGTTTTTTGTACATAGTTTTCTGCAGTTTCCCCTCATTAGACTGTGAGCTCCTTGAGAGCAGGGACTATTTTTGCATCTTTGTCTCTTCAGTGTTTATCATAATGACTGGCATATAGCAGGTGCTTAATCCATGTTTTTTGACTTGATCTAATTTGATTCTTGGAAACTGATGTTGAAGAATACTACCTAATCACCTGAAAAGAGACAAGGCACTTGGAGTTCAGATTGAGATATTCTCTTTTGGACATACGGATTTGAATTCCTAACATCCTGTCAATACTTCTTATCTTTCCATAAAAGCATCTTTAAATATAAGTTAAATATAAGTATAGTAAGAAGAATATTTACAAAAATATTTCCTCCCCTGTCCCACAAATATACCTTTCATCTCTGGGAAGAGTGAATTCATTGAGGCAAAAGCCACTAACACTTCAGGAGCTGAAAAGTATTTGAAAGTCTATTCTCACTTGAAAGAGTACTAAAACTGGGGTCACATGCTCTTCTTCACAGCTTTGCTCATGAGTTCTATGCATCATATGAGTATGTCCAGATCTAACATGATGGCACTCTGCCTCTCCTATCATTTTGGTTTTGATTGCTTATATAACCAGAAAGACTACATCTTTAAAATTGAGCAGACTCAGACTTTCTGGCTCACTCTCAGAGTTTAATAGCAGAGTTGACAATATCCTCAATGATCTTTTGTGATTCATGACCTTTCCTGCAAGCTTTTCCTTGCTTCATCCAATGGGTGAAGATCACAATTGACTCAGCATAATCATTTGAATCAATAATAGAAAAGGACTTCCTTTTCCTGGTCACCCTCTTTTATTCTAGCTCTGAGAAATGAGCCTAAGACTGTTTCTCTTCTGGACAAACAGTCCTCAGTTTTAGAAGCTGTCAATAACCCCTACTGGATGCAAGAGGTTTGAGCCATTGTGATCTTGGATCCAGGATGCCATATTAGAACATTGTATCTTACCAGTTAGGAGATATTAAAAAAAGGTGGAGGTTGGGTGAAAATGGAATCTGCCTTCTTCTTCAGTTATTGAGAGCCACAAAATCATTGTTATATCTATCAATTAAATTTATTAACATATAGTAAGACATAACTTTATGTCTTTATAATACTTTTGATATGCAATGTATTTTCTTCTTTCTGCACAGAGGTTTTTTTAAATATATTCTTTACTTCTTAATCATAAAAGAATACAATACTTAAGATATTAAAAATATCTTTGATAAAAAATTCATACTAGTTTTTTCCTCTTTCATTGATTTCTTTGTCTTATATGCCTTATCCTAGTGCTAGGTCAAAGATTAAGACTGTGGGGACATAGTTCCAACAATTGTGCTTTAAAGTTCCTATTTTTTCAATCCCTCCAATATTTCTATTTTTCATTTTTGTCATCTCTGTCTGCCTTATGGTGTGAAGTGGAACTTCTTTAGTTTCTTTAATTAAATTCTCTTATTAATAGTGATTTGTGACATGTTTTTCATTTGACTAGTGGAATTTTTAATATCCTTTGACAATTTATCATTGGGGAAAGACCTTTTTGTCTCAAAAATTTTATTTACACAGATTCAAATCCATTCTTTCCTTTTAAAATTTCTCTTCATGATTTATACTCTGAAAACTTCGAGTTTTTTTATGACTAATTTCTCCATAATACCATAGATTTGCTATTTTTTCAGTCCTTTTATTAATTCAAGAAACTACTCTGCTCATTTTCTTTTCTCTTCTCTCCCTATTCACTCCTGTTTCCCTGTTTAGTTTAATGTATTTCTGGACCAAACTCTGCCAAGTTCTACTCAAATTTGACCAAATCTGATGAAAATTCATGCGACAGCTGTTCTCCCCAACTCTTCTTTGTATAAGTCTTCTACATATGAACCCCAATTTCCTGAGATAGTAAGTTCCTCTTCTTTTCTTTACCCAATAATTTTTTTATTTCATTATGATAATCAAAACATAATAAAGTGACATTCTTAACTTAGCCCTCTTTATAACCCCTGATGATGTTAAAGTTTTAAGGGAACATTTTTTGTTTTCCTACTATGAAAATATAAACACTTCATCTTTGTATTTTCCTTCTGATGGCTCAGTTCATATTTACTTTTAAATTTTTTTGACTCTGCGTTCTTTTTTAAAGGTTATTCTTAATTTTTATCTTTTCATCAGGAATCCATAAAAGATCTCTATTTCACTAAAGGATATTTTTTCATCTGTATTTTACTAGTATTATAAAAGTTTTCTGAATAATCTATTCTTTGTTTTATGTACATGTATGAATACATATATATATATATTATTTTTGAGTATCATATTTCAATGTGTCATCTCTTTCATGTAGTATCTGCCAAATCTTGTGTGAAGTGGACTATGACTCTTTAGTGCTGTTTTTGCTTGGCTGCTTTATTCCTTGACCTGGAAGCTCTGGACTTTGACTATAAAGTCATCAGTAGTTTTCATTTTGCTATTTCTTTTAGGATATGATATGGAGATTTTTTTCTATTTCAATTTTGCCCTATATTCTAAAAGATATTTACTATTATACTTCATGATATTTTGAAATATGATATCCAGGCTCTCTTTTTTGGCTTAGTTTTGCAGGTAGTCTTATAATTTATAAATTATATTTTCTTGACTTATTTTTCATGTCAGTTGTTTCAGAAGTTAAAAAATATCTTAGGTTTTCTTTTCTTTTTCTTTTCTTTTCTTTTCTATACTATTGATTCTTGATTTTTAAATATATATTTCTTGCTGTCATATGGAGCTATTAATTTCTTTTGAGTCCATTCCAATTCTTAGCAAGTTTTTATGTTTTGGGTAAGGTTTTGTGTTAGTTCTCTTTGATCTTTCTTCCAGAGTTTTCATTCTTTTCCCATATTGTTTCTTCATTTTTAATTATTATTAATATCATTTAAACTCTTTCCATCTTTCTTCATTTCTTCTAAAGATTCCCTGATTACACTGCATTTTTCTTTGAAGCTTTACTTATAAATATTATGGAGTTTTGTTTTCTTCTTTTATGTCTTGGGCATACTTGGTTCCATAGTAGGTGTCTTGTCAGGATTGTCATCTGACATTGACTTGGATGAAACTGGTTTGCCACTTTTGGTGAACTTATTTCTCTGTCAATCATGTGATTTCTCCCTTTCTAACTTATTTCCCGAATTGGTAATTTGTCTTAGGGCTTAGCCCACTTCTACAGGCCTTGTATGGTCTTGATCTGTTTTTATCTGGGGTCCAGTCACTGAGTGCTCCCGGGTTCTTCAACAATTTCAGTGATGTCTCAGGCTAGGCAGCTGAAAACTTTCAGTGAATTCTAGTGGTCTGATCCAATATTGTAACTGTTGTCTTCCCAGTTGTAGCTTTGCCTAATGTGAATCCCAGTTTGGGTTTAGACTAGGCTGTCCTCTGATTGGATCTCTAGTAGAGAGATGAACTTAGGGTAACAGGTCAGTTCTATAGACCCTCAATTTGATGACAGACTCTTCTGTTTCTATGCTTTACACTGGAACCTAAAAATTGAGCTAGATTTGGCAATGTATGCATCAACCTCATCATTCATGTATGCAACCCTGGAAAGTATACCTCCAAGATAAGTGAGTTCATTCACAGACTTCAAATTTCTCCATTTGTCATAACTTCTTGTTTTCAATTTGTTATAAAGTGTTTCACATATGAATAATAAAGTGCTGTCTGGTGAAGAACCTCTTTTTCTTGACATTAATTGTCAGGACAAAATTAGCACAAGCAGGCAGAGAAGTGATTCAGATTCTTGCTCACCCTCAGAGATTGCATTGAATGAATGCACAATCATCTGTTAACAAAAAGTCATTTATGAACTCTCCATTTTAATCTTGGCTTGTAACCTTTTCAAGTTAAATATTTTACCATCAGTGATGGCCATTTTCATTAGATGCCATTTTCATCCTTAATGACATCACTGAGAGCATCATGCTGAAAAGTATGGGAATAAGCACACAGTCCTTTACTCCATTAGTGACTGGAAGAGCACAAGAGCATCATCTATTATCTAGATCACATGCAGACATACCATTATGAAACTGGCATATAGTACTAATGAGTTTTGCACAAAAAAGGATTACATAGAGATCAGAAGCATAAAAGGACCCTCAAAGTCTCTGAAGATTTTTGGTATTAATTTTGAGACATGAGAGACAGTGACACATGACTATCCAACATGATGTACCTGCATCAAAGCAGGCATTGTGCTCCACAAACAAAACATAATTTTCAGTAGTTCAAAAGAAACATGAGATGCTGAAATTTAGAGTCATCTCTATTTTAAATTTTTCTATGGACTATTTGTGTCCAAAATGTAGTAGAGTCTTCTGAGCTCAATATTGGTCTGATTAGCCACAATTAGACACTGAATTTTGATTCCAATATAGTGATATCATTTTGGTCCTCTTTGAATTCAAAGGACAACTTATTAACTTAGGTCTTTTCACATAACTCGAAGGCTCTGAAAGTTTAGCCTGATATATCTATAAGCCTGTTCCCAGCTCAAAGTTGCTTCCCTGATCTGGAGCACTAGCTTATTACAGACAGAATCTGTAATTCTGAGGTTAGAGTGGGAGAACTATTAACATCACTCTAGTTTGAAGGATCTTCTTAGTCATTCTACCCTGAGACAAGTACAAGATTTCACTCCAAGGTCAGAATACCAAAACAGATTGGCCAATCAAAACTAATCTGATTTTTTTCTTCTTCAATTTTGGAGGAAGTTGGAACAGCTGTGTGAGAGATTGGGGTTGTACTGCTCTCCCCTTCTCCGCTACCTTTGCTAGTCTTTAGTTCATAAGTTTTCAGAAGGATTTAAAACAGGTTAGTTCATAGTCTATAAAAGCACTTTTATCTTCTTCTTTTGGATACATTTCTTAACTTTTTGATAGTGTATGGTCAAATTGCATTATTCTAACTTCATCTGTGAATTTCTGTACTTCTAAATAAATTCTATTTCTTAGCAAATCAATATATTTATCAAGGTAGATAATATCATCAAAGGGAAGAAGACTTTCAGACATTCTGAAGGCAAAAAAATTCTCATAACATTTCTTGATAAATGTTTTAAAGGCTAATAAAGATGACCAGATATATAAAGGCATAACCAGCTTCTTAGCACGGTTTTGGTGTAGCCTTGAATGAAAATGTGAAGTCTATGAGTAAAAATGTCCTTTTTTTCAATTTTCATCTTTTTTGTATTGTCTTACTTGTGACAATTACTTTTTCTTCATAATGACAGTAGATAGTTTTAAACTGTCCTTTTTTCTTCTAATATCAAGAAACCTACATACCACTTTAGAATTATCAATAGCAATCTCTACAACTGTAGAGGATTATTCTAATATTCTGAGATTCATTAGACTCTATTGCAACATTATTGCTTTGGTTCTTAGAATTTTCATTTGATATTCACTTGTATTTTCTTTTGCACTTTGACTCAATTTATCTTGATTATGAGTTTCAATGATCTTTGAAATACTTTTCTTCCTTAATCAATAATTTGCACTATATTCCTAACAGTCACTGACCTGTACTCTTTAAAAATACTTCACCTTCCCTCAGAAAAATATTCATTCTTAAAGAACATAGAATTAAATACATAAAAAGAGAACATGAGCTATATGTATATATGAAATCACGTGACTGACACAGAAATAAGTTCACCAAAAGTGGCAAACCAGTTTCATCCAGTCAATGTCAGATCTTCTTGGAAAGCCAAATCTTTATAGAAACACAAATACAGACCAGAGATATCACAAAATGAAACCACATCTAATAGTACTTTTCCTAACAATTTGCATATCACTATACCCATATATTTTTGTTTTCAAATAGACCTGTTACTTCATAGCTATGGGTAATTTCTGGTACGTAAATTTTCTCCATTGATGTAGATTGTGAACTTGTATGTAACTAGGAATCCAGGAGAGTAACCTAGAATATTGAGAACTTGTTAATGATCACACAACCAATATAGGTAAGAAATTGAATGCTATTTTCTTCTTACGCCAAAGTCCATTTTTTCTGTTGTTTTCTCTGTTTATCATTTGCTACATTAAGAAAGAATTCTAGATTTGGAGTCAGCTTCCCAGATTCCAATTCAAAGAGCTGCAATTTTTTGTTCATATTACCTAGGTAAATTATTTACATTCTCTGATCCTTAGTTTCTTCATCTGCAAAATTAGATTTGATAGCCTTGAAGGTCCTTTTCAGTTTCCAAGTAGAAAGACATGGTTGTATTGTAATCTGCATTGCATCTTCTGAGGACCAAATGTTAAAGGAAAAATTTGAACTCAGATTCCTCAAAACTACAGTTCTAGGACTTTTGAACTACAAAATGTTATCTGTAATATATACTCTAATGTTCCAGCATTTTGTAGTTCAAAAGTATTATTCACTCTATGATAGGGCTGCAGTGAAGATCAAATACAATGAAGAATGTCTAGTGTTTCGCAAGCCTTAAACTGAAATCTAATTATCATTAGTGTTATTATTAGTAGTTGTGCTGAGTATGCATTAAATGATATTACATCCAGAAATATTTCCCATGAACCACTGGAGTTTACTGAATCAAGCTGAAGAGGACAAAAAGATCTTTCCTGGCAGTGTTGTAGCATTGCTGTTAATGATTCTGTCCAGAACCAGGAAATAAAAGCAATTTTTTAAAAAATGAAAAAAATTATAGAAATGTCACCCAAACTTTTCTTGGAATTTAGAAACAAGTGGTGGGTTGACTCTCTTTCCCTTAAGTTTTATTTGATGATTTTGATAAGTTGTTTTAGCATATTGGAATGTGTTTATGTGGCTCTACTCTTAAAAGTTATATGACACAACAGTTGTGCCTTTCTTTCCCAATAAATTGAGTATCCTTAACAGATGTGCTCAGGATAACACAGTGAAGACTGATTGTGGAAGTTGTTGCTTGGGACTGAAGGTTATTTTCCAAAGTTGAAATACATTCTGCCATATTTTTACTGTATTTCCATACCTACTTTGAATATCAATTTGCTGTCTGGCTCTAAATTTCCAGGCAGCAATTTATATTGCTTGCTAAAGCAAGAAATAAAAATTTTAAGTTTCCCTGATGTCGGATTTAGTAAGAGCACCTTAACAATAAAACAATTATTCCTGGTGGTTATCTCATTTTCTGAATGTTAGCTATATAAAGAATTTGCTAAAAAGAATAGAAGAAAGTGTTAAACATCCCAGATTCTCCAGATATATGCTATCCATTAAAATTAAAAGATGATTTGGACCCATGTTTTCTGCTCCAGACTTAAAAGTTAATTCTAAAATAGGCATCCTTCTGTGCAGGAGGTGGTATTAACTTATTATCCTTTGAATAAGATTTAGACCTTTTAGATTGCAGTAGAGGGTGAAGAGGTCACTGAGAAAAATTTCTAGAGAGCAAAGGTACCTTGACTTGGACTGCTATAGCATGAAGTCACTTTGCAACATGAGTCAGAGAGTACAACATAAGTCTTATGAACCTCCAAGTCTATTTTTTAGAGAGGAGAGGGAATTGCAAACAAAACACTACAAAGACTGAGATTTTACATGGTACGTCATGTTATTAAGTCTGAACAATAAAACAAACAAAATAAAATTCTGCCTCATTTGCAAGGGTATAATGATCTGATTATATTGTATGTGCACACTGAGTCTGAAGGTCTTTCATAAAAGCATAGCGGCACTTCTATTTTGCACACTATAATAACATTTATTTTATTTTTTAGAAAAGTTATGGTAGTTATTCAGGTGAAGCAAATTGAGCCTGTGGATACTGATGCTGCAACTGTATATCTAAGATAGAAAAAAAATATTTAAAAGTACCCTTTCTAGTCCAATGTGTTGGCTCACATATTTTATATTTTACATACTGATCCCATGTGGTTGTTGTTAGTGTAATGACCTTTAGGTACTGCCAAGATTTTAAATCCTGATTTGTGTTTTTTCAATCTACTCAAACAAATATTCACAACTCTCAAGTACCCCTGACAAGCTTTCTCAAAAGGCTAATCCATTTTTACTGTTACATACACAATATAAATGAGTAGTAGTGAAAATGAATAAAAATGGTAATAATGATGATTTAAGGAGTAACGTTTTTAAAGCATTATAAGGTTTGCAAAGCCTGATATGTTATTTAACCAACAATTTAATTAAAATTAAAAAAGTAAATCAAATCAGGAAAACATATTAACAACAAACATTCCCAATGCTCATGGCCCAAAGTAAAACATCAAATCTCTCCTCCCAAACTTCTAGAGATGGAAAATACTAGAATAACCCATTCTTCACCCTCATCCAACATCTGGCAGAACCTTTCTGAATGCAAAAACTTGTCAGACTCTGGTGGAATCCTACCAGAAACTTCTTTTTTTTTTGTAATCAGTGTTCTTTATTTTTATTTTTGTACAAATGATTTTTTAATGTATTATTAAAATATTTTTGTTTAAGAGTAAGCATAATACTACCTCCCCCCCCAAAAAGTATAGACCTGCATGAGCGATAAAGTAAAGGAAAGGGAAGAAAATTAAAATTAATAATAATGATAATGATAATGATAATGATAATGATAATAATAATAATAATAATAATAATAATAATAATAATAATAATAGGTGCAGCCAGGTGATGAAGTGGATGGAGCACCAGCCCTGGATCCAGTAACACGCGAGCCAAAATCCGGCCCCAGACACCTAAAAATCACCCAGCTGTATGACCCTAGGCAAGCTACCCTAACCCCATTGCCCTGAAAAATCCCCCCCCAAATACCCAAAATAAAATAATAATGATGATGATAATAATAATAATAATAATAATAATAATAATAATAATAAATGTGCTTCAGTCTGTGTTCCAACACCTCCAGCTCTGTCATGGGTGGATCACATTCTTTATGATAAGTCCATCACAAAAGCTACTACTAACATATTTTTCCACTGTTGCCATTGCTGATCATAACTCCCACCATTCATATTATCCCACTACCATATACTATATTTTCTCTCTCCTTTCACTTGGTCCCTCTTCTTAAATGTGCTGTAGGGTAGCTGACTGATTCAGTAGACAGATACATGGCCTTGGGGCCAAGAGGCCCTGAGTCCACATATCACCCCTTAGGCCCAGCATCTACCCAGCCCTATGGTCCCAGACAGGCCATCCAATCCCAGCCCCTTGCAAGAAGTAAAAAAAGAAAATGTGTCATATCTGACCATTTTACCCCCATGGTCCATCCTCTCCTCCATCACTCACATTCCCCCCCACCCCTTTCCCCTGTCCCCCTTTTCTCCTTCCTACTCTAGATGTCTATACCCCATTTAGTATATATGCTGTTTCCTCTCCTAGCTCCTCTGAGAGTGAAAGTTCCCTCATTCCTCCTTGCCTTCCCCTCTTCCATATCATTGCAATAGCTCATTGTAATAAAAAAATCTTATCATATGGAATATCTTAGCCTATTCCACCACTCCTTTTACTTTCTCCTATTACATTTCCCTTTTAGCCATTGACTCCATTTTTACATTAAATTATATCTTCCAATTCAGCTCTCTTCTGTGCTTCAACTATAAAAGATCCTTCTACCTGTTCTATTAAATGAGAAGGTTCATGAGTATTACCAGTATCATTTTTCTTTGCAGGAATACATATAGTTCATCATAATTAAGTCCCTCATATTTTCCCCTTCTCCTCCACTCTCTATGCTTTATCTGAGTCCTGTATTTGAAGATCAAACTTTCTGTCCAACTCTGACCATTTCAACAGGAATTGAATTTGAATTGAGATTAGCTTGGTTCATTGAAAGTCCATCTTTTTCCTTTGAAGGAGATGTTCAGTTTTGCTGGGTAGTTGATTCTCGATTGCATTCCAAAGCTCTTTGCCTTCCTGGAATATTATATTCCAAATGCTAAGAGCTTTTAATGTAGTTGCTGCTAAGTCCTGTGTGATCCTGACTGCAACTCCATGATATTTGAATTGTGTTCTTGCTGCTTGTAACATTTTTTCTTTGACTTGGGAGTTCTGGAAATTGACTATAATATTCCTGGGGGTTGTTTTTTTGGATCTCTTTCTCAGGGAGATTGGTGGATCCTCTCAATTTCTATTTTGCCCTCTCCTTCTAGGATATCAGGGCAATTTTCCTGTAGTAATTCTTTGAAAATGATGTCAAGGCTCTTTTCCTGATCATGACTTTCAGGTATTCCAATAATTTTAAAATTATCTTTCCTGAATCTGTTTTCCATATCAATTGCTTTTTCAATGAGATGTTTCATATTTTCTTCTAATTTTTCACTCTTTTGTTTTTGAAGTATTGTTTCTTGATTTCTCCTAAAATCAACAGCTTCCCTCAGTTCCATTCTACATCTGAGGGATTTGTTTTCCTCAGAGAGCTTTCTTATATCTTTTTTCCATCTGGCCAATTTTGCCTTTTAAAGCATTCTTCTACTCAATAACTTTTTGAACAGTTTTATCCATATGACCTATGCTGGTTTTTAACATATTATTTTCTTCAGCATTTTTTTTGGATCTCCTTGACTAAGCTGCTGACTTCTTTTTCATATTTTTCCTGCATCTTTTTCATTTCGTTTCCCAATTTTTCTTTTATCTCCCTCACTTGATTTTCAAAGTCTTTTTTGAGCTCTGTCATAGCCTGAGCCCAATTTCTGTTTTTCTTGGAGTCTTTAGATGCAGGATCTTGTTCTCCCTCATCTTCAGACTGAGTATTTTGATCCTTCTTGGGATCATAGACAAAGTATTTCTCAATGGTGTTTCTCTTATTTTCTCTGTTTACTCATTTCTCCAGCCTGTGCCTGGTTTTGGGGTGCTTCCTGAGCTGCTCTGCCTTCCCTACTGGTCTGTGAATGACCACAAGCACACCCCTCTGCTGGTCTGTGAATGACCACAAGCATACCCCTCTGCCACCCCCCTGATGTTCTATGGGGGGCCTAGACTGTGATCAGGATTTGAATGTGGTCAGAGCCCCAGAGTCCTGTTCCAGGGACAGAGGACAGACCTTGACAGTCTCTCTCCACTCCCCTACCTATGCTTAGCACTCATGCCTGTGGGCTTCTGCTTACTGGCCTGTCCTGCTTCTAGTTCTGGGATATGGGCTGCCATGGTCACTCTGCTAGCTGAGTGCTCTGAGGACTGGGCTTCATGTGCACTCTCTGGAAGAGGTTCCCCTGATGATTCCCCAAGTTGTGCTTGATGCTCCCCGGGGTGTAGATCAGGAAACTGCCCCCTGCTGCTGTGAGCTAGCTCCCAGTGCCTGGGGCAGTCTCCAGGAGGCTGAAGTTCCTTCACTCTGGCAGGCTGCCCCTCTAACCCCGTGGAGCAGAGCCTTTCCACTATTTTCCAGGTTACCTTGGGATGGAGAATTGCCTCACTGGATCCCTCTGTTGGTTCTGTCTCTCAAAAATTCAGTTAGGGTCCTTAATTTATAAGTTTGGAAATAGCAGAGAGAGAGCACATAAGAGAAGATCCTCTCCTGTTGCCATCTTGGCTCTGCCCCCAGAAACTTCTTACATAGAAAAAAGTACTCTGTAAAATATAAAGCATCATCAACCTGTGAATTTTTATTATCTGATACATTGAAATACTTTTCCTGCAGAAGTCTTAAAGTCTTTCTTGCAATTGTTGAAAGAAGGTTAATATAGATTTCATTTTTTGGTATTTTCTGGTATTATACAAAGTCATGTCCTTTTGAATGTATGTTTCTACTTACAAAACATAATTTCTGCTATCATCATGCCCATATTATTTTTTGTTTTTTAAACAGAAACATACATTCAAGAGGATATGGTTGTATATAATAACATGAATAATATTAAAGTATTTTAGAAAACAATTATTCCTACTTTATGGAGAGGATTTTCCTGTCATTTTTATGGAGACATATATGTGTGTGTGTGTGTGTGTGTGTGTGTGTGTGTGTGTGTGTGGTGTGGTGTGTGTATTTTTCCAATAATATTGTAAAGATAATTTTAGTAGTCATTTTGACAAGATTTTGAGTGCCTAATTTTTCTCCCTTGCTCCCTCTCTTCCTAAATAGTAAGCAACTCAATATGTTATATAGGTATAATCATGTAAAACATATTTCCTCATATGAAAAAAGGAATAAACCAAAAAACATGCAAAAGAAAAAAGAAAACGAAAATAGTATATCTCAGTCTTAATTCAGTTCATCATATCTTCAACTGGATGTGGACAGTATTTTCCATTATGAGTTCTTTATAATTGTCATGAATCATTGTATTGCTGAGAAGAGTGATATTGTTCATAGCTGATTATCACACAATTTTTCTATTTCTATGAACAATGTATGTCTGGTTCTGTTCATTTTATTTTGTATGAGTTCATACAAGTCTTTCCAGGTATTTCTGAAGTCAGTCTGTTCATCCTTTCTTATTGCACAATGGGATTCTATTATATTAATTTATCAAAATTTATTCAGCCTTTCCCTAATTGATGGAAATCTCAATTTTTAAAATTTTGCCATCATAAAAAGTGCTGCTATAAATATTTTTGTACATGCAGCTCCTTTTGCCTTTTTTTAATACCCTCTGTGTTTTCCCGGAAATAGTAGCAGCATTGCTGGATCAAAGAGTATTTGCAGTTCAGTTGTCCTATGGGCATAGCTCCAAATTGCTCCCAGAATGGTTGATTAATTCACAACTCCACCAAAATTACATTATAGTGACCATGTTTTCCCATATCCCCTTCCAAATTTATCATTTTCCTTCTTATGTCAAACTAGTCAATATGATAAGTGTGAGGTGGTACTTCAGACCTATTTTTAATTTTCATTTCTCTAATCAAAAGTGATTTAGAGTCTTCCAGCCAAGATGGTGGAGAGAAGATAGGCACTGTGATAAGTGCTCATCTTTTCCCTCAGAAATAACATGAGAGAAACCTCTTAATGGAAATTCAATCAACAAAACCCAGAGAGAGAAGCTAGGAGAAGAATATCTACCAAGAAGGTCTATCTCAGGGGACAATGGGTGAACCAGGAGATGACAACAGAGGATCAGCACAGTATCTGCAACTGGGGAAAGCCAGAGGGCCAGCCTCAGCCATAGAGACTTCAGTGAGTGGCTAGTGCAAGATTCAACTTTACCTGCAGCATCTTTGGCCGGGGGAGAGGAGCTATGGGAGGGTAAGTTCCAGAACAGATTTGCATAGCATTCCTGGGGAATAACCAGCTGGGCTGGGGACCAGAGCTCCATACTTTCAGCAGAGCCTTTTGCCCAAAACAAACAATAAACAACCCCCCCAACACCCCCCTCAGGGCAATAGAGTTCACTCAATAGAAAGAGATTAACTCCTTCCCACAGGGCCAAGCCCAGTGTTCAACTTCAACTCAGACCCTGCTGCTGAGGACCTCACTCCAGAGAAAGCAACCAGCACCACCTACTGGCTGTCCCTTCGAATTACTAAGTCAAGGGATCTTTAAAAGCAAACTTCTGAAAGCCAGCTCTCCAGTCCTATGACAACACAAGATGAAAAAAGGCCTGAGAAAATGGAGAAATACTTAGAAGAGACAGTTTCTAACCTAGAGAGATCTAGCACTGCTGAGGAAAATATGAATTGTTCTCCAGCCCAGAAAGACTTCCTTGAAGAAATCAGGAAGGAATTTAAAAATCAATTGGAAAAATTGGGAAAAGAAACTCAAGAGAAAATTAATGTCATTCAACAAGAAAACAAATTCTTGGAAAACACAAATGGACAAATACAAAATGACAAAAACTCTCTCAAATCCTCAATTGAGCAAATGCAAAAAGGAAATGATTTTCTCAAAACTACATTTGGGCAAATAGAAAAGTCCTTCAGAAGATCGAATGGACCAACTGGAAAAGGACCTGCAAAAGATAAATGAAGAAAAATCTTCTCTAAATAAAAGAATGGAATTGGCAAAAACTAATGACTTCAAGAGACAAGATTGTGTTAAACAAAACCAAAAGAACAAAACAAATGGTAAAAAATGTAAAATACTTCAGAAAAAAAAAACCACTGACTTTGAGAACAGGTCAAGAACAGAGAATCTGAGAATTATCAACCTTCCAGAAAACACTGAAGAGAAAAAAAGCCTGGACTTATTATTACAGGATTTAGTGATGGAAAATTGTTCTGATATCATGGAACCAGAGGGCAATATAGTTATTGAAAGAAACCATCGATCCCCTCTGGAAAGAGATCCTAAAATGAAAACCCCAATGAATGTTGTGGCCAGATTCCATGACTATCAGATAAAAGGAAAAAAAAAATCTTACAAGCGTGCAGAAAGAAAAAAATTAAATACCAAGGAGCCACAGTAAGGATTACACAGGACCTGGCTGCAGCAAGGTTAAGGGATTGAAAGACCTGAAATGAGATATTCTGAAGAGCAAGGGAGCTTGGAATGCAGTCAAGAGACAAAGCTGAGCTTTTCTTCCAGGGGAAAAAAGATGGATATTTAGTGAAATGGGAGACTTCCAAGATTTCATGATGAAAAGACCAGAGCTAAATGTAAAATTTGGACAGGAAGCTCAAGAGACACATGAAAAGGTAAAAAAAAAGCTTCTAAACAATAAGATGAAACTAGCTATATACCCACTTGGGAGAAAGAGTCTTCATAACTCTTGAGAATTCTAACTCTATTAGAGAGAACATACATAGCCAGAAGTGATGGACATTCATAACTTTTCTGGGACACAAAATGATTTAAAAACAATACTTCCTTAAAAATGGGGGGCAGTAAGGAAAAGGGAGGTTGGAGAGAGACTGAATGGGGTAAATATATTTACATCAAGAGGTACAAAATACCTATTGTAATTGAGAGGAAGAAGGGAGGAGGTGAGAACCACCTGAATCTTCATCTCCTCAGACTTGGCTTAAAGTTAACTTAGACACACTTGATCAAGTTAAGAAACTTATCTATCTTTCAAGCATTAAAAGGGGAAAAGCAGAGGGAGGAGGGGGAGAAAAGGGGGAACTAACAGAAGGAAGAGAAGAAGGGGAAAAGGGAAAGGGGGAAAAAGGGGGAGGGGGCTGATATAATAGGGCAAACACACTGAAGGTGGAGGTATTCAGAAAAAAAACCCTGGGGAATAGGGATAAAGGGAAAAAAGGGGAAAAATACAAACAGAAGGAAGATAGTATGGAAGGCAATAAAGAGTTAATAATTATAACTTTGAATGTGAATAGGATGAACTCTCCATTAAAGCATAAGCGGATAGCAACCAGAATCCTACAATATGCTTTTTAGAAAAATCTCATTTGAAGCAGAGAGATACATATAGAGTAAAGGTAAAAGATTGGAGCAAAATATCTTTTGCTTCAACTGAAGTGAAAAAAACAGGGGTAGCAATTCTTATCTTAGAAAACATAGCTACAAAAATGAATAGCATTAAAAGAGATAAGGAAGGAAACTATATCCTCCTAAAAGGCACAATAGACAATAAAGTAATTTCAGTACTAAATATGTATGCACCCAATGGGACAGTATCCAAATTCTTAGAGGAGCATTTGAAAGAGCTACAGAAAGACATAGACAGCAAAACTCTACTAGCAAGAGACCTCAACTTCCCACTCTCAGATCTAGATAAATTGAATCATAAAATAAACAAGAAGAAAGTTAAGGAGGTAAATAAATTTTTAGAAAACCTAGATATGATAGAGCTATAGAGGAAATTGAATGGGGATATAAAGAAAGAAATATACATTTTTCCTGCAGTACATGGTACTTACACAAAAACTGACCATGTACTAGAACATAAAAACCTAATGATCAATTTCAGAAAGACAGAAATAGTGAATACATCTTTCTCAGATCATAATGCAATAAAAATCATATGCAATACTGGGCCAAGGAGATATAGACCCAGAACTAATTGGAAACTAAGTAACCTCATTTTAAAGAATAAGTGGATCAGCAGCAAATTATAGAAAGAATTAATTATTTCATCCTAGATAATCATGATAATGATACAACATACCAAAACCTATGAGATACCCTCAAGGCGGCTTTCAGGGGATATATTATGTCTTTAAATGCTTACATGAATAAATTATAAAAAGAAGAAATCAATGAACTAAATATGCAACTAAAAAATTAGAGAAAGAACAAATTAAAAACCTCCAATTAAATACCAAATTAGAGCTCCTAAAAATTAAAGGAGAAATTAATAAAATGCAAAGAAAGAAAACTATTGAACTAATAAATAAAACCATGAGCTGGTTTTATGAAAAAAATAAAATTGATAAACCTCTGGTCAATTTGATTAAAAAAAGAAAGAAGTAAAACAAATTGATAGTATCATCAATGAAAAATGTGAACTCACCACCAATGAGGAAGAAACTAAATAATAATTTGGAATTATTTTGCCCAACTCTATACCAATCAATTTGACAATCTAAGTGAAATGGATGAATATTTACAAAAAAAATAAGTTGCTCAGATTAAATGAAGAGAAAATTAAAAACCTAAATAACTCTATCTCAGAAAAAGAAATGCAACAAGCCATTATTTAACTCCCTAAGAAAAAATCTCCAGGACCAGATGGATTCACAAGTGAATTCTAGCAAACATTTAAGGAACAATTTGTTCCAATTCCATCTAAATTGTTTGGAAAAATAGGTGAAGCTGGAACTCTGCCTAACTCTTTCTATGACACCAATATGGTGCTAATACCTAAAGCAGGAATAATTAAAACAGAGAAAAAAATATAGACCTATCTCCCTGATGAATATAGATGCAAAAATCTTAAATTAAATCTTAGCAAAACAATTACAACAAGTTATCGCTAGGATAATACATTATGACCAAGTAGGATTTATCCCAGGAATGCAGGGTTGGTTCAATATTAGGAAAACTGTTAGTATACACAATTATATCAACAACTAATCTATCAGAAATTATATGATCATATCAATAGATGTTGAAAAAGCTTTTGATAAAATGTAGCATGCGTTCCTACTAAAAACACTAGAGAGTTTAGGAATAGTAAGTAGTATCTATCTGAAACCATCAACAAGTATTATATACTATGATTCCCAATAAAATCAGGGGTGAAACAAGGATGACCATTATCACCACTACTATTCAATATTGTATTAGAAATGTTAGACTCAGCAATAAGAGAAGGAAAAAGAAATTGAAGGAATTAGAATAGGGAAGGAGGAGACAAAACTCTCACTCTTTGCAGATGACATGATGATATAACTAGAGAATCCCAAAAAGTCATCTAAAAAACTACTAGAAATAATTAGCAACTTTAGCAAAGTAGCAGAATATAAAATAAACCCTCATAAATCCTCAACATTTCTAGCAAGATACAGCAGAAAGAGGCAGAAAGAAAAGTCCCATTCAAAGTAACCTCAAATAAAATAACCTGGGAGTCTACTTGCCAAGGCAGACTCAAAAACTTTTTGAAAACAATTACAAAACTCTTCTCACACAAATAAAATCATATTTAAATACCTGGGCAAACATCAACTGTTCAAAGATAGGTCAAGCTAATATAATAAAAATGACAATTCTACCAAAAGTAAACTTCTTGTTTAATGCCCTACCAATCAAAATTCCAAAAAATTACTTTAATGAGTTAGAAAAAGTTGTAAGTAAATTTATATGGAGAAATAAAAAGTCAAGAATTTCCACAGATTCAATGAAAAAAAGTGCAAAAGAAGGCAGCTTATTGTTTTCAGGCGTAAAATTATATTATAAAGCATCAGTCATCAAAAATGTCTGGTATTGGCTAAGAAATAGACTGGTAGATCAGTGGAATAGCCTAGGTGTAATAGCTGAAATTATTATAGTAATCTGCTGTTTGATAAACCAGCTATTGGGATAAAAAAAATCTTTAGTCAATAAAAACTGCTGGGAAATTTGGCAGTTAGTATGGAAGAAACTTAGATTAGAACAACACCTCACACCTTATACCAAGATAAGATCCAAATGGATACAGGATTTAAACATAAAAAACAATATTATAAGCAAACTAGAAGATCAAGGAGTAATTTACCTGTGAGATCTATGGAAAAGGAAACAGTTTGTGACCAAGGAAGAGATAGAGAACATTATTTAAAAAAACTATATAATTTTGATTACATTAAATTAAAAAGCTTTGCACAGACAAAACCACTGTAACTAAGATCAAAAGAAATGTAGTAAATTGTGAAACAATTTTTTCAACTGGTATTTCTGACAAAGGACTCATTTCTAAAATATCTTTTCTTTTTTTCTTTTTTTTTTTTTTTTGCAAGGCAGATGGGGTTAAGTGGCTTGCCCAAAGCCACACAGCTAGGTGATTATTAAGTGTCTGAGTCCGGATTTGAACCCAGGTACTCCTGACTCCAAGGCCGGTGCTTTATCCACTACGCCACCTAGCTGCCCTCATTTCTAAAATATACAGAGAACTAAGTCAAATTTTCAAAAAAAACCAAGTCATTCTCCAATTGACAAATGGTCAAAGGATATGAAAGGCAATTTTCAGCTAAGGAAATCAAAGCAATCCATAGTCATATGGAAAAATTGCTCCAAATCATTACTTATTAGAGAAATTCAAATTAAAACATCTCTGAGATACTCTCACACCCCTCAGACTGGCCAATATGTCTAGAAAGGAAAATGATCATGGTTGGAAGGGATGCGGGAAATCTGGGACAATAATACATTTTTGGTGGAGCTGTGAATTCATCCAACCTTTCTGGAGAACAATTTGGGTTTATGCCCAAAGGGAAGAAAAATATGCATACCCTTTGACCCAGCAATATCACTACTGGGTCTGTACCCTGGAGAGATTATGTAAACGGGTAAAAACATCACTTATACAAAAATATTTATAGCAGCCCTGTTTGTGGTGGCAAAAAAACTAGAAATTAAGTCAATGTCCTTCAATTGGGGAATGGCTTAGCAAACTGTGGTATATGTATGTCATGAAACACTATTGTTCTGTTAAAGACCAGGAGGATGGGAATTCAGGCAATCCTGGAAGGATTTGCATGAACTGATGCTGAGTGAGTTGAATAGAACCAGAAAAACAATGTACACCCTAACAGCAACATGGGCTTAATGATCAACCTTGTTGAACTTGCTCATTCCTTCAACAACCAGGGAAAATTTTGGACTATCTGCAATGGAGAATACCATCTATATCCAGAGAAAGAATTGTGGAGTTTGAACAAAGACCAAAGACTATTACCTTCAATTTGGAAAAAAAAAACCCTTTATCTTATCATGTAATATTGTAATCTCTTATACTTTATTTTTCTTCCTTAAAGATATGATTTCTCTCTTATCACATTCAACTGAGATCAATGTATAACATGTGAATGTCTTCTGGGGGAAATGGAGGGAAGGAATCAGGAATGGGGGGGGCTGTAAAACTGAAAATCTTTCTTAAATAAAGAAAAAAGAAAAAAGTAAACTAAGATCATTGGGGCTCTCCAGAAACATTTCAAAATATGGCCACTTATGTGATATGTCATTTCCTTCCAAAGGACATTTCATTATTCTTTCTATCATTCTGTAAATGCAGGATCATACAGAATTTCGGAGGTTTAGGTGAAAAACTCAGTTTAGTTGTTGCTTTAAATAAAATAATTTAATTGAGCAGACAAATATGTAGGATCTATTTGAATCACTACTTATTTTTTTTCTAATTGCAATGTGCTCTGAAAATATTGTAGTCATTTACAAAGTTGGTCTTTTGTAGGAGAAAATGCAAAAAGAGAATATGTTATGGGGAAAATCAGTTATATCAGGGATCTGCTGGTAATATTTTACATGTGACTTTTTTTTAGGTTTTTCTTTTTGCAAGGCAAATGGGGTTAAGTGGCTTGCTCAAGGCCACACAGCTAGGTAATTATTAAGTGTCTGAGACTGGATTTGAACCCAGGTACTCCTGACTCCAGGGCTGGTGCTTTATCCACTATGCCACCTAGCTGCCCCTACATGTGACTCTTTAGGGAGAAAATGTTTCCATTGATAGACTTAGTTTAATTTGTATTATTAATGTTTTCCCACCATTTTCTTAAGTCTAGAAATCAACAAAACAATAAATCAATCTCTGATTTGTACAGGAAAAATGTGATTTAGAGGGTCAGTTAGGTGGCACAGTCAGCCTTGGAGTTAGGAGGACCTGAGTTCAAATCCAACCTCATATACTTAATAATTACCTACTGGTGTGGCCTTGGGCAAGCCACTTAACCCCACTGGCTTGCCAAAAAACCCCCAATATAAAAAAAGTGATTTAGAGGACAGCTAGGTGGCACAGTGGATAGAACAGCAGTCGTGGAGTCAGGAGGACCTGAGTTCAAATCTGCCCTCAGACACTTAATAATTGTCTAGCTGTGTGACCTTGAGAAAGTTGTCTTCCCTAGCATAAATTTAAAAAAATAGAAATTCTTAAAAAAAGTGATTTAGAGCACTTCTTACTATGATTATAGACACATTTGAGTTTTTCATCTAAGCACAGTCTATTTATATACTTTGACGACCTATCAATTCAGAAATTATTTCTATTCTTATAAATTTGACTCAATTCTCTATGTATGAGAAATGAGATTTTTATCACTCTTAGTGTAAATATTGTTTTCCAGCTTTCTCTTTTCCTTCTAATCTTTAATGTATTAGTTTTGCTTATATGAAACCTTTCTAATTCAATATAATCAAAATTATCTATTTTAAATTTCTAAATGCTCTCTATCTCATTTTTTCCTCCTCCATAGATCTGATAGGTAGACTATTTCTTGCTCTTCTATTTTCCTTCTCATATCATCTTTGATGTCTAAATCATGTACCATTTTGACTTTATCTTGGGATACAGTATAAAAGGCTGGTCTGTATCTAGTTTGTGCTATATTATTTTCCAATTTTCCCAGTTATTTTTGTCAAATAGTGAATATTTATCTCAGAGGATAAATGCTTTGAATTTATCAAAGTCTTTGAATTTATCAAAAAGACTACTATGTTCATTTCATACTATGCCTTGTGTAGTTAATCCGTTTTATTGATCCACCAATTAATTTCTTAGACAGCACAGGCTAGAAGTGATGATTACTGCTTTTATAATATAAATGTTATTTGAGATCTGCTATTGAGAGGCTATCTTCCTTTACATTTTTTGTTCATTAATTCCCTTGATATTCTTCATCTTTTGTTTTTCGAGATGAATTTTTTTATTTTCTCTAGTACTATCAAATAATTTTTTGATAGTTTGATATTGATTAAAGAATAAGTAAATTAGTTTAGGTGAAATTCACATTTTTATTGTATTTGCTATGTAGTTTTTTATATTCTGCAACTTTACTAAAGTTGTTATTATATCACATAGGTTTTTACTTGATTCTCTAGGATTCTTGAAATATACCACCATATCAATAAGTGATTTTTTTCTCTGCTGAATTTTTCTAATACCTTCATTTTATTTTCTTCTATTATTGTTATATTTCTATTAGTGGTAGTAATAGAAATTCTTGCTTAACTCCTTCAATTCCAACTTATCCCATTACAGACAAACCTTGCTGATGATTTTTAGATACTTTATTATTTTAAGGAATGCTCCCTTCATTCCTATGCTTTCTAAAGTTTTTTAGGGTCAATTATGTTGATAGTTTTCCTAGTATCAAATCAACCCTGCATTCCTGGTATAAATCTCAGTTGATAATAGGGTATGATTCTTTGCTAGTATTTTATTTAAAAAATTCTCCATCAATATTATTAGGAAAATCAGTCTATAATTTTCTTTCTTTGTTTAGTTCTTCCTGATTTTAAGTATCAGCACCATATTTGTGCCATAAAAAGAATTTGGTAGGACTCATTCTATGACTATTTTTCCAAATAGTTTATGTAGTATTAGACTCAATTTTTTAAAACATTTGGTAGAATTCATTTGTGAATTCATCTGGTCAGGGAATTTTTTTCTTAGGGATTTCAATAATGGCTTGGTTATTTTCCTTTTTTTTTTAAGATGGGGCTACTTAGGCATTCTATTTCTCCATCTGTTAATCTGGGTGATTTATATATTCATGAATATTTAACTCAGATTGTCAAATCTATTAACATATAATCAGACAAAGTGTTTCCTATAGATTGCTTTATATTTTTATTCCTCGGTGGTGAGTTCACCGTTTTCATCTTGGACACAAATATTTGGGTTTTTTTTCCTTTTTTTTTTAAAAAATCAAATAACCACTGATCTATCTATCTAATTGGAATTTTTGTTTTTGTCTTTTTTCACAAAATCAGATCCTAGTTATATTAGTTTATTATTTTTCTTTTAATTTTGAAACTCTCATCTTTGGTTTTCAGGAATTTCAATTTGTTGCCTAATTGGGGATTTTTAATTTGTCATTTTTCTTGTGTTTTTAGTTTTATTCTCAATTCATAGATCATTCTTTCTCTATTGTGTTAAAATAGGAATTTAAAGGAATAATCTTCTCCTAAATAATGTTTTGACTGCATCCAGTATTCTTATATGTTGTATCATTGTTGTTATTCTCTTTAATGATATTATTCATTTATTTAGCTTCCAATTAATTTTTTTTTTTTGGTAAGGCAAATGGGGATAAGTGGCTTGCCCAAGGCCACACAGCTAGGTAATTATTAAGTGTCTGAGACCGGATTTGAACCCAGGTACTCCTGACTCCAAGGCCAGTGCTTTATACACTACACCACCTAGCCACCCCCCAATTAAATTTTAATCTATCATTCCCAGTGCCTTTGCTGAATATAGTTTTTATTGCATTATGATCTGAAGTATATATACATACATACATATATATATGTATATATATATATATATATATATATATATATATATATATATATATATATATGATTTCTGCTTGTTTTCATTTGATTTTTGTGGAGTTTATTTGCATAGATGCCATGTACCTCTAAGAAAAATATATATTCTTTTCTATGTCCATTCAATTTTCTCCAAAGATTTATCATATCCAAATTTCTTAAGATTCTATTTGACTCCTTAGTTACTTTTTTTTTTGCTTGAATTGACCAAGTTTTGAGAGGGGATTATTGAAGTCCCCCACTAATATATATAGTTTTGCTATCTATTTCTTTCTCACTTAATTTTTCCTTTAAAAATTTGAATGCTATATCATTTGGTGCATATTTGTTTAGCATTGATATTACTTCATTGTCTATGGTAATTTTTAACAAGATGTATTTTCCTTCCTTAACTCTTTCAATTACATCTATTTTGGCTTTTGTTTTGAGATCAGGATTTATACCCCTGCTTTTTTTTAAACTTCAAAATTTTCTTGCATCATAGTTATATTTCCCTACTTTTTTCTTCTACCTGTCTTAATCTTTAAACTGACCTCCTTCATTGTTTCACTTTTCTTTGCGACTTTGCTCATAGATGTTTTGATAATGTTGTCTCCTCTGAATTTTTGCCTTAAATCTTCCCTGTCATCATAATAACTCTATTGTCAGATTCTTTTTTTTTTTTGCTCATCTTTCTCTGCCTTTTCCTTAACTTTTACATTTGAATTCTTCTCCTGGATGGAAGTGCATTGTCCCAAGCTTCTTGTCCCAGGGTCTATAGATCCTGGATATATTTGCTTTTGCTGAATTGATGTTGCCTAAGGCTCACAAGGGACCTACAAGTCTCTGATGCTCTGAGGATGCAGAGTAAGGTATGATGGTGAAGTCAGAGACTGTAAGGATCTTGCAACTTTCCTGGTGCTCAACCGGGGTTCCAATATTGGTGTCTGGTTTTGTTTTTTTTTTTTTTTTTTGCTGAGGCCTGTGATGAGTCTTCCTATATGTCCAGGGCTATGCTGAACCACAGTCTGGTCCTGGTGCTAGTGTTTGCTTATTTTTCTTCCTGTTTGGTGTTATGATATTCCTGGTGCTGGTGTCTTCTCATTTACCTAGGCACTTGTAGAGTCTTATAGTTGACATTTCTTTCTTTCTTTTTTTTTTTTTTAAGGTTTTTTTGTAAGGTAAATGGGGTTAAGTGGCTTGCCCAAGGCCACACAGTTAGGTAATTATTAGGTGTCTGAGGCTGGATTTGAACTCAGGTACTCCTGACTCCAGGGCTGGTGCTCTATCCACTGCGCCACCTAGCCACCCCTATAGTTGTCATTTAATTATTTTCCAAGAACTAAGTGGAAGCATGTGACAGGTCCAGTATTGAAATGACACTTGTGATTACCTGTTTGCTTAGTCATCTATGGGGTGCAGGTGTGCTGTAGGTGGATAGGTTACCCCCTCCCACTGTCATCTGTCCATTTGACAGGTATGACTCTGAAGCACATAGTGGTTCCTTGCACTGGTGTTGGCCTATTCCTCTGGCTATGCTGAGGCATGTAGGGGGATCCTGTTCCACTGTACTAGGATAAAGAATCTCCCAGGGTTTGTAGAGGCAAAGCTTGCTGCTGGCTTGCTTAGATTCTTCTTTTTCTGGACTTTGCTTCCCTTGTATCCAAGTGAGAAAATCCTTTCCTGTTGACTTTACAAGTTTCTTGGGCTAGGAGATTATCCCCCCACTCCTTTTTGCTAGTTTTTCTGTTCCAGAATTCATTTTAAGGGGGTTATTTTATAGCTGATTGGAAGTGAATATGGGAGAGTTGAGGCAGTTTTTTTATTATTCTGCTATCTTGGCTACTGTGAGTCCCAAGAATCCAGATATGTATTTATAAATTCATTTTGTAGGCTTTTTCAATGTAAGAGAAATTGATAAGAATAGATTTATTTTAAAATGAAGAATAAAAGAATATTTATGCCAAGATATACTACATTTATTTCCATTGTAATTTATTGCTGTTCTATGGTGATGTCCTAAATTACAGCTCAAACACAAAACACTCTGACAAAGAAAAATGGTGAAAGTAAATATATTTCATCTTACCATTAAAAGTAAAGCATTTCAAGGAACTGTGTTAATAGGGGTAGGACTGCTTTAGATATTATTGGGAATGAGCAAGAAATATTTAATTTTTTAAAATTATACTTTGTTATTTAGTTGAGGATTTTTTAATTGTATACTCTATTTGCTGGTTTGTTCTTTTGTTGTTTAAAATGTTTAGAGTTGGGGGGCGGAGCCAAGATGATGGCATGAAGGCAGCATTTCCCGAGAACTCAGACACCCGGAACCCCACAAAAACAAAGGATGGCTCTAGCCAAAATTTAGTGGGGCAGAACCCACAGAAAGATTTAGTGATACATTTTCCCAGTCCAAGATAACTTAGACCTTCCATCAGAAAAGTGTGCTTCACCAGGACCGGGGGTTGGGAAAAAAGCCATGGTGCAGCATAGCCCAGTGCTGCCCAGCCCAGAAATCACTGGCAACAACTTGAATAGTCAGTGAGAGAACACTGCTGCACCTGGGTGAGTGTGGAGTGAGGAGCATGGGCCAAAGAATCTGCAGGAAGAATTGGGAGAAAGCAGTCTGCACCCCCAGAGAGGGTAAGAGAAGTCTGAAGAGATTTCTCTACTATCCCTAAAGGTAGGACCTTGCTGTTTGCCTACACTCACATATTGCGGTTTGGGCCTCCATACTAAATAATTAAGCTGTATCTCTCCTTATAGCCCCAGAGCAGGGGATAGTGCTTTGGTCATCTACATATCAAAACACAGGATAGAGAGCATAAAACCTTGGAAGAATAAAGGTCCCAGTGGGGTGTCCCCCCCAAAATAATCTCCAAAGTCTTGGAAGTGCTGTAAATTAGTCTTGGGTGGAGGAAATGAGTAAACATCAGAAAAGGAAGAATCTGACTATAGAGAATTACTTTAGTCCTGTAGAAGATCAAAACACATCTTCAGATGATAACAAAATAGAAGCTTACATATCCAAAACCTCCAAGAGAAATAGAAAATGGACTCAGACTATGGATGAGCTCAAAAAAGACTTTGAAAAGCATAAGGGAAGTGGAGAAAAATTGGGAGGAGAAATGAGAGTGATGCAGAAAAATCATGAAAACCAAATCAAAAGCTTGGTGAAAGTTATATAAAAAAATACTGAAGAAAATAATATGCTAAAAATCAGTTTAGGCCTAATGGAAAAAGAAGCAAAACAAAAGGCAAATGAGGAGAATGCCTTAAAAAGCAGAATTGGCCAGTTGGAAAAGGAGATAAAAAAGCTCTTTGAAGAAATAATTCCTTCAAATGCAAAATGGAACTAAAGGAAACTGATGACTTTGCAAGAAATCAGGAATAAATAAAACTCTTCCAAGAAAAGCCAAAAAATAGAAGAAAATGTGAAATATCTCATTGGAAAAACAACTGATCTCAAAAAGAGATCCAGAAGAAATAATTTAAAAATTATCTATCTGAAAGCCACAATCAGAAGAGCCTAGACTTCATTTTTCAAGAAATAATACAGCAAAATTGCCCTGAGATCCTAGAAGCTGAGGGTAAAATAGAAATCGAGAGAATTCACTAGTCATACCCTAAAAGAGATCCCCCCCCCAAAAAAACTTCCAGTAATATTATAGCCAAATTCCAAAACTCCCAAATCAAAGAGAAAATTCTAAAAGCTGCCAGAAACAAACAATTCAACTATCCAGGCTTCATAGTCAAGATTACACAAGATCTAGCAGCATCTACATTATCCAGAGGAATAAAAACAAAACAAAATAAAACACACACACACACACACACACACACACCACAACCCTATGGGGTCTGATGAACACTTTATATAATTTATCTCTTACATATCCCTTTTTTTAGGTTTGTTTTTTTTTTTTTTTTGCAAAGCAAATGGGGCTAAGTGGCCCACCCCAGGCCACACAGCTAGGCAATCACTAAGTGTCTGAGACTGGACCCAAACCCAGGCACTCCTGACTCCAGGGCCGGTGCTTTATCCACTGCACCACCTAGCCACCCCCTCTTACATATATCTTTCCCTTAATCCTAATGTCTCATACTGAAAATAACTAATCTGTAAAAATGTTTATCAAAAATACATATGTACAATGCTAACCTTACAGTTGCTGAAGGGAGTGGGGTGGGAAGGGAACATGTAAGGAAAATTTGTAACTTAAAAATATACATGTGCATATGGATGAAAATGAATAAATGAATGAATGTTTTATATTAGCTATTTATCTTTATTATCTTTTTTGCTTACTCATTCCTTTAGTCTATATTCCTAATTTTACTTAGTATTAGGCACAGACTTTTGGAACTTCTACAGAAAAAATCAAGACCTTATTTAATCCTGATCCCCTGGTGTCCTACACATCTGATTTTTTCTGAGTGGTGAGTTCTGTATCTTTGATCAATTTCTGTGTATGCTCCATTACAGCAAGTTTTGAACTTTAAGATTGCCCTAAGGCATAAAAATCTAAAATCTACCTTCCTCATCTGAGATTTGCAACCCCGCCAAGCACAATTTGGATCTGAGCTAGAAAATGGCAGGGGAGTTCTAATGGAACTTTGTTGGAGGTCTAATGGACAGTTGCTTGTTCTAGCCTGTCAGATTACAGTGTCTTTTCACTGGCACAAAAACAAAGTGAAGGTAGATAAAGTGTTATAGATGGAGAAGAGAAATTAGGTTAGTCATCATAGATTGCAAATAAATGTATAAAGTATAAGAAGACTGGGAAAGTAGGAAGGAATCATGATGTGAAGAGCTTTAAATGCCAAATAACCAACTTCCTAGATCATACCAGTAATTAATTGTGCTGCTAGCATTCAAACCCAAGTCTTCTATTGTAAATCCAATGTTTTTTGGGGGGTTTTGCAAGACGATGGGGTTAAGTGTCTCACCCAAGGTCACACAGCTAAGATAATTATTAAGTGTCTGAGATAGGATTTGAACTCAGGTCCTTCTGACTCCAGGGTCGATGCTCTATCCACTGCACCATTTAACTGACCCCCAATATTTTTTACTGTACAATATTTCCTTGCTGGCCATAACACTATCTAGTTTAATCACCTTAAGTGATTGCCTGTAGATTAAAATACAAATGACTATTTCAGTATTTAAAGGATTCTATAATTTGGCTCCTATTTGTCTATCCACATTTTATATTGTTACTTTTGGCACAGTCTACTTTTAAGGTAAATTCACTTGCTAGGTTTTCTTTAATTCAACATTGTGTCTTTCTCCCTACTTTTGAACACGACTCATTGGTTCTCTTCAACTTAAGAGAAGAAAATTGACTTGACTCTCATCAGTCAAAGTGGAATACCTTTCCCAATGCCATTAATGAGTAAGGAACACTCATCTTGGTAAAGTGTTCCAGTTTACAAAAGGAAAAGGAAATCATTCACTTTAAAAATGAAAGGAAAAAAAATTAAAAAAAAATGAAAGGAAAAATTAGTGGAGAAAGAGCCAGTTCCTCAGCTGAGAGACATACCATTCTCCTTTGTCATGGTAAGAAAGTCACAAAACTGTTCCCTGAGCCTGGCCCATCTTCAGTGGGCATCTGGAATTTGCAACAGGAAATTCACCTAGAAATTTCACCTAGAAAAGTATCTTCTGTGTCAATCTGGTAATTGTGTACACTGTCCAAAAGTTATTTTGGCTCAGACTTTTACTTATGAAAAAAAGGAGAAAGAAGGGAAAAGATTAACTGTTATTTTTTTTTTTCTATTTTGTAAAAAAGAGTATATTTATACTCCTGGAAGTTATAAATTCTCAAGGAGTACAAAGTTCTAATTGTCAGGAAAGAAATTCAGTCATTTAATAATTTAAAAAGGTTGAAACTTCATGATGCTCTGAGCCAGGACCAGCTTACCTTCTATGATCTGGCAACTTCATTCTTCTGGCAATGAATTTGACCTATATATACTGATTCTAGAGAGAGGTCTGAATTTGATTAACTGAGCATTTATGAATAAAATCCTCAGAAACTTTAAGGATATACTTAGCTTCAGGTCACAGTGGCAATGGGACAATGTGACTGTGTGATTATGCTGTTGCATATGACAAAAGGCCATAACTCTCCCAGTCTATAGAAGTCATTATCTACCTTGCAAGAATCACAAAAGTAAATTTGAAATTTCTGAAATTTTCATTTTGCTTGCTCTTGGTTGATTTAACAATTTCAGTAGATAGCACCAAATGCATCCTAATTTGGAGTTCTTGCCTTAATAGGTTATGATTGGCTGACACATAGACTTTAGGATATGAGAGTGAAAAAAAGATTCTCCTTGTTGAGTAAGAAAGAGATCAAATTGATTTTCCAAGTTTTCAAGGACAATTACCAACTTTAAATACCAGAGAAGAGGGGAAGCCCCAATAATTACTTCCAGCTGATATGCTTCCTATTTGAATCTCCCTGTGGGAAAGAATCTGTGAACCATTTGGGTTCCTAGTATGTCAGCTGTGGTAACATGTGGGCCACACCCATGGTGAGTACAACTACTGGATTAGGAAACTCCACTAATTGTTCAAACCCACAGTAGGGTCTGGCTGCCAATTGGTAGACATAACTGAGTGGAAATAACAAATCAAGTGAGAACTGATTTTTTTTTCTTCCCTTCAACACAGAGTGAGACCACCAAAAGGAGAATTAATCAACCCTTCCTGTGTTAATTGAGAATATTATCCAAGGAGAAATCTTTTGTTTCAAGTTATGTTACTCACTTGAAGTCTGGCCCAGGTCTAGAGGAGTGGCTGCCGGTTAGTCCTAGGAATTGTAAGAGTACTAGACGTTATTATAGCATAGGGCACCACTTTATATTCCATTGCACCTTTAATAATAGACTCCTCACTGAATTTCAGATGTACTCAATTATAAGGGATATGCTTATTGTCTTTCTCTCTACAGGAGAGAAGAAATATTCCAAATGTATAAGGATGAATCCTGTTCTGTGAGCTATAACAGATATAATATAGTCAATATGTTGTGCTACACTGTGAGATCATACTTTAAATATAGTAGAATATGAAGAAAGTATGGAAGAGCCATCTATGTTGATAGGGACCATATTTACATATTTTGAGGAAAATTTCCATAGTAGTATATTTATAAAGAATAATACATTTTTCCAGATTGTTCTTGGAAAGAACATATAGATTGATTTTAGCATAAGATTCATGTAGTTATTAAAAACTAATGGATATCTAAAGCAGATTATGGATATCCATTATGCCATTGCCCCAAATTAGTCTCATGGCTTTTCTTTGATGACCTCTAATTGTGAAGAGTTTAATTCCAATGGTGGCAACTCATTCTACTTTCAGATAACATTAATAACTAGGAATCTCTTCTACACAAGCCAGTTAGTACAAAAAATACATCCCGTGAAATGCTAATTATTTGAATTTGTACTGCATATTTCCACTGGACTGGAACCCAGTATTATATTTATATAAGCATAATTTTAAATAGTATAAATTTGGATATAGGTGACTTCAGGGGATTTATTATTCACAATAATTGATTCTTAGCTAAATCTGTATTTCTCTTTCATGTGACAATGATGATTATAGAATCACATGATTTTAGAATCATGGAATTTGAAAGGGACCTCGTTAGTCATCTATTCCAATCCAGACTTTGACAAAGTTGTCAAATAATCATTCAACTTCTGTTTGAAGAACTGTATGAACTGTATGAACTTCCTGCTACCTTTAAAAGTAGTCCATTCAGTTTTCAGACAATTCATATTCTTAGGGAACTTTTGCCCCTGAAATCAAAGTTCATTTTGCTTCTTTGCTTTGCTTTTGGATCTGTTGTCTAGCACCAGACTCAAGAAGTCTAGTCCTTCTTCCAAGTAACAACTCTTCAAATACCTGAAAAATTATCACATGCACCTTGAATTTTCTCTATGTCCTCTATGTTTCTCTATGCGATTCTTTTCTGGTTGACACTTACATGACTCTCTGCATTTAATCAATTTGATTACTCTCCTCTAGAAAAACAACCTGTTTTATTCCAGGCAAGGTCTGGTGAAGTCAGAGGTATTTCCTGATACTAGAAGTCATACATCACTTAATGCCATCTAGGATCATATTTGCTACTTTGGATGTCATATCATATCATATGACTAACATATTGATCTTGTGGTCCATTAAAACTTACAGATCCCTTTCAAATAAACAGCTGTTGAATCAGGTTTCCCTCATCTTGTACTTCTTAAGGTTAATTTTTTTGTCCCTAATTGTGAGACTAGGAAAACTGTGTTCCTAATGTATTTCATCTCATTAGATTCTTTCCAGTGCTGTACCCTAGGATCCTGAGTTTCCCATTCAGTGCCTTAGCTAACCCTCCCACCTTATTATCATCAACAACTCTGATAAGCATGACATCAATATCTTTATTCAAATAATTGATAAATTTGGTAAATAGCACAGGGTCAATCACAGATCTCAGGAATACTCCACTCAAGACCCCTTTTCATATTAAATTTGAAACAATAAAAACCATTCTTTGAGCACTACTGAATGCATCTAATTGTATGATCATCTAGTCCATATTTCTCCATCCTTTCATAAAAATAACATAAGATATTTTATTAAATGTCTTGATAAAGTCTTGGCAAACTAAATCAACACTTTCCCTTTATCATCAGATTAGTAACTTGGGGTGGGGGAGGGAAGAATGAAAATGGGAATAGTTTGACATGATCATCCCCTGGTGATCCTGGTTCCATTGCTAGATGTGCACCAACCATCTAGATGTTTTAGAAGTTTCTCCGGAATTGAGATCAAGATCATAGACATATACTTTGTGTCTTCTGTTTTATTTTCCTTTTTCAAAATTAGAACAACATTTACCTTTCTCTCTTCTTGTGGTACTTTTCTGTTTGTCCTGGTTTTTTCAATTAATAAGAGTTAACATTACCATTTTCTAGTTCTTTCAGTATTAGAGGATATACTCTCTCCTTACTTATCATATGTAGCATCTACATCATTAATTTTTATTTAGTCATTTCCAGTGAACATGTCATTACTCTTGGCAGAAAACACGGAAGTAAAATAAGGCAAAGAACATCTTTGCCTTTTCTGTTTTCAGTTATCATCTTAACCATTCCAAACTTATCCCTTCATTTATTTTCTTTTTTTCTCAGTATAGTTCCTACAACTCCTTTGTGTTTTCTTTGGATTCCCTCACCAGTCTTATACTGAACTTTATGTCTAATGACCTAGAGTTCCAGAACTTTATATGCATTTATATTTATCCTGCATTACCTGTCCTAATTTTCATCTTCTCTTCATTTCTTATTGAAATTTAAATAGTGGCATTATTTCCTGGGTGCATTCAAGAGTCCTTGAAAAATATAACAATAAAAAAGCCTTTTTAAACACTTCTGAGGTATAAAACATGATGATATGTACTACTCAAAAATACTGTGACCAGTCATAGAGGAGAATCAATACAGAGTCCATATTGATGAGATATTACTCATGTCAGATAAGGTTCTCCAGACATTATTGTGTGCATTAAGTCCTAGAATATTACAGAACTTCCTTTAAGCAATCTGCAACCACTTAATGTGACTAAAGAGACTTTGATTCAACCATCTGTACAGTAAAGATCAAATGATTGAAGTATGTCTCATCCACAGATTATAATATGCAGAAAAATGGAAAAGATTTTTCCTGATTTTTCTCATCACTATTTATATCTGAAATGAGCATAATGGGCAAGGAGTTGAGTCTGAATTGAATTGGAGAAAGAAAGCAGATTGGATTGCCTTTAGAAATAGAAAAGTTTCTATAATAAACTGAAACTTCCCATGGGGAAAAAAGACACATTTTTCAAAAATACTGACAATCTACCAGTATTGTTGCATGGTAGCATGAAACACAGTAGCTTCCAAAGAATTACAAATTAATATTACACATAGAACAATAGAAAGGAGAATGCCAATTAGGTCAAAATACATATGATCATATTACCAAAATAGTTACTTCATATAATCAATATCATAACATAACATATAACCAATGAGAAACTTAAAAGAAAAATAGTAAAATATCATAGGATTGTAGATCTAAGACTGCAAGGTACTCAAAAGTTCTTCTTTCCATCCCCTCAATTTAGATATGAGGATTGGGACTCAGAAAATTGAAGTAACCTCCATTACATGCTTCATGCATGTATTAAGTGGCAAAGTCAGGATTTGAACTCAGGTTATCTGGCTCTTTACATAGTATTCTTTCACTACATCATTCTGTCTCTCATTGAGGAAACAACTGACTCTGCTGAACTTATGAATATGTACTTCTCATTATTATAGTTCTTTCCCCATGACCAAGATATTTGAACTCATAGCATTTTGGAAACAAAACAGGAAAAATGTGTTCTGGAATTTAAAAAAAAGCAATTAGAAATAAGAAAGAACTCCATAAAACCTTACTCTTTGAGTTTCACAATTTTAAAAATTGTTGATCTTTACTTTTCCATATTCATGGTCACAGTCAATTTATCTGCTAAGTCAGGTAAGGGGAGAAGTAGCTTATAATTCTACTGAGATGGGATAGTTGAAGTAATCTTTGAACACTTGAGGGGGATGCATAATCTTCCTGCTTCTGGTTTAAATACCTTGCTACAGTTTTAATTTATTCCCTTTTCAGTGAGAATCTTTCCCTTACTCTCCCTCCCCTTCCATTGCCCACTGAATATGTGAGCAGGAAGCTGGGAGGGGAAGGTAAAAGCAGTTTCTCTTTCAGTCAGCCAAGATTATGTAACTCAGTTTTTGTTGTCACCCAAAGGGTGTGACCAAAGGAATTGGCAAGTAAAGAAGTGACTTTAAAGTTATGCATTTTTAAAATTCAAATAAATACATTTTTGCTATGGAATACTGGGAAGTTTTTAAAATTATAACTTGGGATCATAACAGGTATTTTATAACTTTAACTCACACTGTAAATAAAAAAGACATATCAGTGTGAATAGCAGATCATTATTTATCCTTGTATCTCAGTTCTTACTATAGTGACAATCATCTGTTGTGTTTAATAATTGTTTTTTGGTTATTTAATTATTAAGTGAAAATGTTGATACGGACACTGTCAAAATGTTTATTTTGCTATTTTTGATATCAATAAGGAATAAACTTAATAATAATTAAAATGGAAAAAAATTGAATACTATTGATTCTCTTAGTCATATATTGTGATTTTTGTTAAAGATCTTCAGCTATAAGATTTAGAACTATAATTGACTTTCAGAATCTATCTAATTGAACCTTTTCATTTTACATGTGGAAACTGAAACCAAATGACTTTTATAAATGCACATAGAGAGTAAATAGTATAGCTGGAATTCAAACCCAGATCTTTATTTATAGTAGAATAAATTCAGTTGTGTAAGAACCATGGAAAGAGATGAGAAGATAATGAATGGGGAGGTTTTGACAAATTATAACTTTCCTCAATCACTGATGGACCTAAATCTAACTTGTAATAAGGAAGAACTGAAATTTTTCAGGAATCTGAGAGATTTAAATTTTAGAATTCATTCTTAGATTAATTGTAGAAGTATAAGCATGAATCTTTTGCTGAAACAATCTATAAAATTTTATATTTCAAGTCCATTATACATTTTTCCTGGATGTTTTTAGTATTTTTGCAAGATTTTCTGTGATAACTTTCTAGGAAGATTTCTTCTTTTCCCCTTTAGTTGTACTAATTTTATTTCATTTGCTTCCTCTTAGTTATGTACAAAAGAACAAGGCTTAAATCTAATCTTTTATTCAACAGTCTTTCTGAAAATTCCAAATTTTCCAAGAAAGCATCTTATTAAGACTTTAGTACAATGTCTCAAAAAGATATAAACTTCCATTTTCTTCATGGTACCAGTCAAATTGCATTTATTAGATGCACTCCATCTCGGGCTAGAAATTTGTCATATCTTTATTTTGAGACATTAACCAAAAGTTTAAAGGTCATTCCCAGACGTAATTTTTTAAGCTATATGTTATTTTATACTTGCTCCCTTACCTTCAAAGGGAAATAATGGGAAAAAATACAATCTATGTCCCCTTTAGTGTTTTGTTTCTTCACCTTGACATATACACATATGTGGATTTGTGTAAGCATATGAGTGTGTGTGCACACTTGTCCATTACATAATACATGTGAGAATAATTCATCTTTTATTATATTAATAACTATTTTTGTTTTTTTTAGCAAGGCAATGGGGTTAAGGGACTTGTCCAAGGCCACACAGCTAGGTAATTTTTAATTTGGCCAGATTTGAATTCAGCTCCTCCTGACTCCACGTCTGGTGAAATTCTAGCAACCGTGCTACCTAGCTAACCCTAATTACTAATTATTCATAAGTGATCCACTGTTGCTCCACCCCCAACCTTGTATTGCATTCCCCATCTGTCCCATTTGCTCTTTTTCTTGTACTTCTGGAAAAAAAAACTACAAAAATGTACTTATTGAATGAACCACACATTTATGCTAGATAATCTTAACTGAACCTTCATTAGGGCAAGATACTACTTCAGTGTCTCCTTAATTATCACAATTACCACAACAGCTTTTTCAAAACTTTTAATGCTTTATCCAGTCTCCTACTACATGCACTCTCAAAGTCTCTTCTAAGTTGCTTATCTCATTTGTCATGGACTCTCATCATGGCTTTATTCTGGGCATTTTCTCCCTTATATTTTCTTTCTTGGTGATATTGCTAATAATCATGATTTCATTTATCATGATATGCAGATGATTTTTAGATTTACAGTGTTCGAGTTCCAATACAAAATCACCAATTACATTACAAAACTGTTTATCTGGTGCTATGCAACTACCTCAAACCCACTAAGCCCAATAAAGAACTTATCTTTTCCCCAAACATTTCCCCCAAACATTATATTTTCCCCATGACACTTTCCACTTTCAAATTTCCCTATTACTGCCATGGCTTCCATTATTCTCCTAATCATCCAGGCCATCAACTTAGTTCATGCTTGACTCTTCACTTATACTTACTCTACTCATCTAATTATCCAATTTTTTGTTAAATCTTGTTATTTTATTTTTTTGTATCACAAGACAAAAACAGAAGATTAGACATTTTCTTCTGTCTTCATTAACTCAAAAAAAAAGTTCAAATGGAATTATTCTCTGGAAGCATTATAATTGCAGTTGAAGAACAAAAGAAGAATTCCACTAAAGTCTTATGGATTAACAATGGAAAATGTTAATCCATAATACCCTGATTCTGTACCACTTCCCTAGCAAATTCCATACTTTTTTCAGGGCAATCCGAACTACAGACAATTCAGATTTCCTTCCTGCTGTAGAGACTATCAATGTGCCCCACACATGTTCTCCCCTAGCATCTAGCAACTTAATGTAACAAGTACTAGATACCTTATGAGGTAAAGCTGAAGTTATGTGGCAGGGGAATTTAGTTTTCCTTTATCTGTGGTAAACCTGCCTAACATTCACCTTGATCTCATCCAGTCCTGAAAAAGGTATGGACTGATTCAACCAAGTGGAAAAAAAATAAAGGACTGAGGGAACTGGGATGAGAAACATGAAAGAAAAGGAACTGATATCCAGATAAGGCCAAGGTTTTCCCTCAAAAAAATTAGTTAGAACAGAGACTAAAGATGAACTTGGTAGTAGACTGAGATAGTCTTGTTGAGCAGTCCCAGTAGAAATTCCTTCAGAAAGGAACCCTTTAGAAAATGAGGATGAGGGAAGAGTAACCAAAGCTTTAAAGAGGAAGAAAACTAAATTAAAAACTTGGGGTCCAAGCAGATAAAACAACAGAAGAGATACTAAAATTAAAAGGGAAATATATTACAAAATATCTAAAAGATTACAAATGCCTCTAAATAAATCATAGAAGACAGGGAAAATTGAATCAAAACCTAATGGAAAACAAAATCTTATGAATTCCCAAGAGAGCACAAAACCAGGCAGTATATTTCAAAATGTTTCAAAAGATAAATGAGCATCTCTGACAAAGGACAATATGCACTTATATCAAAACTCTGCAAAGTAGAGGCATCATAGTATCTTTTCTGTTTTTTAAATTAAAAAGTTTATTTATTTTGAGCTTTACAATTTTCCCCCCAATCTTACTTCACTCCCCCCACCCCCCACAGAAAGCAATTTGTCAGTCTTTACATTGTTTCCATGTTGTGCTTTGATCCAAATTGAGTGTGATGAGAGAGAAATCATATCCTTAAGAAAGAAACATAAAGTACAAGAGATAGCAAGATCAGACAATAAGATATCAATTTTCCCCCTAAATTAAAGGGAATAGTCCTTGAACTTTGTTCAAACTCCATGGTTCTTTATCTGGATACAGATGGTATTCTCCATTGCAGACAGTCTAAAATTTTCCTGGTTGTTGCACTGATGGAACAAACAATTCCATCAAGGTTGAACATCATCCCCATGTTGCTGATAGGGTGTACAATGTTTTTCAGGTTCTGCTCATCTCACTCATCATCATTTCATGCAAATCCCTCCAGGCTTCCCTGAATTCCCATCCCTCCTGGTTTCTAATAGAGCAATAGTGTTCCATGACATACATATACCACAGTTTGATAAGCCATTCCCCAATTGAAGGACATTTACTTGATTTCCAATTCTTTGTCACCACAAACAGGGATGCTATGAATATTTTTGTACAAATGATGTTTTTACGCTTTTTCAACATCTCTTCAGGGTCTAGACCCAGTAGTGGTATTGCTGGGTCAAAGGGTATGCTCATTTTTGTTGCCCTATGGGCATAGTTCCAAATTTCTCTCCAGAAAGGTTGGATGAGTTCACAGCTCCACCAACAATGTAATAGTGTCCCAGATTTTCCACAACCCTTCCAACAATGATCATTATACTTTCTGGTCATATTGGCCAGTCTGAGAGGTATGAGGTGGTACCTCAGAGAAGCTTTAATTTGCATTTCTCTAATAAGTAATGATTTGGATCAATTTTTCATATGACTTATGGATTGCTTTTAATTTCCTCATCTGTAAATTACCTTTTCATATCCTTTGACCATTTGTTTACTGGGGAATGGCATTTTAAAAAAAATGACTCAGTTCTCTGTATATTTTAGAAATGAGTCCTTTGTCAGAAACATTAATTGTAAAGATTTTTTTTCCAGTTTACTACATTTCTTTTGATCTTGGTTACAGTGGTTTTATCTGTGCAAAAGCTTTTTATTTAATGTAATCAAAATCATCTAGTTTGTTTTTAGTGATGTTCTTCATCTCTTCCTTAGTCATAAACTGCTTCCCTTTCCATAGATTTGACAGGTAAACTAGTCCTTGATCTAATTTACTTATAGTATTGTTTTTTATGTCTAAATCCCATATCCATTTGGATCTTATCTTGGTATAGGGTGTGAGGTGTTGATCTAATCTAAGTTTCTTCCATACTAACTTCTAATTTCCCCAGCAATTTTTATCAAAGAGAGAGTTTTTATCATAATGGCTGGACTCGTTGGGTTTATCAAACAGCAGATTACTATAATTGTTTCCTGCTATCGCACCTAGTCTATTCCACTGTTCCACCACTCTATTTCTTAGCCCATACCAAACAATTTTGATGCATAGTATCTTTTCTTGATCACATAAAAAAATCTATGTATAAAAACTAAAAGTAAGCATCTTTTGCAATAGAGATATACTAGAAGCTTTCAGGATAAATGAATAAAGTAATTATTGTATTGTTTAACATGCTTGTAATAACAATAAGACATGAAATATAAATTAAAGACACAGGCAAAAGAGAGAAAGAACTATTCCAATATACTGATGACATGATGGCTTAGGATATCTTAAGAAATTAGGAAAGATATAAAATGAAATCACTAATAGATTTATCAAAGTTAAACATATTAGAATCAATAGCATTTAAATATGATGACAAAATCTAACAACAAATTAAAAAGAAAAATTCTATTCAAAGTAACATCATTAATGAGGAAATAATTTGAATGTCAATTTACCAAAGTAATATTTGATAGCTAAACATGACTTTTAAGAAAACAAAGTTGAGTAAAATCTTTAAAATCTAAAAATGGAGGGCAAAATAAATTTGAGTAAAGAAATGTGAATATCTAGAAATAATAGTTCATGATATAATAATTTCATCTTTAAAAGGATTAAAGAAGGGGCGGCTAGGTGGTATAGTGGATAAAGCACTGAGCCTGGAGTCAGGAGTACCTGGGTTCAAATATGGTCTCAGAACTTAGTAATTACCTAGCTGTGTGGCCTTGGGCAAGCCACTTAACCCTGTTTGCCTTACAAAAAAAAAAACACCAAAAGGATTAAAGAGGAAACAGTGTATACATCTTTAAGTGTTTTGATAACCTCTGAATATATAGAAAGATGAGAAAACCTGGGGAGCTCTTTTAGAAAGGTGTGTGTAGTTTAGGATTTGGGAGAGTGAGGGAGAATATGAGAGGACTTCTGAAGGGGCATGCGGAGTGAGATTAGAGAGTGGGGAGAGGAAATAAAGGACTCTTGTAAAAGACAGTAAAAAAAGAGATTGAAAGAAAAAAAACTGAGTAAAGAAAAATGGAGAGAAATTGACAAATAATGGTTACAACTTCCAATGTTAATTGGATGTTTATTGTTTGAGGTGACAAATAATTTGAAATTGCAGGGACGCCCATCAATTTGGGAATGACTAAACAAGTTGAGGTGTATAATTGTGATTGAATTCTGCTGTGCTATAAAAAAGGGTGAGCTCAATAATCCTACAAAGAAATGGAAAGACTTGCATGAAATGATTAAATATGAAGTGAGCAGAACCAAGAGAACATCATAGTAATAATAATATTGTTTTAAGAAGGACTTAAAAATAGAAAGATTTTGAGCAAAAAAAGTCATTTTGACTATTGTAAATACATAAATTAAAAATAAAGGAAGAATAAAATGAAAATGCTTGTCTATATCCAGAGAAGGAACTGATAAATAAAAGTATGTCTAGAATAATTTTACTTACCTATACACTTATCTTTCTATCTATCTATCTATCTATCTATCTATCTATCTATCTATCTATCTATCTATCTGTCGAATCTCTCTGTTTATCTATCAACACATATACCTATATTTGTATCTAATGGTAGCCATCTCTAGTGGAAGGGAGAAAGGAAGAAAAAAAGAGAAAAAAATTACATAACTTTGTTGCATATTTTGCAGGGAATAGCAAGTTATATAAGATGGATTTGCAGTTTCTTATGTAATCATCTTTTTTAAAACTGTACTTATATGGAAATGCTTGCTTTATTTCATAAATCAAAAATAAAATAAAATTTTAAAAAATTTAGAGAAAATTACTATATTTTCTAGAAATCTCTAGGGGAAGAGAGGTGGATTTAGTGTTCCTTAAAATTGAACTATAGCATAAAATAACTATTTCATCTTCCTTTAAACTGAGCATATTGAAAAACTAACAGAACTAGAACAGAGAAGGGAAGGAAGGATATCTGAGCCAGAGTATAGTATCTAGGAAGGCATCAAGCTTGTTGCATAAGCTTGTAGTCTGAGGTTGACCAAAAATTTGGCGGAAATGAGTAAATAACTTAGAAAAGAACAATGCAATGAATAAATATGATTAGGGAAGGAAAGCAACTCCTAATGGAAATGAAATACACAAAGTTATGAAAATCTCCTATAAATATATTTAAAGGTAATAGCTGGTCATCTGCAAAAATATACTCAATTTAACAAGATAAGCAATATATTTGTATACATATATACACACGCAAGCAGACACACACAACCATGTATGTTTATATCCTAGACAAATTTATCTCAGAAAGAAAAATTAAGCAAATCATTAGAGTTGCTTGGGAAAGGGGAAAAGTCTATCTAGATAGGTTTATAATTAAGTATGTATTTGTATATTTAAAGACAATTAATATTTATTGCACAGAATTTTTTTTAATTTTAGAAAGGTTTTATTTATTTTGAGTTTTACAATTTTTCCCCAATCTTGCCCCCCCCCCCACAGAAGGCAGTTTGTTAGTCATTTGTTAGTCATCATTCCCATAGTATGCATTGATCTAAGTTGAATGTGATGAGAGAGAAATCATATCCATAAGGAATATAGAATGAACATTTTTATTGCTCTTTGGGCATAGTTCCATATTGCTCTTCAGAATGGTTGGATCCATTCACAATTTCACCAGCAATGCATCAATGCCCCAATCCTCCCACATGTAGCAGAATTACATAATAAGACAATTTTTTAAAATTAATGATACATAGAAAGTCTTTGGTCTTTGTTCAAACTCCAATACCAGAAGAACATTGTACACCCTAACAGCAACATGGGAGTGACGATCAAACTTAATGGACTTGCTTATATCAATAGGGCAACAACATGGTACAATTTGGGGATATTTGTGATGGAGAATGCCATCTGTATCCTGAGAAAGAATTGTGGAGAATTTTTTTTCAATATAGTAAAAGAAGACATTCAAACAAACTTGTTGTATAAAGAAAAATATGGTCCTGATAACCATTCCAGGTAATTATAATAGAAAAAAGATCTACAGACTGATTTTAGTCATGAATATTGATGTTACTTTTAAAAAATAAAATCTTAGCAAAGTATCAAAAAAATCCTCTATGATCAAGTTGACTTTATAGCAAGAATATTATGAGGTTAATTCAAATCAAGGGAAATAATTAACCCAATAATGATAGGGATAACGGACACCTAAGATTATAGCAAAAGAATCAGAAAAATCCTTTAAAAAGTTCAGTACTTATGTTTAAACTGTAAGAAGTCTAAGAACTTTTTTATTAGAGTTGATAGTTTATTTCCAAAATGAAGAAGTAAAATTATTTTCAACAGAACAAATGGAAAACTTTACCATGGCAAAAACGGAAGCATGAGGATGACCTGTCTTTCTATCATTGTTTTCAATTATCAATTTTTTTTTTCCTTTTCACTTACCACCCTAGCCCTCAAATTCTGGACTTGAAAACAACAGAAAATCATTGAAACAAGTAAGCATAGTAAAGCAAAATAAATGTATGTATTATTTCTGTTAAAAAATTTGTCTCATTCTGCACAATAGTCCTTAACCTCACTGTAATGAGGTAAGCAGCATTCTTCATTATCAGTCCTCTGGTATCATAGTTGATCATTGTATGTTCAGAATTCTTAAACTTCAGAATTGTACATTTTTATAATGTTGCTAATATGATATAAATTATTTTCCTACTTCTGCTCACTTCACTCTGCATTATTTCCTTAAAGTCTCTTTCTTTTTATGTTTTTTGTTTTTCTCCTTTTTTATTCATTTTTATTTTTTCATCCATATGCACATGTATATTTTTAGGTTACAAAATTTCCTTCCTCCCTCCCTTTATGTTCTCTTTCCCTCAATTGTGAATGGTCAGTTTAGAACTGTAATACATATTTTTGATAAACATGTTTACAGATTTGTTATTTTCAGTATTAGGAACTAGGATTAAGGGAACAAAATACATGAGATAATTTTTATAAAGTGTTCATCAGATTCTGAAAAGCTGTTTTTTTTGTTTTCTTTTGTTGTTCTTCCTCTGGATTGGGATAACATTGTCCATAATTGGTCTAACATGGTTGTCCCAGCTCTCTGAACTGCAGAGAGGAATTGCTTCTGTCAAGGTGGATCATCTATCTCACAAGGTTGTTGTTAATATGTACATTGTTCTCTTGGTTCTACTCTCTTCACTCAGCATCAGATCCTGTAAGTGATTCCATGGTTCTCTAGAGTCTAACCACTTATGGTTTCTTATAGAACAATATTATCCTATAGTATTTATGTACCATAACTTGTTTGGCCATTTCCCCAATTGATGTGCATCCCGTCAATTTCCAATTCTTTGTCACAACAAAAAGATCTACTATGAATATTTTGGAACATGTAGGACTTTTCCCATTTTTTACAATTTCTTGTGGATATAGGCCCAGAACTGGAATTCTGTGTCAAAGGGAATGAATATTTTTATTGCTTTTTGGGCATAGTTCCATATTGTTCTCCAGAATGGTTCAATACATTCACAATTCCACCAGCAATGCATCAATGTCCCAGTCCTCCCACAGCCTTTCCAATTTTGATCATTTTCCTTTTCTCTCACCTTGGCCAATCTGATAGGTTATGTCATTGCTTTAATTTCAATTTCTCTAATCAATAATTATTTGGGGCATTTTTGCTTTTGTTTTTGCTAGGCAACAGGGTTAAGGTTCTTGCCCAAGGTCAAACAACTAGGTAGTTATTAAGTATCTGAGATCAGTTTTGAACTCAGACCCTCCTGACTCCAGGGTCAGTACTTTATCTAATTTGACATCTAGCCTCCCCATTTTGGAGCATGTTTTTTTCCATTTGATTATATATAGCTTCAGTTTTTTCACTTGAAAACTCTCTGTTCATATCCTTTGACCATTTATCAATTGGGGAATAACTTGTAACCTTATAAATTATATAATTCTCTATATATTTTAGAAATGGGACCTTTATCACATCTTCTATTTGTGAAAATTGTTTCCTAGCTTTCTGCTTTCCTTCTAATTTTGGGAGCATTGATTTTATTAGTGCAGAAACTTTTTTAATTTTAATATAGTCAAAATCATTTTGCATTTTATAATGTACTGTAATTCTTATTTGGTCATAAATTTATTCCCTTTCCATAGATCTGATAGAGTATTTCTTGGTCTATTAATTTATCCATGGTGTTGTACTTTATGTCCCAATCCTATACCCATTTTGACCTTATTTTGGGATAGAGTTGTTTATCTATGCCAAGTTTTTGCCATACTGTTTTCCAGCTTTCCCAACAAGTATTGTCAAATAGTGAGTTCTTTTCCTAGAAGCTGATGTCTTAGGGTTTGTCAATATACAGTAGATTGCTGTAGTCATTTCTTTTGAAACTATTCTAATCCGTTTTGTTTTGTTTCTTATAAAGGATGGGTACAGGACAGGAGGAGAACAAAATGATATATGAATAAAGCAAAATAATAAATATTTTATTTTATTTTAAAAATTTATTTAGCTTTTTATTTTTCCTCAATTACATGTGAGAAAAATTTTTAACATTTATTTTTAAAATGTTGAGTTCCAAATTCTCTCCCTTTCTCCACTCCCCCCCTTCATTGAGAAGACAAGAAATTCCATATAGGTGATATATGTGTAGCCATGGAAAATATTTCCAAATTAGTCATGTTGTAAAAGATAATATAGACCAAATAACAAACAAACAAACAAAAAACTTCAGGAAAAGTAAATAGAATAAAAAAAGTATACTTCAATCAGTATTCAGACTCCATCAGTTCCCACTTTGGAAATGGACAGAATCTTTCACTGTAAATCCTTCAGAGCTCTCTTGAATAGTAATGCTGTAAATAGATAAGTCATTTATAGCAGATCATCTTATAACATTGTTGTCACTTTGTCCACAGTACAATTCACTTTGCAATAGCTCATGTAGGTCTTTTCAGGTTTTTCTAAGAGCTCCCTGCTTTTTGTTTTAGTATAATAACATTCCATCATAATCACATACTACAATTTGCTAATCCATTCCCCACATGATGGACATCCCCTCAATTTCTGATTCCATGCCATCTGAAAAGATCTGCTACATTTGTATATATAAATTCCTCTCTTTTTTGTTTTTTATATCTTTTGGGGATATAGACCTAGTATTGGTAATGCTAGATCAAAGGGTGTGCAAGGGTATTATAGCCTTTTGGGCATAGTTGCAAATTGTTCTATAGAATAGTTAAAAATCAGTTCACAACTCCATCAACAATATATCAATGTCTTATTTTTCCCACATCCCCTCCAACATTTGTCATTTTCCTTTTCTGTACTATTGGCCAATGTAATAGATAATGGTTCATAAACATAATGGTTCACAATTGTTTTCATTTGTATTTCTCCAATCAACTGTGAGTATTAGCATTTTTATGTGTCTTTGCTTCATCTGAAAATAGTTCATATCTTTTGATCTTTTATCACTTGTAGAATAAATTTAACTTTTTAAAATTTAATTCAGTTCTCTATATGTTTGAGAAATGGTAACTTTATCAGAGAAACTTGCTTCAAATTTTTTTCAGTCACTATTGCTTAACTGCATTTCCCTCCATTATATTCTCTTCCTTATTCAGATCTCTCTCTCTCTCTCTCTCTCTCTCTCTCTCTCTCTCTCTCTCTCTCTGCTTTCATCTTGTAGCTAATCAAAGTGTTTTGCTTCTGTCTACTCCTCTCCCCCAATCTGCACTCCTTTCAATCACTTCCCCCTTTCTAATCCCCCTTCTCCACCTACTTTTCTGAAATATAAGACAGATTTCTATATCCATTTGAGTGTGTATGCTTTTCCCTCTTTGAATCAATTTTGATGAGAGTAAGATTAATTCACTAACTCCTATCTCCCCCATATTCCTTGCCACTGTAAAAGCTTTTTATTGACTTTTTAGAAATAACCTACCCCATGCTACCTCTTCCTTCCCCTTTCTTCCAGTACATTCTTCTCTCACTCTTTAATTGTATCTCTTTTAGATATCATCCCTTCATATTCAACTGACACATTTGACATATATATATATATATATATATATATATATATATATATTCATATTTAACTTAATAATGAGAAAGTTCTTGTTGGTTACAAGTGTCATCTTCTCATGTACTGATGAAACAGTTAAAACTTGAGTCCTTTATAATTTTAATTTCCTGTTTACCTTTTTATGCTTCTGTAGAATCTTATATATAGAAAGTTAATTTTTTTATTCCCCTTTCCCCATCCCAAGGAATCATACTCAGTTTTGCAAAGGCAGTATTTCTTGATTGCAATCCTAGCTTCTTTGCCCTCTGGGATATCAAATTCCAAGCCTTACATTCCTTTAATGTAGAAGTTGCTAAAACTGTGAGTCAATGATAATTGAATTGTTTCTTTCTGGCTACTTGTAATATTATCTCCTTGACTGGGGAGCTCTAAAATTAGGCTATAATAGTCCTGGAAGTTTTCATTTTGCAATCTCTTTCAGGAGGTGGCTAGTACAGTCTTTCAATTATTTTTTTGCAAGGTATATGGGCTTAAGTGGCTTGCCCAAGGCCACACAGCTAGGTAATTATTAAGTGTCTGAGGTCGGATTTGAACTCAGGCACTCCTGACTCCAGGGCTGGTGTTCTATCCACTGTGCTACCTAGCACCCCAAATTCTTTCAATTTTTGTTTTACTTTCTGGTTCCATAAAATAGGGCATTTTCCTTGATAATTTATTGAAAAGGGATAGCTAGGTGGCACAGGGATAGAGCACTGGTGTGGGAGTCAAGAGTATTTCGGTTCAAATTTGGTCTCAGATATGTAATACTTATTTAATTGTGTGGTCTTGGGCAAGTCACTCAAACCCTTTGCCTTGGAAAAAAAATAAAAAGAATAATAATTTCCTGAAAGATAGCTAGTTCTTTTCTTAATCCTGGCTTTCAGGTAATCCAATAATTTCTTAAAATTATCTGTCCTGGATCTGTTTTCTAAGTCAGTTGTATTTTCCTATGAGATATTACACAGCTTCTTTTTGTTTTTCATTCTTTTGGTTTTGTTTCATTGTTTCTTGATTTCTCAGTCATCAGTTTTCCTTTGTTTCATTCTATATTTTAAAGAATTTTTTTTTGTCAATGAGTTTTTATATCTCCTTTTCCATTTGGTCAATTCTGTTTTTTTTTAAGACATTCTTCTTCTCATTGCTTTTTGTACCTCTTTTATCATTTGAACTAGTTTGCTTTATAAAGTGCTATTTTCTTCTGTATTTTTTGTGTCTTCCAAGTTACTGACTCTTTTTCATAATTTTCTTCTTCACTGTAATTTCTCTTTTCAATTTTTCCTCTCTTACTTGATTTTCAAAATCAAAAATTGTTTTGAGAGCAATTCATTTTTTGTAAGCTTTAAATGTAGAAATTTTGGCTTTTTTATCTCTGAATGTGTTTTGAGCTTCCTTGTTACCATAGTAATTTTATATGGTTAGAATTTTTTCTCTTTGTTCATTTCCCCAGTCTATTTCTTGACTTTTAACTCTTTAAGTAGGACTCCACTTTCAGGATGGAGGGTGTCATGCCCCAAGCTTTAGGTATTTTGTGCAGTTGTTTACAGATAGACTTCTAAAGACCTTCAAGTTTTCAGATCTTTCAAGGATGTATGATCTAAGGAGAAATGCTTTGATTACACTCTTCACCTTTTCTGCACTGGAACTGAGAGGAATGTTCCAGTTCCACTGCAGTCACAAATTCTAATGTGTTAGTTCTCTTCCTTGCCCTGGGACCATGACTCAGATGTGAGTATGGGCAAAGCAGTAGAGTCCTGCCTCAGTACTAATAAAGAGACTCCTGTTATCTCCTTCTGACCAGTTGTTTGACTCCCTTACCATCTTCAGACTGAAAGCTCTTGCTGTCACTGCTAATTCAATAGATTTAAATCTTGCTCCTAATATGCTGGGACTGGTGCTGTGCTGGTGCCATCAGAACAGGATGGTGCTAGCTATCACCCAGATGCAACAGATATTTCCTGCTTAACTTCTAAGTTGTCTTTGAGTGGAAAATTATTTCATCCCAACCTATTGTTGCTCCAGAAATTGAGGGACTTTAAGGAGAGCATAGTCTAGGAGCTGCCTTTTTTTTGGCCATATTGCCTCTCCACCCAGGAAAACAATACATTAACAAAATATATTAATAATTTTAAAAGAGAAATAGAGGTAGTAATCTGGAATTATGATCTTATAAATAGAAATAACAACTCTGTAATATTTACAATATTTAGAGAAAATGAAATTCAGAAATTGAAGGTATCAACCATTTAGTCTAATCCCTTCATTTCAATAAACTCCTTCCCAAAGAAGGTACTGAGTTAGATATTTGTGAAGTCTAAAGTCTAGGTCATAACTTTTCCATTATATTAGGCAATAATACTCAAGGGCACCACAATTTCTTTCCACACTACTTTTCTTTCTAATCTATTACTAGTCCACATTTACCTCCCATTCTATTCAGGCTGGGCTAAAATGTCCACTGAAAGCATCACACACATCCTTTCACTTCTTTCACTGGGAATGCCCTTTCACATCCCATCCATTTAGATGAAACCTCCACCTTCATGCTTGCATAATCCTTTCCATTACCATATAGTATCTTTACTTCTTATTTAGCACTAAGTATACACTACTTGGTATTGCTTATTTGTATATCTACATGTCTTTCTTGGATGGAAGAGGATGGATTCTAAGCTTAGCATTTACTATAATATCTAGCACAGCATAGAAGGCATTAAATATTTTAATGAATAAATTAAAAAATGAGCATGAATTTTAATTGAGTCATTGATGGACTGACTGTTCAAAGATGTTCTTTTATTTTTCTTGGAAGGGGTACATGTCATATGAACAGGTGTTCAGTCAAAGCTTCAGCAACAATTCCTATCTTTGCTGTATTGTTTATCCCTACAGCGATATTGCAAAGTGTTACAATGAAGATAGTGGTATTCTCAAAATTACATTATTATATTCATCACCTACTTATTGTGCAATAGGTAAAATATGACACCATGTTCACAGGAGAGAAGCAAAAAAATGTATATTTAGCACACCAGTCAAATAAATATTCCAGAGATTAGAGGAAAAGGGAATTTTTCATACATTCATTTAAAAGCAAAATCAAGAATGATTTTTTCAGCCATATAGTGAAAATAAGGGTATTTATCCAACTAATTTCTATGTTGACTTGATATATATATATATATATATATATATATATATATATATATATATATATATATGTAATGTCATCAAGGAAAATAATGTTGTTTTAGGTTGATTGTTCAAGGAATTTATGTTTGGTTCTTGGAATATAATTTCATTCTATGCTTTTTTTTTCTTCTGGTAGTGTAATATACCAAACTTGAGGAAAATAAAAACTGAGAATAACAAATTTTTTTAAATTATTGCTAATTTATGAAATAAAATGGGCATTTCTGTAACATAGTACAATAAGAAATATAATTGCATGTGAAACTGTAATTTTTCTAATTTCCATTCCTTTCAAATATACAATAGAAATTACCTGTAAATTTCTTTTTTTCTTCCCCTCCTACCCTAGAAATGGATTGAATTAGACAGGTATGTAAGTATATATATATATATATATATATATATATATATATATATATATATATATATGATGTGTGTGTGTGTGTGTGTGTGTGTGTGTGTGTGTGTGTGTAAAATTAGTCTATACATTTATCAGTTCCTTCTCTGGATAGATAGCATCTATCTTCCTATGTCTGTTATACTTAATTTAGATATTTATAATAGACAAAATAGTTGCTATTACTGTACACAATCTTCTTTTGACTTTGCTCATTTCACTCTTCATTATTTTGTACAATTTTTTTTAAGGTTTCCCAAAATCATTGATCTCTAAATTTCTTTTACTACAGTAGTTTTCCATCACAATTATATACTCCAAATTTTTCAGCCATTCCCCAATTGATGGGCATCCCTGCAATTTCCTGTTCTTTGCCATCACAAGGAGAGCTGCAATATTTTAAAACAAATAAGTTACTTTCCTTTTCCCCTCATTATCTTTGGAAATAGAACAAGGAGTGGTTTTGTTGGGTCAAAGTATTCATTATTATCTCTTCTCATCATTGTTGTGCCAGGAACATTTCATTTGTGAATGTCAAAACTCATGTATGCTTTGTTTTGGGAAGGATATTATTATCCCATTTTATATTTGATATAATAAGCCATTTGTGCCATGAGTTTCCTAGTTAATCCTACCCAGCATGATTTCATTTTTATTTTAAATGTTAAAATTTGCAAATAGTACAAGGAGAATGAGCAAGAATCAAGTTCAAAAGCAAGCAGATTTATGGATATGATTCCTAAAGGGGAACAGGTTATCAATTTTAGTTCCCAACTGTCCGAAGCTTACAGGGGAAATAACCAGAGTAACAATCCCAGACCTAAGAGAAACCTTTGGTTCGGTCACTTATATGGAACACATTGCTTTAGTTTAGCAATTCAATTTCAATTCACAAATAAAACACTTATTATATGCTAGGCATCCTTCTAAGCACTGATGATCCATAGAAAAATGAAACTTTTGCTGTCCTCAAGGACAGCATATAGTTTATGTATATGAACACAAAGGTTTCAATAAATACAAAGTTATTTTAGGGAAATGGTGAGACACTAATAATCTGGAAAAATAGGAAGAGAATAATATAGAATTTATATGTGAGTCTAGCCTTGAAGGGTGCTTCCAATGTTGATAAAAAGAAAGAGATAGACTATTACATACTAGAAGCCACCAATTAGTCAATTTGTCTAAGATATGGAGTACAAGATTATGGAAAGGTTATGAAAGGTTTTAAACATCAGAGAAGTCTATATAGTATTTTATGTTTAAAACAGTAGAGACCTAGTGAAACTTTTTGAGCAAGTTTAGCCTTTTGCTTTGGGAATATCAACTTGGAAGCTTTATAGAGAATGAACTGTAGAGGAGACTGGAGGAGGTAAGATATTAAGAAATATCTTATTGTAATAAGTAGTAAAATGTCGTGATGGTATGAACTATAAATGATAGTGATGAGAATTATTGTTTTACAAACAACAAAACTCAGCAACTAAATAAATGAATATAGGAGTAAGAAAAAGAGATGATAGCACCTTTGATATAAATAGCAAAGTTATGATTTGTCAAATTTGTGATACCTGTAAGATATAAAGGGATAAATTTCATGCAGACAACTGGTAACCTTATATTAAAGGTTAGGAGAGAAACACTAGATATGGAGATTAATTCCACTGATAATATTTTGTCCTCCATTCTCTCAAAAGACCATGACATCAGGGGCAACTAGGTGGTACAGTGGATGGAGCATTGGCCCCGGAGTCAGGAGGATCTGAGTTCAAAACCAGTCTGTGTGACCTTGGGTAATTCACTTAATCCCATAGCCCTGCAAAAAAAGTATTAGATTAACTCCCGAGAGATAATTGAATCCATGGAAATTGATGACAGCACAAAGAAAAGGTGTAGAGATGAAAAAAGATTAGGGACAAAGCCTTGGACTATACTCACTTATAGGGGATGAGGCATGGAAAATTCAGTTAAAGGTGTCTGAGAATAATGGACATAAGAATGTGAAAAAAAAATAAAACCAAAGTATCACTTCCATGGTTTTCCATGCTATTCACTCTCTCTCAAATGCTATCATATTCCTATTCATCTTTCATTACTCAATTCAAATATCATCTTTCCATGAAACCTACTTTCACCTAACCAAGAGCATCTTTCTCCTCAGAACACATTGCTTATAGCAAAGTTCTGAAACTATTTCACTTGGAGATATCCTTACTGTAACTTTTTCATAGCACATTCAGGAGAAAAGGAATTTATAACAGTTCTGTTTATCTAGTTAGAGCCAAAAAATTTAATAAATATTTGTATACTAACATCTTGGTAGTCATTGAGAAAAAGTATACATGAATAAAAGTATGTTTTTCTTTCACTCTTAAATAACCACAGTCACTTACTATAGCATTATGTGTTTTTTTGGTTCTTTTACAACTTCTCAAATTTTGCAATTTGGATATTACCATTCTAATTTACTATTCCTTACTAATTTTATGTAGTACCTATCTTTTTCATAGCAACAGTAAAAATCCAAATGAAAAAGATATGACAACAAAATTGAGAAAGTTACATATCCAAAAGTACAAAGAAATAGTCAGTTCTAAAATTGAATCTGAATCACCTCACACTTGTAGCTCCCATAGTATCTGACATATGACAAGTAGTTATCTATCCTTCAGAAATGTAAAATATCCCAAGGTATACTTGTGAGTTTGTTATAGCATCAAAAGCACCAGTATATTCCTATAACTTTTATAGCAGTATTATATAGTAGGTGTGTTTTTGTGGGTATGTAGGTAGCATATAGGTAGTTTGGAGGCCTAGTGAATACTGGAGTAGTAATCCAGAAAACTTGAGTTTCAGTTCTATCTCAAACATTTGCTTGGATTTATGAGAAAAAGTGAAAAGTTAAGGATAATGCTGAGGCTGTAAATCTGAGTGACCAGAAAAATGACAGTGGTTACCATGGGAATTAGAAATTTTAGAAAAGAAGAGTGAAAAAATGCAAATAAAGCATACAATTCAATTTAAGATGGAACTAGAAAGAAGTTCCAAAATAGTATGAAAAATGAAATCCATAAGAGAACAAATTAAGAAGGAAAAAATGTCAGAATTAATAGCCTTCAAAATAGAAATTTAATTTAAAAAAACTACCAAATATCAGACTAGAAAAATTGTTTGCGTAGTAGAGAATTATTCCAAAGATGCAGAAGGGAGAATAACAGATTTGGAATACAAGAATACAGAAATAAAAATAACTTTCCTCACTTATTTCAAATAGAAGATAAGCAAAAGGCAGCTTTTTTAAAAGAACACTTGATATTTTTACAGGTTAAAGCCTCTAACCTTGAAGGTGGGATGTGTAGAAACATTTTAAGAATCATCATCTATCAAAAGAGCATTATAAATTTAAAAAAAAGCCTTGACTATCACAATGTCAAAAATAAGTCAAGAATATTCTCCAGGGGGGCGGCTAGGTGGCGCAGTGGATAAAAGAACCGGCCCTGGAGTCAGGAGTACCTGGGTTCAAATCCGGTCTCAGACACTTAATAATTACCTAGCCGTGTGGCCTTGGGCAAGCCATTTAACCCTATTGCCTTGCAAAAATCTAAAAAAAAAAAAAAAAAGAATATTCTCCAAACTTCTGAATACAGAAAACAAAGAAATAATTTAAATACATAGGAACCTTTCATTAAAAAAAAAACAACAAAATTTAAGGCCTACTTCAAATTCCAAGACATCAAAAGGTTAATAACAATTATTAAACTCAATAATTTCAATTAACAAAAGAAAATTCTGCAAATTCCTTTGAGAAAGATCTTCAAATATAAAAGAAAAAATTTATATTACAAATATGTTAAGTCCTACTCAAAACTACTAAAAAGAATAGCAATTCTGAAAAGCAAATGAATGTATATCCAAATCTCAATGACATATCCTGCAAGAGTTTTAAAAGAAATAGGTCCAACAAATGAATGATATTAGAGTCATTCCTGCCCCTCAAAAGAAAAAGATATTCATAAAATAATGGGTTTTCAAAAACTCCAAACAACTGAAATATAAGAAAGCTAAATAAGTATAACTATTAAGGAAAGAATAAATTTTGACATAAATTGCCTCATGAGGCAATTATCAAATTATCTGAGTACTCACAGAGGTAGGGATGGAGGGAGAGAAGGTCTAGGCAAGAGATTTGGATTAGAAGATGACTCCTAGGTTAAGATCTGAGTAGCAGCAAGAAGAGTAGTTCCTTTGATAATAAAGGAAATATTAGAGTACAGAATATGTGAAGTCTCTGAAGGAAGTATAAAGGGTTCAGTTTGGGAAATGTTAAATTTAATGTGTCTGCGAGACATTCAGTTGGAGACATTTAATAGGCAATTGAAGATGCAATTCTGGAAGTCAGAAAAGAAAATTAGCATTGAATTTGAGAATCATTAACATAGAAATGGTAATTTAACCTTTGGGATTTGATGAGATCACTAAGTGAAATTCTTGGCTGAGGTTCCAACAAAAAAAAAGAATTAAAAAAGAGCAGCTCACAGGTAGAAGAACCAAGAGAGTAATATCAAAAAAACAAAACAAACCTTTTATTGGGGTGGCTAGGTGGCGCAGTGGATAAAGCACCGGCCCTGTAGTCAGGAGTACCTGGGTTCAAATCCAGTCTCAGAGACTTAATAATTTCTTAGCTATGTGGCCTTGGGCAAGCCACTTAACCCCATTTCCCTTGCAAAAATAAAAAAAAAATAAATTGCAAACCAAACATTATTAAAAAAAAACTTTTATTGAGAAAAGTGTATCAAAAAAGGTGATTGATATATTTGTAGCACATAAAAAGTACTAGAACATAAAAAAGTCCTTAAGAAATGATTTTTTTTCCTTTCCTCTTCAGAGGTTGTACAGAGATCAAAGAAAGCTTTTCCAGGTGTCTATGATAAGGTCATTAGAAACTGAACAGAGCAGTGTTCAATGAGAGATGAAGTCAGAAGCCAAACCAGAGTTAAGAAAAGTGTAAGAGGAAAGGAAAGGAAATGAAACAGAGATATAGATTAGCTACAAAAGGAAGAAGAGATGTGGAAACAGGTAGTAGAGTCAGATAGATCAAATGAGTTTTTTTTGTCAATGGAATAGAAAAGGACAGATTTATAGACAATAGGAAAACAGATTGCAGAAGGGGAAACTGAAGATAAATGAGAGAGTGGGGATGAGAGAAGGGTCAATCAGCTGGAGATGAAAGGCAAGAATGGAATTACTGGGCATGTTAGAGAAGTTTGCTTCAGTAAAGATAGATGGAAAGAAGGAAGGAAGGAAGGAAGGAAGGAAGGAAGGAAGGAAGGAAGGAAGGAAGGAAAGAAGGGAGGGAAGGGGGGAGGAAGGGAGAGAGGGAGGAAGGCATGGAGAGAGGAAATAAATACTTATTAAGTCCTTATTAATGTGCCAGATACTTTACCAAGTACTTTACAAATATTATTTCATTTTGTCTTCATAACAACCCTAGAAATTAGGTGCTGTTATTATTTTCATTTTATGGTTACAGAAGCTGCAAGAGATCAAGTGATGTACCAAAGATCATACAGCTGTGATGTGTCTGAAACTGGATTTGAATTCAGATTTCTCTGACTCCAGACCAGTTCCCTGTCTACTGTGTCACTCTCCATGTGAAATATCAGGTTTTTTTTTAAAGTAGGTCATTCATTATGAGTTTACTCCTCTCTCCTCCTCACATCATCTCAGTCATCTTCAGGTCCCTTTCTGTCTTCTCCAACGGATTGCCCTTATCATTCCAACTCTATCATTTTCAATTTCTCCCTGTTTCCTGATACTTTTATGGCTTATAAGTTTTAAAAAACCCTTACTTAATCCAACCATTCACACTAGCTATTATCCTATAACTTTCCTATTCTTCTCAAATGAATTTGTTGGAAAAACCACCTCCATTTTCCGGTCTTCTAGACTCTTTGAAGTCTAGTTTTTGGTCTTCAATGAAACCATTCTCTCCAAAGTGATCTCTTAATTGCCAAATCCCTTTTTTAACATGCAGACTTCTGAACCTTTCTGCAGCATTTGACTCTGCTGATTAACCTTCTCTTCTGAATTGTCTCTTTCTCTAGACTTTCATGACGCTGCTTTCCCCAATTTTCCTCAACTATCTGATCAGTTCTTATCATTTCTCTTGATGACAATTTTCAGATCTACAGTACCCTTTCTAATCTCTCGTCTTAGTTATTGTCTTTCATTACCAATTGCCTCTTGGACCCTTCATCTGGACCCTTCAAATTGGATTACAGTAGTCAGATAAAAAACAACATTAAATATACATTATATATATTTTATATTTAAGTACATAATTCTCCCTAATCTCTTTTCTCTTATCTAGGCCAGTACCATCCTTTCAGTTGCCCAGGTTTACAACCTCAGTGCCATTTTCAGCTCTTTTTTCTCATCCTACAAACAATCTTCACAGCATCTCTGAAATATTTTCTTTTCTCTCAATTCACTTTTGTTTAGACCCATAGGCATCTCTTTCATGGATTACTGCATTACCTTTATCCCCTCTCCCACTCAAGCTGACAGTGATTTTCCTGAAATGTAGGTGTAATAAGGCCACTTCCCATCACCTTTACCCTTCTTAATAATCTAATACCTCCCTTTTAATTTCTTTTTTTAGGTTTTTGCAAGGCAAATGGAGTTAAGTGGCTTGCCCAAGGCCACACAGCTAGGTAATTATTAAGTGTCTGAGATTGGATTTGAACCCAGGTACTCCTGACTCCAAGGCCGGTGCTTTATCCACTATGCCACCTAGCTGCCCCCCTTTTAATTTCAAGTTCAAATATAACATCCTGACCTGGCCCTTTCTATCTCTTGAGTGTTCAAGCACCTTCCTCTTTACCATGTTTTGCAACCTAGCTACACTGGCTTCCTTGTTCTTCAGCCATGACATCTCATCTTTCCTTTTTATATCTTTGTACTGGCTGCTTCTCATACTTCTCCTCATCTCTGCATCTTAATTTCCTTCACTTCCTTTAAAACTCAGCTCAAAGTTCATCATCAGCAGATGTCAGTCTCCTCAGTTACTAGGACCATCTTCCATGGCCTTTCTCTTTATCATAATTATTTGCATCTTGTCTCCCTCATTAGAATGTGAGTACCTTCAGATCAAAGACAGTACTTTTGTTTTAGCACAGTCTCAGGCACATGTTACATTCTTGAGTCTCTTTTCTCACTTCTAGTAATTATAACAGTGTTCTGTGGAACCGAGTCATTCCTCGAGCAGCTTTAGCCCTTAGAGCAGTTATGTCCTGATTCAAAATCACTTTCCTAGAAACCTAGAAGGAATGCACATATTCCTTAAATTAGGAACACTACAAAAATCAGTGATCTGCCTTCACCTATTTTCTGTTAGTTAGTTTTGACCCAGACTCTCAAAGATACCCCAAAGACCACTAAATAAATTTCAGCATTTAATCTGACATTTATTCTGACAAAAACCAAATACTTAATGAGTTAAGTGGTGTGCATATACGATGTTCAAATATCATTCAATATTGCCAAAGATTCACTGTGAAAACGTGTCAGTAGTTGCTAAAAGAATATTATCTGATATTAATAAAACAGGTTTATTTTACATTCAAGATATACAAAGTTAGATGAGCAAAACCAGAAAAACACTGTATACCCTAACAGCAACATGGGGGTGATGATCAATCTTGATGGACTTGCTCGTTCCATTAGTGCAACAATCAGAGACAATTTTGGGCTGTCTGAAATGGAGAATACCATCTGTATCCAGATCAAGAGCCATGGAGTTTGAACAAATTTCAAGGACTATTCCCTTTAATTTAGGGAAAAAACCTGATATCTTATTGTCTGATCATGTTATCTCTTATACTTTTTGTTTCTTCCTTAAGGATATGATTTCTTTCTCATCACATTTAATTTGGATCAATGTATAACATGGAAACAAAGTAAAGACTGACAGATTGCTTTCTGTGGGGGGAGGGAAGTAAGATTGGGGGAAAATTTGTAAAACTCAAATATAATCTTTAATAAAAGAAAAAAAGATATACAAAGTTGGTAATGACAGTCCTGAAGGAAAAAAAATTGTGTCAAATCTATCTGTTTAAAGAAGCTGTAAAATAAAATCACCAACATTCATCTTACTGTAAAATTTAAAATGAATGAATACAATCCTAGTTCCTCACTTCAATAAAATAGAAGGTCATAATCAAAAGACACCTGGATGTCAATATTTGTGTATCTTAGGCCCAAATCTGATGTTATCTAACTGCATGACTTAGGGCAAATCATTTATTCCTTTCTGAATTTTAGTTTCCTTTTCTATATTATGAGGGATTTGGCTTAGTTGATTTCTAAGCTCTTTTCAGATATAAAACTTAATGAATGTACTGAAACGGGAGTGATAGGGGTATTTATATTGACCCCTAATGTGTCACATGCTCAGAATCCTTGCCAAACAATATTAGTGAATAGTGGTTCCTGCTTGGTCCCTGTGTTGCTGTGACTGGAAATGGTGTCTAAAATGACTGGTTACTAGTTCTGGAACAGACATCCCCTTAATCTATATAAGGGAGAAAAAAAAATCCCCCTAGTTTGATCCAATGACTTGGAACTCTGCAAACTTCTTCTTAGGACTTCTAAAGGGGATGGGGAGAGGTCTCCCCGTCTTCAGTATTCATGGTGGATACTGGCATATGTCTGTGAAAATTGGCCACATCATGAATTTAGGTGTTACTGAGTTGGGGTACATACCTCGAAAGGAGATCACTTAGCTAGAGAAGATTAAGAGGATTCTGCTTCTGAAAGGACTAAAGAACAATGCTAAGCAGAAGATTTGGAATTTTTGAGTTGCCCAAATAGCATTCACCTGAAACAAAAAAGAAGCATTTATTAAACAGTCCTAAAAAGTCCTATTTACCTCCAAGGAGAGTATAAGGTTTGGGTTGCTATTTTATGTTTTAACTATTGGGTAATGCTCTGTGCATTTTTGTGATTGCACAATTGAGTCTCATAACTTGGTAAAAAAGTAGTGAATATTATCTATTTTATGATCCTATATGATTTATGTAGAATATAAAATTGATTAATACTGATTTGGAATGGATTAGGGATCCAAAAATTATTTTTCACTCATATATTGGCCATAACAATGAATACTGATGCTTTGATGGCTTGTATCATAAACTTTCCCTTCTATTAAAGTTTATGCCATGAATAAAAATAATTATGAAGCAGTGTGAGAAATGTGTCCTTTTCCCTTAAATATACACTTCTTATTGATCAAAATAATAATTCTGCCAAGGTATAAATGGGAATGGTAGCAGAAGGATAATACTTACTTCAAGCATGAAGGAATACATCTTAAGAAAACATTCAATACATTTTAAAGCATATTCTGATATATAGGTAATAAAAATATTTAATCTTAATATCCTAATTATAAAATCTCACTGAGAAGAGTCTTAAGACTTTACCACATACCAAATTATTTAAAACAGAATCTGTCCTCTAGACTATGATCTAAGTCCAAAAACAAGAAACATTAGTCACCAAGAGGCAGGACCTCAGTATTTCACTTCATGTCACCTATGGCCAGAAATCTGTGAATTTACAAGTTTTGAAAGCTATGCATAATTTAACATTCTAAATCTAAGATATTCTCCAAGTAAAAAAGGGAAGAAAAATATTCAAGACCTTTAGGATATAAATAAGAACATGAAAAATGAATATGAACACATATGAATGTTATTGAGACTATGGCCCTGAAACAGTATTGAAGGATTTCTCAAAATAACAACTCCACTTGAACTAAGGCTCTTGATACTTCAGGAAATCAGATCTGGAGGTTACCACTCTTAGCGCTTTTAAAAGGGAAAAAAATAGTGGAGTTATGAATAGTCAATTGGGGGGTAGGGTAGGTGAAGAAGATTTCTTTCATGATGAATGTTGAAATGCTTAATATTTGTATATAAAATGTAGAAAGAGGGAGAGAATGTATAATTATAATTAGAAGGTTGTAGGTTCTTTAAAAGCAGTGATGTGAGTATAGTACCAAGTAAGTATGAATTGAGCTACTACTTAGAGCAATATCTGCAATTCACCTAGTTTAATTGGGCAAAAGGAAAAAGCATCACTTTTATCTGAATTCAATTCAGCTAACTTTAAGTGTGCCAGGCAATGTGCTAGGTTCAAGGGATACAAATATATAAAAAACATATTACCCTCAAGAATCTAACCTTCTACCAAGGAGATAAACATGCACACATATAAATAAATATGCAATATACTCAAATTATTTTCCATCAAGAGTTACTGTGAACACCCGGGAGAATCATGAAGGATCTTATTTAGGAATATTTGATCTGAGCCAACAATGAAGCTTGGGATTCCAGGAGGTGGTAGTAACCTGATAGAATTTCTATTCTAGACATGTGATAAGGCATAGAAGCAGGAAATGAAATGCATCTGGCATATAAGAAATAGTTATTAGGCCAGTCTGGTTAGATATTAAAATAAGTGTGCACTGAGAATAAATTTGTTACCTCGATATAACTGCCTCCATTTAATGACTAATTGTTAAATAAGCTGTTTTATGTAATAAAATAAGGACTTGAGTTGTATAGTTTGGCAGTGATGTTACTAGATTTGTCAAACAATGATTAATAGTGACTATTACTCAGATTTCATAAACAATGACATATGTATCCATCAACTTTTTAAAACAATATTTTCCCACAATTGCATAGAACAGTTTTTAACATTCATTTTTTAAATTTTGAGTTTCAAACTCTAACTCTCCTTCCCTATTTGTCATCTTTCCCTCTCCTTGAGACGGTGAGCAATCTGACACAGGTTTTATGTGTGCAATTATGTAAAACATTTCCATCTTAGTCATTTTGTTGAAGAAAATTTGAACAAAAAGAAAGAGAAAAGCAATATGCTTCAGTTTGTATTTAGATTCAGTTCTTTTTCTGGTAGTGGATAGCAGTAGCATTCATCATGAATATTTTGATATTGTCTTGTATCATTATAATGTATCTAAATCAGTCATTGTTATTTATCATACATTCATTGCTGTCACAGTGAACAATGTTCTCCTGGTTCTGTTCACTTCATTCTATATCACTTATATGAGAAATGAGGCCTTTATCAAACATATTTCTTGTAAATTCCCTCCCCCCTATCTATTTTCTACTTTTCTTCTAATTTTGGTTGCATTGACTTGGTTTGTAGAAAAACTTCTAAATTTTGCATAATTAAATTATCCATCTTATATTTCATAATGGCCTTTATCTCAATTTTGGTTCCAAATTCTTCCCTTAAGTGTATGTATACATGCATGCATGCATGTATGTATGTATATCTATCTATATCTATATCTAATCTATGTCTATATCTATATATCTGAGAGGAAAATTATTCCATGTTTGTGGTATCAACCTTATATACCCATTTTGACCTTATATTGGTGTACAGTGTGAGATATCATTTTACGCCTAGTTTCTGCCATATTATTTTCCAATTTTCCATCAAATAAACCCTCATGTTCTTCTATCCCTCATTGTGCTACTTATTCCCTGATAACAATGACTGCTGCTGGTGCTCTTGCTGCTAATCCTCTTATTCTCTCTCTCTTTTTTTAAGGTTTTTGCAAGGCAAACGGGGTTAAGTGGTGTGCCCAAGCCCACACAGCTAGGCAATTATTAAGTGTCTGAGACCGGATTTGAACCCAGGCACTCCTGACTCCAGGGCCAGTGCTCTATCCACTACACCACCTAGCCTCCCCGTAGTCCTCTATTCTCTTTCTCCCTTAGTTTCTGCTAACCACAGTAATATGTAATAAACCTCTTTGGTTCCTAAATACTTCTGGGTCAATTGATATTTTCTGTGGCATTCGTTCATGTTTATGAACCTCTGAACTCTTTATCCAGTCACATTTTTCTGGTCACAGTATAGTGGAAGGAATACCAGGCCTGGATTCAAGAAAACCTGAATTCAAATTAGACCTCAGATATTTGGAAGTCATGAGACCTGGGGCAAGTCATTTAGCTCTAAGTTTTCCCATATGTAAAATGGCAAACCATTCCAGTATCTTTTTTGCTAAGAAAATCCCAAATGTGTCAGGAGAGTCAGACATGTCTGAAAATGACTGAACAACAAATTGATAAATATATATCTAATTAGTATTAGAATAAGTACTAATCAGCACAGATAATGGTAATTATGTTTAGCTCACACACTATTATTTATAGTGTAAAAGACTGCAATATGGAATTAGACTAGAAAGATATAAATTGGATCCAGATGTCAAATAGTGGAGTTTGTATGTCATCCTAGAGACAATGAGGAACCACTCAAATTTCTTGAATTAGAGAGTAACTATTCAGACATTTGTTTTAGTAATAATATTACTGCCGACTCTGTATTAAAGAGGACAAAGACTGGAGTAGTCTAATGACTTTTAGAAACCATGCAACCTCATCTTTACTCCAACAATTTTCTGTCCTATTCTTTTTTTTGCAAGGTAATGTGGTTAAGTGACATGCCTGAGGTCACACAGCTAGGGAATTAATAAGTGTCTGAGGCTGGATTTGACCTCAGGTCCTCCTGATTCCAGGGTCAGTGTTCTAGCCATTGTGCTACCTCTCTGCCTCCAGTCCTATTCTTAATCAATCTTAAGCCTACTCCTCTCCCTTCTCCTTAACCCTATCTATTTTTCTCCTTGTTCTGAGGATAATAATACACTCAACATTATCATCACCTCTTGTTCTACTTAACTCTGTGACATAGTCGATCATCCCTCATTTTAATTATCTCTTTCCTTCAAATCTAAGTCCCTCACAGATTTTCTTGCTTTTGTATTTGTATCCCTAGCAATTCATACAGTATATGAAACTTAATGAAAGCTTAGTAATTTATTTTCATTCTTTTATTAATGTGATTTACTGGAAAAATTTATGTAAAAACAAAGAAAAGCCATTTCTTAATGACTATTTTTAATTGAAATTTTATTTTATTTTTCCAATTATATGCAATAGTGGTTATTCAAAATTCATCCATTTGAAAACATTTATAAATTCCACATTGTTCCACCACCTATAACCCTCCCCTTTTGCAGTAAACAGTCTGAAGTGAAAGGTCAGTCGTGTTTAATAGATTTTTATTATATTATATTAAAATATTTTTATATATTATATTAATTAAAATATATATATTATATATTAATCATGTTGTGAAAGAGGAATTTGAACTAAGGGGAAAGAAAAAAAACATGAGAAAGGAAGGAAAAAATAAAAGAAGTTTTAAGAAACATAATATTCATTCAGACTCCATGGTTTTTTCCTTCTGGATGTGGATGGCATTGTCCATAATATGTCTCTCAGGGTTGTCCTTGATTTCTGAACTTCCAAGAGCTACATCCAGAAAAGTTGATCTTCTCGCAATGTTATTATTAATGTAAACAATGTTCTCTTGGTTCTGTTCATTTCACTCAGTATCAATTCACGTAATTCTTTCACAAGTTCAACCACTCATCATTTCTTATAGAACAATAGTACTTCATAACATTAATATATTATAATTTGTTCAGCCATTCCCCAAATGATGGGCATACATTCAATTTCCAATTCTAAGTCACTAAAAAGAGTTACCATAAATATTTTTGAACATGTGAGAATTTTCTCATTTTTTATGATTTCTTTGGGATATAGACCTAGTGTTGTTAGCAGTTTTATTGCTCTTTGGGCATACTTCCAGATTGCTCTCCAGAATTATTGGATCAGTTCACAACTCCACAACATTGTCATTGATTATTTTCCATTTTTGTCATCTTAATCAACTGACAGGTAAGATGTGATTGTCTTATTATGCATTTCTCTAAGCAATAATGATGTGGAGCTTTTCATCTGACTATATATAACTTGAATCTCTCTTCATCTGAAAACTGCCTATTTATATTCTTTGACTGACTTTGCAATCTGATTTGATTCAGTTTTCTCTATATTTTCAAAATGAGTCATTTGACAGAAACACTAACTGTGAAAATTATTTCCCAGATTTCTGTTTTCCTTCTAATCTTGGCTACATCGTGCAAACTTTTAAAATTTAATGTACTCAAAAATCATTCATTTTTCAATTTATAGTGTGTTCTATTTCTTGTTTGATCACAAATTTCTCTCCTCCCCATAGTCAGATAGAATGTTTCCTGCTCTCTTAATTGGTCCATGTCTAAATCCTGTACTGATTTTGACCTTATATTGGTATAGGGTGGGAGATGTGGATCTATGCCTAGTTTTTACAATGTTCAGTTTTTCAAGAGTTTTTGCAAAGTAGTAAGTTCTTATCCCAGAAGTTAATGTATTTGGGTTTGTCAAACAGTACATTATTGTAGTCATTTGTTACAGTTTCTTTTGTACCTATTCTATTCCTGTGACCCATTTCTCATTCCTTAACCAATACTAGGCAATTTTGATGACTGATATTTTATAATATAGTTTTAGATCTGGTATAGCTAGGCCACCATTCTTTGCATTTTGCTTCAATCAATTCTATTGTTCCTCAATAAGAATATAATTACTGTTTTTTCTAGCTCTGTAAAATAATTATTTGGTAATTTGATTGGTATGGCACTGAATAAGTATTTTTAACTTGGATAGAATTGCCATTTTTATTATATTATCTTGGCCTAACCATGAACACTTGTCATTTTTCCAGTTGTTTAGGTATGATTTTATTTGTGTGAAAAGTATTTTGCAATTGTGTTCTTATAGTTTCTGGGTTTATGTTGGAGAGGTAGATTCTCAAGTATTTTATATTGTCTACAGATACTTTAAATGGAATTTCTCTTTCTAGTTCTTGCCCTTGGGCTTTATTGTTCATTTTATATACTGCCACATCACTGAAGATGTTAACTGCTTCCAAAACATTTTAGTTGATTTTCTAGGGTCCTCTAAGTATATCACATAATCTGCAAAGAATGAAAGTGCTGCTTTTTCAGTGCCAGTTCTAATTCCTTCAATTTCTTTTTCTTTTCTCACTGCTAAAGTTAGCATTTCTTTTTTTTTATGTTTTTGCCAGGCAATGGGGTTAAGTGTCTTGCCTAAGGCCACACAGCTAGGTAATTATTAAGTGTTCGAGGCCAGATTTGAACTCAGGTACTCCTGACTCCAGGGCTAGTGCTCTATCCACTGCGCCACCTAGCTGCCCCTAACCCCCCCCCCCCCCCATTAAATACTAAATTAGTAATACTAAAAATTAAAGGAGAAATTAATAAAATTGAAAGTAAGAAAACTATTGAATTAATAAATATAACCAAGAGTTGGTTATAAAAAAACCAACAGATAGATAAACTTTTGGTTAATTTGATTAAAAATAAAAAAAGTATAAAACCAAATTGCTAGCTTCAAAAATGAAGTTGAAGTCACTACTAGTGAGGAGGAAATTAAAATAATAATTCAGAACTATTTTGCCCAAGTGTATGCCAATACATTTAATAATCTAAGTGACAGGGATGAATATTTGCAAAAATATAAGTTGCCCGGTTTAAATGAAATGGACATTAAACACTCTATCTCAGAAAAAGTAATTCAACAAGCTATCAATGAAGCCCCTCAGAAAAAATTCCCAGGGCCAGATGGATTCAGAAGTGAATTCTATAAAGCATTTAAGGAACAAATGATGGACATCCCTTCAATTTCCAATTCTTTCCCACTGCAAACAGAGATGCTATTAATAGTTTTCTACTAGTGATATTTTTACCTTTTTTCATGATCTCCTTAGAATATAGACGCAGAAGTGGTATTGGGGGATCAAAGGGTATGCAACTCATTCCAATTCTATGTAAAGTGTTTGGAAAAAAATAGGTAAAGACAGAACTCTGCCTAATTCCTTCTATGACAGCAATATGGTATTGATACCTAAACCAGGAAGAGTCAAAACAGAAAAGGAAAATTATAAACCAATTTCTCTAATGAATATAGATGCAAAAAATCTTTGTAAAAAGTCTTAGCAAGGGGCAGCTAGGTGGTGTAGTGGATAAAGCACCGGCCTTGGAGTCAGGAGTATCTGGGTTCAAATCCGGTCTCAGATACTTAATAATTACCTAGCTGTGTGGCCTTGGGCAAACCACTTAACCCCATTTGCCTTGCAAAAACCTAAAAACAAACAAACAAAAAAACCAAAGTCTTAGGAAAATGATTACATCAAGTTATCATTAGTATGATACACTATGACCAAGCAAGATTTATTCCAGGAATGCAGGATTGGTTCAATATTAGGAAAATTGTCAGTGTAATTGACTATATTAAGAACAAAACTAAGAGAAATCATATGATTATCACAATAGATTCTGAAAAAAGCCTTTGACAAAATATAGCACTCATTCCTACTGAAAACACTAGAGAGCATAGGAATAAATGGTTAGAATGATAAGCAGTATCTATCTGAAATCATCAACAAGTATTACATGCAATAGAGTTAAACCAAACGTATTCCCAATAAAATTAGGGGAGAAACAATGATGCCTTTATTACCACTACTATTCAATACTATATTAGAAATGTTAGCTTCAGCAATAAGAGAAGAAATAGAAATTGAAGGAATTAGAATTGGGAAGGAAGAAACTAAACTCTCACTCTTTGCTTTGCAGGTAACATGATGGTATACCTAGAGAACCATAAAAACTCATCTAAAAAACTACTGGAAATAATTAGCAATTTTTGCAAAGTCGTAGGATATAAAATAAACTGAAATAAATCCTCAGCATTTCTAAATATTACTAGCAAGATACAGCAGCAAGAGTTAGAAGGAGAAATCTACCTGCCAAAGCAGACTTAGCAACTCTATGAAAGCAACTATATCTTTTCACATAAATAAAATGGATCTAAATAACTGGGCAAATATCAACTTCTCATGGATAGGCTGAGTTAATATAATAAAAATGACTTCTACCTAAGTTAAACAGCTTATTTAATGCCATACCAATCAAACTTCTAAAAATTAATTTGGTAAGCTAGAAAAAATTGGGGAATATTTAAATAAATTTTGGTATATGTGTGATGGAACATTTGTTCTATTAGTAATCAGGTGGGATGGGATTTTAGAGAAGCTTGGAAAAACTTTCATGAATTGATGCTGAGTGAGATGAGCACAAACAGAAGGCCATTATGTCCCCAACATAGGGATGATGATCAACCTTAATGGATTTGATCACTCCATCAGAGCAATAATCAGAGACAATTTTAAGATAACTGTGATGGAGAATACCCTCTGTATCCTGAGAAAGAACTGTGGAATTTAAACAAAGAGCACATATTATTACCTTCAATTTTTAAAAAGTTGTATTATGAAGCTCAAAATTTTGCTATCTCTAATAATTTATTTCTTCCTCAAGGGTATGTTTTTTCTCTTAACGCATTCAATTTTGATCAGTGCAAATCATGGAAACAATGTAAAGACTATCAGACTGTCTTCTGTTGTGGGAAGGAGGAGGGAAGGGAAGGGAAGGAGGGGGAAAATTGTAAAATTCAAAACCTTACAAAATGTTTAGTAAGAAAGGATTTGTATATAATTGAAAAACAAATAAAATGTTTATATTTTTAAAAATATTTCATTGCCTTTCTTATCCCTTTTATTAAGATCTATTTTTCCTTTTGCTTTGTCTGAGATCAGGATTGCTACCCCTATTCTTTTTAATTTCAATGAAGCATAATATATTTTGTGCCAGTCTTTTACCTTAACCCTATGTGTATCACTCTGCTTCAAATGTGCTTCTTGTAAACAATATATTGTAGGATTCTGATTTTCAATCCATTCTGTCATCTGCTTCTATTTTATGGGAAAGTTCATCCCATTCATATTTACAGTTAAGATTGTTAACTCTGTATTTCCCTCCATGTTATCTTTCCCTATTTATACTTTTCTCTTTTCTTTCCCATTATCTCTCTTCATACTTTCCCTTTCAATTTTTCTTTTTAATTTTAACTTTAACTTTATTTTTACTTTCACCTTTCAATTTAACAGTCCCCTTCTTCCACATAGAGCATCAAATCCAATCGAGAATACATGTTATGCCCTGTTTGAATCAAATCTCTTGAGAGTAGGATTTACTCACTTGTCCATGCCCTTCTTTCCTTCTACTATAATAAATCTATGTGTCTCTTCATGTGCTATTACTTATTCTCTAATGCCTATCTTTCTTCTAATATGTTCCTTCTGTCTATATCTTGTCCCTAAAATTCCTCTATCAAAATATTTTTTATCTGTCTTGATAGAAGTACATTATTCAGTGGTTGATTGATTTATTGATTGATGATAGATAAGCAACATTATCTGAGCCACTAAGTACACTCCCCTCTTCTGTCCCATTAGAAATACACCTCAAGAGTCATAGATAGCATCAAATGATAATATTTATACCACACTGTCTTGTCAAGAACCTTCTATGGTCATATAACCCTCATGAGCTAAAGTATCATGGAAAGCAAAATCATTTCATGAACCATTTATAGCCTCCCTTCTAAGTAAATTCTCTCTAATTTGTAGCTAAAGAATCAAATGAAGCAAAATCAATTCATGATCCATTTATGACCAGTCCCTCTAAGTACATTCTCTCCCTCTGTGTCCGTAACATAACTATAGCAGTATAACCATTGTTAACTAAACTATCTAGTAAAATAAGATCACTTCATGATTTAATTATGTACAGATGCTCTAATTTCTTTTCTCCTTCTATCCCTTTTGTCTCATAATAAACATTGCTTCATAGCTTACTTATACCCATATCCTATAAGTACAATCTCCTCAATTCTATTCAACCCTCATTAGCTAAGGTATTGGCTGAAGGTGCAACACTTTCCTGGTCATCCTATACCTATACCTATGCCTCCTCTCTAAGTCTGTTTCTTTGAAAGATCCTAAGAAAAATATATTTCTCAAGAATTACAAATATTATCTTATTTTGTAAGGATACACACACACACACACACATATGTGTATACACACACACATACACTCTAAATATTCTTGACTAGGGTTTTTTCCCCTTTCTGTTTACCTTTTTACTCAACTCTTGAGTCTTAAAAGCCTAGTATAACCCCAAGTTTATATTAAAGTTTATATCTACAGACTTAATTCTTCCTTAATTACATAAAATATCATCAATCGTAGATATATCATATGTGTGTATGTTTACATGGCACACTGGATAAAGCACTCTGTTTGCTATCAAAAAATCTCATCTTCTTGAGTCCAAATCTGGTCAAGTCACTGTTCCCATTTTTTTTCAACTGTAAAATGAACTGGGAAAGGATATGGAAAACCACTCCAGTACTTATTGCCAAGAAAACCCCAAATGGGATCTTGCAGAGTCAGCCACACCTAAAACAACACATACACAGTTCATGGGTATGTTGCTTTAAAGTTTATAAAATGCTTTGCAAATGTTGTCTCACATGCTATTATTATCCTCATTTTACATAGGAAGTAATTTAGGAAAACAAGGGTTTAAATGATTCACCTAGGGTCATAACAATTAAGTGTCTGAGACTGAATTTAAATTCATTTCTTCCTAACTACAGACTCAGTACTGTCTCTGCTATGCCATTTTCTTTGCTTTTCATTTTGATTCGGGCAAGGCAAAGTAGTTAAGTGACTTGCCCAGAGTCACACAACTAGATGATTATTAGGTGTCTGAGACCAGAGTTGAACTCAGGTTCTCCTGACTCCAGGTCCAGTGCTCTATCCACTGTGCCACCTAGATAGCCCTGCTATCCCATTTTTTTTAGGTTTTTTCAAGGCAAATGGGGTTAAGTGGCTTGCCCAAGGCCACACAGCTAGGTAATTATTAAGTGTCTGAGACCGGATTTGAACCTAGGTACTCCTGACTCCAGGGCTGGTGCTTTATCCACTACGCCACCTAGCTGCCCCCTGCTATCCCATTTTCACAAATATTAATACTGAATAAGCTGATTTATTCAAGCAAATTTCAATAAAATCAGAAAAGTTTTTAGAAAAATATTAGAAAGTATAGAGAAAGAATAAGCTCTTTATATGAGTGAAATGAAATCTAAAGTGACCCCTATTTCACTGAAGGAGAAATTCCAAGAGATCTTCAGGAAGTCCAACTGAAAACTATGATAATAACAATAGTCAACATAAATGTATATACATATATGTATGTAAAAGTGTGTATACTTAAATTGTGTCAACTATATGTAAGACACTACTATTATTATACTCACCTACAAATGAGGAAATTAAAGCCAAGATTAAGTGACTTGATCAATGTCACACGACTAGTAAGTATCTGAGTCAATAAGTCTTCTTAACTTTAAAGCTCAACTAGACAATAAAGATCTAGTGATTTTATACTAAGGAGCTGGCTTCTTCTACATGTTGACAGCTTCCAAAGTGTTTTCCTATCTATAAGTCTAGAAGCAGTCCTAAAAAGAGACTAGAATTATGCCTGCCCTCATGATCAAAAAAAAAAGTATTGTCTCCCTTCTTCAAAACTCTAATATTAACTCTACCATATGTCAATATTCTCTCCACCCATCTAAAGTTATGCTTAATCAGCAACACACAAAATTTCCCAAGTATGGAATATGGCTTATACTTTCTTCTGCATTCCTATTAACACCCAATATTCATAGAGCTTGGTTTAACTATCAGTTGAGACAACATGTCACCCTACTTTCTATTCATTCTTAGAAATTCAGTGAATTTCAGTGAATGGTTGTCTGAATATTTATAAAAGGAAAGACTTTAATCCAAGGACATTATTTTTTTTCACATTTTTATGATAATCATGTTGTAAAAGCAAACAACCCCCCCACACACACACATGCACACACACACACACACACACACACACACACACACACACACAGAAAGGGAAATCTTAAGAAAAATAAAGTGAGAGAATAAATATGTTTCAGTCTATATTCAGATACCATCATTTCTGTCTTTAATCATAAATCCAGAGAAATTGTTTCAAAATTTTTTCCCACAGTTAATTTTGCTACCTGTATTTCCCTCCATTCAATTCTCCACTCCCCATTTATTCTATTCTCTTTCTTTTCACTCTGTCCCTCATCAATATTGTGCTGTATCTGACTACCTTCTCCCATGATCTTCCCTCTCTTCTGTCACCTACAGCCCCTCTTCCCATCTCCTTTAGGGTAAAATAGATTTCTATACCCTATTGAGTGTGAATGTTATTTCTTCTCTGACTTCAGATGGCTCATTCACTCCCTCTCAGTTTCCACCTCTTCTATTGAAAAACCTTTTTCTTTCTTCTTCTATGTAAAATATCTCCTTTCCCTTTCCCCCAGTATATTCCTTTTTTGCTGATTAACTCCATCTTTATAGTACATTATACCTTCAAATACAACTTCCTCCTGTGCTTTATCTATATATGCTCCTTCTAACTACTCTAATAAATGAGGTTATGAGTTATCAGAATCATCCTCCCATGCAGGAATACAAGCAGTTCAATATCATTAAGGCCCTAAAAATTTGCCCTTCCCATCCAACCTCTGTATGCTTCATCTGATTCTTGTACTTGAAGATCAAATTTTATGTTCAGCTCTGGTCATTTCATCAGGAAAATTTGAAAGTCCGATTTTTCATTGAATGTTCATCTTTTCCCCTGAAAAAGGATGTTCAGTTTCATTGAATAATTGATTCTCAGTTGTAATCCAAGCTCTTTTGCCTTACAGAATGCTATATTCCAAACCCTATGAGCCTTTAATGTAGATGCTGCTATATACTATGTAATTCTGACTGTAGCTTCATGATATTTGAATTCTTTCTCTCTGGCTATTTTCTCCTCGTCTTGGGAGTTCTGGAATTAAGTTATAATATTCCTGGCAATTTTCCTTTTAGAATCTCTTTTCAGGAGGTGATTGGTGGATTTTCTCAATTTCTATTACTCTCTCTTTTTAGGATATCAGGGCAATTTTCCTGGATTATTTCTTGAAAAATGATGTCTAGGCTCTTTTTATGTTCATGCATTTCAAGTAGTCCAGTGATTTTTAAATGATCTCTCTGGATCTGTTTTCCAGTTCAGTTGTTTTTCCAGTGAGATATTTCACATTTTTCTTATGGTTTTTCATTCTTTTAGCTTATTATTTCTTGATTTCTCACAAAGAAATCCCTCTGTTTCCCTTAACTCCATTTACATTTGAAGGCATTATTTTTTTCAGAGAGCTTTTGTATCTCCTTTTCATCTGGTGAATTCTGCTTTATGAAGCATTCTTCTCCTCTTTGGTCTTTTGTACTGCTTTTTCCATTTGACCTAACCTGGTTTTTAAAGATGTTATTTTCTTCAGTATTTTTTTGTATCTCCTTCACCAAGCTGTTGACTTGGTTTTCATGATTTGCCTTCATGGCTCTCATTTCTCTTCCCAATTTTTCCTCTCCCTCCCTTATTTGATTTTCAAAATCTTTTTTGAGCATTTCCATAGCCTGAGACCAATTCATAATTTTCTTGGAGGTTTTGGATATATATGTTTTGACTTTGTTATCTTCTGAGTGTGCATTTTGACCCTCCATAGGTCCAAAATAATTGTCTATGGTCATATATTTTCTTCTGTTGTTTGCTCATTTCCCAATCATATGACTTGATTTTAACTCCTTGTTAAGATGGGGTTCTGCTTCCTGGGTTGAAGACACACTTGTCTAAGTTTTTAAAGGTATTTGCAGGTGTTTTCAGGACCCCCCCCCCCCAGGGACCTCAATTCCTTCAAGGTTTTATGAGAGGCTCTGTTCTCCTGGCCTGTGTTCTGTTTGGGAATGACCACAAGCTCTTCCCTCTGCCCTGGAATTGTAAAGAGACCCTCTCTTCTGCTATAGTACATTATACCTATATATACTGCTATGGCAGTAAAACTCCTTTCCTGAGATCAGCACAGATTGTGAGCTGAATCTGAGTAGGGGCAAAGTCACAGAGTCCTGCCTCAGAGACAGCAAAGGTTCTGCAATCTCCCTGATCCCTTTATTGTCCATGGGCTGAGTGTACTCTGGAAGCAACTTCTGGTTGATTCCACATGCCTGATCCTGGTTCCAGGGGTCAGGGCTTTGCTGAGGCCTGCACTGCACGGGTTCCATGCTCACTCTGGTGCAGCAGTTTTCCTGATGACCCTCCAAGCTGTCCTTGGCAATCTCTGAACTTTAAATCTGGGATCTACCCCTACTGTCGCAGATGCAGACACCCCCAGGGACCCAGGTACACTGTGGGCTGTACATGGATGGCTGGAGCTGGTTTGCTACAGCGTGGTCCAGGCTGCTCTTTAGATCCTATTTAACTCTGGTAAAACAGACCCTTTCCAAGAATCTTCCAAATTATCTTGTACTGGAAAATTGTTTCACTTAGTCTTTCTGTGGGTTCCACCACTCTAGAATTTGATTAGCATCATTATTTAAAGGTTTTTGGAGTGGTCTGGGGAAGAACTTCCTGCCTTTGTGATTTTGTGACAACTTAGCTCCCCAAAGGACATTCTTTAAAATAATACTGTACCTTTAGGATTAGATGAGGATAGAGGACAGACTCGAGAAGGCAGGCTGAAAGCAACATTTTGCCAATCTCTTTCAACATATTCCCACCCCCCCCACCAAACAATTAAAAAAAATCTAAAAAATGCATCAAATCAAATCCTAGCCAAGAAGTCAATTAAAAATCTCAATGAGTCATTTTTCTAGCTCACAGCAGCTTAGAAATACAGAAAGAGTTTTGAAGACACTTGGGTAGAGATTGACTAGGAATATAACGTGGCAGAAATGGCATCAGGAGTAGCAGCAGCACCTGGCTGAGGCAATGACAGCAGTAGAAATAAAGAGCCTAGTAGTCAGGGGCAGTATGGGAACTGAGTACTTGGTTAGAAAAAGAGAGACCAGAAGACCTCTGTACTAGTCCTGGGTATAAAAAGAGGTACCATCTGGTATTTTTCTAATTACATATACTCCATCACTTATACACAATGCTGGGTCACAGTTTCTGGGTAGAGAAGGGAGCAGGCATAGTCATAAGGAAGCAGCCCACCTCAGTAAGGACCAGAGCACAAGTCAGGAGGGCACTAAGCCCCTCCCAGATCACTCTGGCTTCCAAGCACTGAAAATTTACAAACTCCCTCCCCCACTGAGCTTTGAAAGCACAAAAAGACACAATTTCAGATCAGATGGTGAGGAAAATTGGGGGGGAATAATGAGTTATGCAAGAAAATAAATCCTTTAAAAACCAGCAGCTAGGTGACACAGTGGTAGAGTACTGGCCCTGAGTTCAAATCTTACCTCAGACACTTGATGCCTACTATCTGTGTGATCATGGGCAAGTCACTTAACCACGATTGCTTTAAAAAAAAAACCCAAACATACAGAATTAGAGAAATTTTTTTAAATGGTACCAAAATGCTGAAGAAAATAACTCCTTATTAATTACAATTGGACAAGTAGAAGCTAATGGGACATCAAAAAACAATTTTTAAAAACGCAGGAGACTGGAGAAATAGAAGAGAGTGAAAATGTCACATAAAAACAACTTATTTGAAAAATATAACAAGGAGAGATAATTTAAGAATTTTTGAACAACCAGAGAGGTATAATTTTCAAAAAAAGGTTAAACACCATCTTTTTTAAAAATGATAGAGAAAAATTTCTCAAATATCTTAGAACCAGAAGCTAAAGTAGAAATTGATAAAATCCCCAGTTACATCCTGAAAGGAATCTCAAAATTAAACTCCCAGCAATATTATAGCCAAATTCCAGAACTCCTAGTTAATCCTAAAAGAAATAATTCAAATTCTATGGAGTCACAGTTAGAATTATGCCAGATTTAGTCACTACTACTAAAAAAATGATATTCTAAGAGAAGGCAAGGGAGCTAGGATTTAAACCAAAAATCCCTTACCCAGAAAAACTGAATATAATCTTATAGGAGGAAAACTGATATTTAATTAAAAAGAGGATTTCCAAGCATTCCTGATGAAATGATCAAAGTTGAATAGAGAATTTGACCTTCTCAGAAGATATAAAAACATGGAAATTCATATGGGACTTAAAATTAAACTGTTTACATTCCTATATAAGAAGATTATAAAAGTAATTCCTAAGAACTTTACTTTCATAGGGCAATTGGAAGCTTAGTATACTTGCAGGGTATGAGAGTAAGTCTATTATGTTGAGATAATCTCAGAAAGAAAATGGAAGGGTATGAAAAAAGAATGCCATTGGAGAAGGGGGAAAGGAGAGTGGAAAATGGGGGAATTACCTCACATAAAAGAAGATAAGAAAGAATTTCTATAATATACAGGAAAATTGAGGGGAGAGAAATAATACTTGAACCTCACTCTCAACCTAAGTGGTTCCAGGATGGAAGAATACATATATACACATTGATGGACACAGAAATTCATCTAACTCAACAGGCAAGTTAGAGAAGGGATTAAGCGAAAGAGTTTTGAGGAAGGGACAGGGTAAAAAAAGAGAAGCATAAATAGGACAAAATAAGATGACAGGAAATATTCAGTAAGAAATCATAATTTTGCAGTGAATAAAATGAATTTATTACCAAATAAGAAAGAGGGGGCATTAAGAAAAGTAAAATGGATAACTTTTATTACATTAAATTTAAAAGGTTTTACACAGACAAAACCAATACAGTCAATATTAAAAGGAAAGAAGGAAACTGGGGGAAAATTTTAATAACAACTTTCTCTGATAAAGATCTCATTTCTCAAATATGTTTGTGTGTGTGTGCACACACACACACATATATGCATATATTACTCCATAAAATTTATAAGAATATTAGTCATTTCCCAATCGATAAATTGCTAAAGCATATGAACAGGCAGTTTTCAAGTAAACAAACTAAAGCTATCTAAAATTATGAAAAAAAGACTCAAAATATTAATGATTAGAAAAAACAAATTAAAACATCTATCATATTGGCTGATATGAAAGAAAAGGAAATAGTAAATATTGGAAATGGGACACTAATGCACTGTTGTTGAAATTGTGAACAACTCTACACTGGTGAACAATTTACAACTATGTCGAAAAGGCATATCAACCAGAAATAACACTACTAGGTTTATATCCAATGACAATTTTTTTAGAAAGGGGAAATGTTCTATATATAGTGGTAAATAGAAAACTGGGGGGATGCTCATCAATTAGGATTGGAATACTTTTGTGCTATAAGAAATGATGAACAGAGTGCTTTCCAAAAACCTCGTAAGACTGACATAAACTGATACAAAATGAAGTGAGTAGAACCAGTAAAACATTGTATACAGCAACAACAATATTGTTTGATTATCAGTTGAGAATGACTTGGCTATTCTTAGCAATACAAAGCTATAAGACAATTCTTAAAGACTTCTGATGAAAAATTACTACACACCTCCAGAGAAAGAACTGATGGAAACAATGCATATTGAAGTATACTGTTTGGTCTTTTTTTTTTTTACTTTAATTATCTTGGGGTTTTTTTGCCTGTTTTCTTTTACAACATGACTAATAGGGAAATGTGTTTTGTATAACTATGCATGTATAAACTCCATCAATTGCTTGCCTGCTCAATGAGGGAGAAAGGGAGACTGTGGGAAAGAACTGGGAACTTAAAACTGTAAAAATGGTAGGCTAAATTTATTTTTACATGCAATTGGAAAAAAATCCTATCTTAAAAAAGGAAACATAAAAATGAATTAATACTGAACATATATGCACCAAATAAGAGCAACTAAATTATGGAATAAATTAGAGTTACAAGAGGAAGTAAAAAGTAAGACTACACTTTTAATAGAACTTAATTTATCCCTGGCAGAACTTGATGAATCAAATTATGAAATAAATAAATAAGAATTTTAGGACAGTTACTTATGAATGAGACCTTTTTATAACATAAAAATAAATAAAAAATAATTGAAATAAGAGAGTGCATATGAATTGGGAAATGGCAAAACAAACTTGTATTAGAATGAAATGTGTTACTATTATTAGGTCACTTGAAATTATGAAAAGACAGCTCTGGGAACACTTACATGGACTGACTAAAACCACTTTAGTATAATAAAAATATCACTCTAATGGCAAACAACATAGAAAGATCTAATTACTCTGATCAGTGGGAAGGAAAGACAAAAAGGAATCAATGAAACTGACTAATGGCCTTGGATTTTTCCATTTTCCATTTTACTTTTTATTTATTTAAGGCAATGGAGTTAAGTGACTTGCCCAAGATCAGAGAGCTAGGCCATTATTAAGTGTCTGAGACTGGATCTGAATTCAGGTCCTCCTGACTCCAGGGCTGGTACTCTATCTACTGCACCACCATATGCCTCATGGCCTTGGATTTTTAAATAGACTTAATACACGACTATATTAAGCTCTCTAGTCACACAAGGTAGGAATTCAATTACTTTTCTGCCATGTTACAACTTTCAGAAAATTTATGTGAAAGCCTTATCTCCTTACCAGACTAATTGTTCTATCTTCTCTAATTTTTCCAACAGCTAGTTAGTTGACTATATACATTTCTTTTGATATTCCATGTACAGTTAGCAATTTAAACTTTCTGACTTCAGTAAGTTGATAGATCTTTCAATCATACTATGTTTTATGATTATTTTGCAAATTAAGTGTCATGAAATAGAGTTTCAGTGAATATAGTGATTATGAAAAACCTGCCCCAAAATGTCTCTTATTGACTGTATTGGATCAGATCTTGACATGGAGAAAATCTCTGCATTTCAAAATTATCAAATGTTCCATTCACAAAAGTTTGCATAAATAATTAAAACAATAAATAGAAAAAACACAATTTAGTCATTGGAGTACCTCACTTCAAATTCATCAAAATAGGAAATGGTATAAAGGTTTCATCTCTTTTCTCATAGTTGACTATTGTCTAGAAATCTCTAAAGACTCATTACTCATCAGTTCCCACACTGTTCTTTCACCCCTCTTTATCAAAGTTTTTAATTTTATAATTTCATCAGACCCTCAATGATTTATGAGTTTTTAAAGTTGTGGTTTATATATTTAAGAAATGAATTATATGATTCCTTTAAAATTTACATTGGTTGATTTGCAAAAAAATGTTTTGTTTGTTTTTCTGCAAGAACAGTGACCTGGACAGGAGTTAAAATTGGGTCATCTTTTCCTTTACCAGTGATTTTAGGAAATTGCTTCTCAGGTCTAGAATTATTCAGTTTGTGTCCTGAAGAACAATGCTTGCTATTTTATTGTTCAAAAAGAATGTGGCAATGTGTAGTATGTTAAGGAATTTGAAATCTGGTCAAACTCTGTCGCACCCCACTCCATCAGTGACATCATTAGCTATCTTTACTCAGTAGAATGGGCAAGTGTCCACAATGATGGGGTTCTTATAGAATCTTTGGAGGCAATAAGACAGATTGAGGGAAAGAAAATAGAAATTGACAGAGTCATTAAGAGGGAAGAAGGGGATGGGAAAGAGTAGGCAGTCAGGAAGTAAGAAAGGTGGAAAGATGGGAAGAGAAAAAGGTGGGAAAGAAGGAAGGAAGGAGCATCTTTTCTCTGTAAGTCTTTTAGAAATTTCTTTCTTTCTCATCTTTATTCTACATTTTCACAAATGTGGTTGTGTTAGAAAGTATCTTACAATCAACAAAAATATCCACTATTATCTGGCATTTGTCTAATTTTTTTTACTAAGGATTTGAAAGTTAATAATGTTAAATCATTTCACTTTAATTTCTGCCAAGTTATGACAAGCAATCAAATAATAATATTTTTATTGGTAGTGATAATTTCTCATTTAACATTTTATGGAATTTGTATGGTGAGGAATTTCTCCCTCCTAATATAGATAGATCTGCTTTGTAACTGTTATTCAGTAAGTTTCCTAAGGGATGGTGAGATAAAGTGACTTGCATATACTTACACAGTTAGTTTGTATCAGAAACAGGACTTGAACCAAAGTCTTTCGGACTACTAGGCCTGGTTTTCTGTTTACTTCACTGCCTCTGGAAAATTTATTGCATTTATGGAATTTTGGAATTATGTGACATTAAGCAACATTCTGAAGTTGTATGTTTACAGATAGAATGGATTAAAAAGTAGAGATGAGTATATCCTACTGAAAGTATCCCTCTAAATATACTCATTTCATTGTGTGTGGGAGATCTTATGATGGCACGTTTTATTTGCACAAATAGAATGCAATATTGCCTTACTATCTTGCCTCCTTTTTCTGTGGTCATGGAAGAAAGGAGACCTTTGCCAAAAGTAAACACAGAACCATTTCTTGAATCAGAGTCCTTTATTTTGCAAACATAATAAATTATCTTTGGAGTTAATTATCTTTTGAAGTATATTATAATACCTTCTTGAAGGCATTGGAAAATTTACAGGACTGTATTATCTGTGTATTTCTTATTTCTGGAGAGCATTACTCTGAAGTTTCTGTGAGAAATCTCAGAAGGTGCAATTTACAAATTAAAAAGTGCCTCAATCGTTTCCTGAGATCAGACCACAAACCAAACACTCAAATCTTATCTTTCTTCAAAGCAGGTTTTTGTACTTACCCCAATTCCCAAGACATCCAACTAGATTAAATGAAGTGAGGAAATTGGGGGCTGCCTGTAGAAATTCCCTGACAAATTCTTCAAACTTCCTTTATTTAAGGCTTCTAATTGAATTTCATTTGCTGAAAGTCAGTGCTCGTCTGAAGGCAAACTTCAAATCTATTACTTGCCAGTTCTATTTATATGTCTATGAAGTAGATCATTGTAACAAATATAGATGTGCAATAAGTATAAAGTTATTTCATGATTTCTCAAAATTTTATGATTGCCTTTCCTACTTCCTCTTAGAATAATGGCCCCTCTGTGCAATCTGAAGACCATTCACTCTATCTTTAGTATTTCTTTAACAACTTCAGCAGATCTTAATTTATTAAAGACACACCAGAAGTAGTCTGTAAACAATTCACAGAATGAAGCTTATTTGCAAAATGTTGACAACTTGAACAAAAAGTAAATTACTTCTGAGATCACTTGGTAAATGCAAGTACATGTATTATTGGTTTTTTTCTCTTTACTTTCTACCTTCATAACTCTTCCCTTCTTCTCTTCTCTCTCTCCCTCCCCAATTTGGCAAGAACCTGGACTTGGTACCTATAATGGAAACTGGCTTACAGCAAACTGAACACAGAGAATGTCAGTTTGCTGAGGGGAAGGGCCAACAAGGAGGAGTTTCTGTACAGGAGGAGTTTTTAGACCAGGCTCCAGCAATGACTCAAACTTATACTTTCTCAGCAAACAAATCCACTTTACAAGAGGAAATATATGCATGCTGCTTCTTTGGCATGTGCTGGATTAGTCTGGAAGGGTGATACTGAGCTCTCTTCAGCTAAAATGTAACTGAGCACTTTCATCTAGGAAAAAGACAAATTCTTCCTTGCTCAAAATTCTTTCCTTTTTATGGGGACAGCTAGGTGTCAAAGTGGATAGAGCACTGAGCCTAGAGTTAGGAGGACCTGAGTTCAAATGTGACATCAGACACCCAATGCTTACTGCACTGTGTGACCTTGTGCAAGTCACTTAAACCCTTTGCCTTGCACAAAATGAAAAATGCTTTCCTTTTATAATGAACTTTTGATAGCCTTAGGGTAAATAGTAATTTCAATCTTCGATATTCATTTGGGAATCTTTTGTAGATGAGTAGCTAGTATGACTGTCATACAATTTTTTTTAGATTTTTATAGAAATGTGCATTTAATAAGATGATATAGCTTGTGCAGTTGGTACATCACCACCCAACCTTTCTCCCACCAGTCTTCATCCATTCAGAGTTTAAGGAAGAGTACAGGATAGAGCACTGGCTCTGGAATCATGAGGACTTGACTTCAAATCCAGCCTCAGAAACTTAATTTTGCCCAGCTGTGTAATCTTGGGCAAGTCACTTAAGCCCATTGCCTTACATAAATGTAAAAAAATTTTAAAAAGGAAGAGTTCAACTCAAAGTTAGAGTACTCTTCTTTCCTAGATGTCGATTTTCCTCTTTTGTTGAACATAATCATGCTATGTCCCTTAAGCATAGTATAGCTTCTGTTCGGGGTCTTTGTAAAGTCTTGAGTTTGCCTTTACTCAGTGTCTACTTTTTCCTCAGTTCCCAATGTAGACATTGATCAGCTATAATTAGATGTCTCTTTCAATTCTCCAAAGTTCACAAGATCTTAAAAGGAGAGGGGAAGAGGCCAAGACCAAGGTTCTTCTACTTCCCACTTCCTGCGAGTAATTCTTTCTCTGGAGCTTGGTGGGAACCTCACTCTCTCTCTCTCTTGACTTATCAAATTCTTGAATTCCTAATGTCAAACTCCCTTGGTTTTATACAAGTCTCATTTTTTAAGAGTAAGTATTTCAAATAATCAGGGTAGATTTCCTCATGTGGTACCATCAAACTTTACCTAATAACTTTTAAGGAGTTTTAAAACTGACCACTTGCATTTCCCATCTACTATAAAGACTTTGAATGAGTGATTGATTTAAAAGAGATATATAAGTTTTGTTCATACCTGGCTGACATCACTGATAGATTCTTTTTTGTATTAAAATACTTTTATTAAGACATCTTATTTACACTTAATTAAAAAAGATTTGTAAAATTAAGCATAATGCCCCCTTCATCCCACAAAAATAAAAAAAAAAACTTCACAAGAAATAAAGTGAAAGAAAGAGAAAAAAATGTGCTTCAGCTTGTGTTTCAATACCATCAGCTCCGTCTCTGGGGTATATTGCCTTCTTTATCATAAGTCTGACAGAGAGGTTAATTCCATATTTTTCCACAGTTGATGTTGCTGATTGTAATTCCCTCTATCCATTTCTCCCTACTACCAATTATTATATTTTCTCTCTCCTTTCACTCTGTTCCTCTTCAAAAGTATACTGTGGGGCAGTCAAATGGCCCAGTGGGCAGCACCGGCCATGGGGCCAAGAGACCCAAAGCCCACATCCCACCCCCAGCAACCACCCAAACCCATGGTCCTGGACAGGCCATTTTATCCCACCACCTTGCAAAAAGTGAAAAAGAAAATGTATTATATCTGACTATGTTTTCCCATGGTTTACCTTCTCCCCTCTCCCCTACCTCTCCCCTTTCCCCTGTCCCTTTGTCCACTTTCTTCCATCCCCTTCTCTCCTTTTTCTCCTAGATTTCTATGCCCTATTAAGTATATATGTTGTTTCCTTTCTGATCTATTTCCTTTTTTCTTTTTTTTAATTCTACACATTATTCATTTTTTATTTTAATATTTATTTATTTTATTTTTGTACAAATAATGTTTTTATACATTAATAAAATATTCTTGTTTAAAAGTAAAGAGGATACCCCTCCCCCACAAAATATAGACTCACTTGAGTGATAAAGTAAAGGGGAGAGAAAAAAAATTAAAATAAAAAAATAATTGTAATAATTGTAGGTATGGTCAAGTGGCACAATGGACGGAGCCCCAGCCCTGGAGTCAGGAGCACCCGAGCCCATATCCAGCCCCATACACCCAACAATCACCTAGCCATGTGACATGCAAGCCACCCCAAACCCACTGCCCTGCAAAAACCAAAAAGAAAAAAAAGACCCAAAATAAAATAAAATAGTAATAATAGTAGGGGTGGCTGGGTGGCAGACAGAGCATTGGCCCTTGAGCCAGGAGCCCCCCGGGGTGAAATCTGGCCTCAGACCCCCAATGATCACCCTGCTATGCAGCTCCAGGCAGGCCACCCAGCCCCATTTGCCCTGAACCCCCCAAATAACAATAACAATAACAATAACAATAACAATAACAATAACAACAACAACAACAATAATAATAATAATAATAATGATAATAATAATAATAATAAATGTGCTTCAGTCTTTGTTCCAATGCCAACAACTCCATCACCGGTGGATCCCATTCTTTATGGTAAGTCCATTGCAAAAGTTACTTCCATATTTTTCCACCATTGCCATTGCTGATCACAATTCCCTCCTTTCGTATTTCTCCACTACCATGTACTATATTTTCTCTCTCCTTTCACTCTGACTGTTCTGTAGGGTAGCTGACGGGTGCAATAGACAGATCCCTGGTCCTGGGGCCAAGAGGCCCCGAGCCCCCCTACCACCCCTTAGGCCCAGCATCCACCTGGCCCTATGTTACCGGACAGGCCATCCAATCCCAGCCCCTTGTAAGAAGTAAAAAGGAAAATGTGTTATATCTGACCACTCTCCCATCCATGGTCCATCTTCTCCTCCATCACTCATATCCCCCCCTCCCCTCTGTCCCCCCCTTTTCTTCTTACTCCAGATGCCTATACCCCATTGAGTATATATGCTGTTTCCTCTCCTAGCCACCTCTGATGAGAGCAAAGATTCCCTCACTCTCCCTTGCCTTCCCCCTTCTATATCATTGCAATAGCTCATTGTAATAAAGAAAAAACTTATTATATGAGATATCTTGGCCTATTCCCCCTCTCCTTTTTCTTTCTCCCATTACATTTCCCTTTTTTCCATTGACTCCATTTTGACACTATATTTTATCTTCGAATTCAGCTTTCTCCTGTGCTTCAACTATGAAAGCTCCCTCTACCTGCTCTATTAACTGAGAAGATTCATATGAGTATCAGTGTCATTTTTCTATGCAGGAATACATGCAGTTCATTATCAAGTCCCTCATATTTCCCCCTTCTCCTTCAATCGCCATGCTTCACCTGAGTCCTGTATCTGAAGATCAAACCTTTGGTTCAGCTCTGGCCATTCCAACAGGAACATTTGAAATTCCCCTGGTTCATTGAAAGTCCATCTTTTTCCCTGGAAGAAGACATTCAGCCTTGCTGGGTAGTTGATTCTCGGTCGCATTTTAAGCTCTTTTGCCTTCCAGTATATTCTATTCCAAGCCCTACGAGTTTCCAATGTAGCTGCTGCTAAGTCCTGTGTGATCCTGACTGCAGCTCCACGATATTTGAACTGTGTCCTTCTGGCTGGTTGTAATATTTTCTCTTTGACTTGGGAGTTCTGAAATTTGGCTATAATATTCCTAGGGGTTGGTTCTTTGGGATTTCTTTCTTGGGGGGAATCAGTGGATTCTCTCCATTTCTATTTTGCCCTCTGCTTCTAGAATATCAGGGCAATTTTCCTGTAGTAATTCTTTGAAAATGATGTCAAGGTTCTTTTCCTGATCATGACTTCCAGGTATTCCAATAATTTTTAAATTATCTTTTCTAGGTCTGTTTTCCATATCAGTTGTTTTTTCAATGAGATATTTCACATTTTCTTCTAATTTTTCATTTTTTTTTGGTTTTGAAGTAATGAATCCTGGTTTCTTGTAAATTCATCAATCTCCCTGAGTTCTATTCTTTGTCTGGAGGATTTGTTTTCCTCAGGGAGTTTTCTTATCTCTTTTTCCATCTGGCCCATTTTGCTTTTTAAAGCATTCTTCTCCTCAGTAACTTTTTGAACTGTTTTATCCATTTGACCTAAGCTGGTTTTTAGCATGCTATTTTCTTCAGCATTTTTTTTTTTGGATTTCCTTGACTAGGCTGCTGACTTCATTTTCATGTTTTTCCTGCATCTCTCTCCTTTCTTTTCCCAGTTTTTCTTCTAACTCCCTCATTTGATTTTCAAAGTCTTTTTTGAGCTCTTTCATAGCCTGAGCCCAATTTCTGTTTTTCTTGGAGTCTTTAGATGTAGGAACTTGTGCTTCCTCATCTTCAGACTGAGTATTTTGATCCTTCTTGGGCTCATATGCAAAATATTACTCAATGGTGTTCCTCTTATTTCTCTGCTTGCTCATTTTCCCAGCCTGAGCCTGTTTTTGGGGTGCTTCCTGAGATTTTGGGACACTCCCACAAGGGTCTCAGTGTGTGAGGCTCTGTTCTCCCTCCTGGTCTGTGAATGACCATATGCACCCCCTTCTGCTATGGGGCTGAGGTGGAGGGGGCCCTGCTATTCTATGTGGGGCCTAGACTGGGATCAGGATCTGAATGTGTTCAGAGCCCCAGAGTCCTCTTCCAGGGGCAGAGCTCTGCAGTCTCTCTCTTTACTCCCCTTCCTAAATTTAATGGGCTCATGGCCTGGGGGCTCCTGCTTACCAGCACCACCTGCTTCTTTTCCTGGATCTGGGCTGCTGAAAGACCAAGTTGCTCACTGTGTGCCCTGAGGGCTGGGCTCCACGTGCTCGCTCTGGCAGAGGTCCCCTGCTGTTCTCCCACTTTTGTGCCTGGTGCTCCCGGGGGTGTAGCTCAGGAGACTCCCCTGCTGCTGTGAGCCACAGCTCCTAGTGCCCTGGGGCTGCCTCCAGGAGGCTGAAGTTCTTTTGCTCTGATGGGCCACCCCTCTGGCGGGCTGCCCCTCCAACCCCAGGGAGCAGAGCCTTTCTGCTCTTTTCCAGGTTATCTTGAGTAGGAGAATTGCCTCATTGGGTCCCTCTGTGGGTTCTGTCTCTTGAAAATTTAGAATCCTTAGCTTATGAGTTTTATGAGAGAGCGCCTAAGACACAATCCGTTCTTGTGTCCATCTTGGCTCTGCCTCTGATCTATTTCCAATGAGGACAAAGGCTCTCTCTATCCCCCTCACCTTCCCCCCTTCCATACCATTGGAAAAGGTATTTCTTGACTCTTTTTACATGGAATATCTTAGTCTATTCTACCTCTCCTTTCCTTTCTTCCAGTACATTTCCTTTTTACCCAGTTACTCGATTTTTAAAATATATCTTTAAATTAAGCTATCTCCAGTGTCTGGACCGTGAAAGCTCCTTCTAACTACTCTAATAAATGAGGTTCATATGAGTATCATTTTGCCATGTAGGAATACATGCAGTTCAGCATCATTAAATCCCTCATAATTTATCCTTCTCATCCACTCTTTATGTTTCACCTGAGTCCTGTACTTGAAGATTAAACTTTCTTTTCAGCTCTGGACTTTTCAACAGAACATTTTAAATTCCCTGTTTTATTGAAAGTCCATTTTATTCCCTGGAAGAGGATGTTCACTTTTGCTGGGTAGTTGATGCTTGGTTGCATTCCAGAAGGCAGAAGAGTATACATTTTTTGGAATTGAGATATGCAATTCCCAGTCCTATTGATAGAGGAGAACTATGGGCACAGAGAAATATTGTAATCTTCTATATTAGAAACAAATTTTTGTAATATTTTCTGTACTGTTTAAGTGTTGACTTTTGTAAACATTTCTGGCAATAGTCACCCCATACATTTGCAAATTCTAAGCCACTGTGAATGACCTTGGCCACGCATTTGCCTGTGGAGCAGACTAGTTATGCAGGTGACATAAATGTTACCTTAAACCGGGTAGTATCTCCTCCTATACCAAGGGTTAACCACTCCCAAAATGCTGCCCCTTTCACTTATCGTAGAGGGTTTTTTAAAGAGACACTGTTCCCTCTCTCTTGACTTTCCTACTAGACCTGGTCAGGAAGCTGGCCACCTGGTTTCATTACTGTGCATTATTTCCAATATGGCTCTGTACTCCTTAGGAATTCTTAACCCACTATAAGATGCTTAACTCATTTGCTTTCTCTCTCAATTATCCATTATTTGTTTGTTGTAATTTTCCTATTTAATTTGTTTTTCTTTTTTCACATTTTCCCCCAGGGTCAGATGGTCTTTGAGTTCTTCATAGAATCCAGAAAAAATTCTACATCACTATCAAATTAAAATATTTTTGTGAAATATTTAGCAAAATAAACAAAGCACAGTAAAAATAGATATATTAATGTATGGCTTTCCAAGTCAACATGTGACCCACAGGGATCATTATGTATTGTTTAGTGGCATACATTATGATGAGTTTGACAGTATCTATCCAGATAAGGTCATTGTATTTCTAGTCTTTTCTCGGGCAATTAAGGTGGTCACACTTACACTCTTTCTAGGGCAAGAAATATCACATTCCATCATAAGGCAATCACTTTTATCTTGCAAAGGCTTGACATTTAGAAACCTCCAGTTTTTACTGGTTTCCCTGGTAGAACAACATAACGTTTGCATAAAGTGGTATTCATATATTCAGGGAAGACTCTGATGTATGAACTGATGAGTTCTTTTAAAGGATAACTTTTCATCTTTGGTGACCACCTGCCACCCAACTCTCATCTGTGGCTCCAAGAAGCTGTAGCATGCCCAGTTAGTTATAATATAGAACATAAAAATAACAGTAAGAAAAGAGATCACACTATCCATATGTGGAATAGTTAGTTACAACAAATGGAGAAAAATGGAATGCTATGGATATTTTCACTTATCTTAGCAGTATGCTTTCCAGGGCCATACACAAAAACGAAGAGGTTGACACAAGCATTGTCCAAGCTAGGTCAGTGTTTGGGAGGTTCCAAAGGAAAGTGTGAGAGAGAGGAGGTAGTACATTGCCTATGTAAATAAAGTTGTATTAAGTCACTGTGCTGACCTCATTGTTGTATATCTATGAAATCTGGACAGTATACGAACATCATGCCAGGAAACTGAACCACTGACATTTGAATTGTCTTAGGAACAGATTCTTTCTCAAGCTGAATTGAAAATCATTCAGATTTGACTTCAGAAAGCACAACTTCAATGGGTTGGTCATGTTGTTCGAATGCTAAAAATATATTTGCCTAGAAAATAATTTTTCAGAGAACTCACATAAGGCAAGAAGTTGTATGAGTTGATGTAGAATGAAGTGAGAAAAACTAAGAGGACAATTTATAAAACAAAAACAATACAGAACTCTGATCAGTTCAATGAGCAACCAAAGTTTCCAGAGGGCTCTGGATAAAATATACAACCAATCTCCTGATAGGAAGATTATAAGTTGAGGTTTAAATATACATATTTGCAACATATTTGTTTTATTTACTTTCTCATTCAAGTTCAAGGGTTGGGATGGGTTGGAGAGAGAGAAGGTAGATTTTCATTTTAAAAAAGTAATAAAAATTAATTAAGGTCTTTTTTCAAAGAACCAGAATAAAGAATGACATTAAACAAACCAATAGATAAATAGGTAGGTAGGTAGATAGATAGATAGATAGATAGATAGATAGATAGATAGATAGATGGATAGATAAATGAAATAAGTTATTGGTTGGTCATATGGAAAGAGCAAAGCAGATAACTATATATCCTGCTTATACTTGCAATTTCAGAAAAAAGAGGAAGATCCCCAGGATTTTGACTTGAGCAATTATGATAAACTTAAAGGAGAGAAGGTCTCAAAATATTGGATCTCAAATTTAGGGAAATTTGAAATTAAGTAGGGCAGAAAATTTAGCTGAAATTCATTAAACTTCTATTTGTTAAAAGTTCCTAGTTGCTGATCAAAAATAAAATAGCCTATGAACAAATGCTAGTGCTGTGAGGGTTGTTTCCCTTGGCAGTATAGGATGGGTATGCCCTTGTGTAACTAGACAGGAAGCAGAATTGATCTCTTACCTCCTCCCCACTTCTCCAAATAATACTTAATTTCATTTTTCTCCCTTCTCTAATTTATTAAAGAACAAGCCAAGATCAATGGCAACTCCCAAATATCTATCATCCCCAGTCCTATATCTAGTCTGTTGTGAAGACCTATCAATTTAACTTTTGCAACATCTTTCAAACATGCCTCTTCTCTACTCTATCTTTGCCAACAATGCAATCCAATGTTTGTCACCTCAAAGCTGAACTACTAACTGGTAGAACTGTCTGTTGCAAGCCTTTCCCCACTCTAATTCATCCTCCATTCAATCATTAAAGAGAATTTTTAACATACAGTTCTGACCATTCCTCACCCCCAATAAATAGCTAGAAACAAACACATATACACACAATATACACGTGCATAAATACACAAATACACACACAGTCTCTCTCTCTCTCTCTCTCTCTCTCTCTCTCTCTCTCTCTCTCTCTCTCTCTCTCTCTCTCCCTCCCTCCCTCCCTCCCTCCCTCTCTTTCTCCCTCCACCTCTCCCTCTCCCTCTCCCTCCCCTCCCCTCCCCCATCTCTCTCAACTCCTCAACTCCAGTGTTCCCTTTTACGCCTCAGATAAAGTATAAAATACTCTGCTGGAGAAGATGTAAATCACTTCATTATATTTGGCAAGAAAATGAAATGTCAGACAGGACTGAAATGAGTAAACAACAACAAAAAATCCAAGGACATGAGATTGGAGGAACTGAATGAGCAAAGAGTCAGGTGAAGCATGAGTTATAGGCTTCTTTCTTGAGAAAAATTATGCAAGGATTTCAGCTACATAAGCAGTCTTATAACGGTCATAATGGATATTGGCTTTATTAATATGCTTTTTAAAGGTAAGACAATGCCTTCTTCATTAATAAACTTTGACCTACATTCTTACCAAGCAGAAAGGGAGAGATGGTAGGCTGGAGTCTCAATATTTTTCTCTGAAAACTCAACACCACTCCATTTGGCTGCCAGCATTACAAATAGCCTCTTCCAACATTGAAATCCTGCTTTGCCTGCCCAGGAAATAAGGACTTTTGAAATAATTCATTTGACTAATTTCATTGCATTGGAACTCCAAATCTGAACCTAAAAAAATCCCTCTCTTTTTAAAATTTTGGCATATAGAAGTCCTTCCCCATTTTGTCCTATTCACATTTTCCCACTAATCTGATGATATGGAACTACTCAACTCATAAATATGACTTAGAGAAAGAGGTTAAACCATACGTACCCCAAGTGGTTATGAGTATACAAGTGTGGAAAGAGTGGGAAAATCCACAAGCATGTGGCTTTTAACCATCTGCCCCAGAAACTGAATATATAAGTATACTTGGCCAGGATTTGCTTTTTAAAATGATGTAACTTTTCCTTTTTTTTTCTTAGTGTGTTTGGCAAGGAAATATCCCTTCTTATTAATCATATCTAATAATCAGACTGACTTGGAAAATCATTTCTAAATTCCTTCTTATCTATTAATCAACTTATTATTTATTATTCTAAGAGAATACAAATGGGTCGGGGGGGAGGAAGAAACAATAAATCAGGGCCGAACAGTGGAGAAATGGGCTAAATAAAACAGATGAATAGTTCTTTCACAAAGTGATCAGCAACACTATTTCATTGAGCTCTCCTGGGCTCTCCAGCTAGGTGAGAGATAAAGAAACTGAGAAAAACAGGGATGTGACTTGCCAAGAGTTACACAGCTAAGGGCCTTAAATCCAGATTTGAACCCAGAAAGCAGAGTCTTCCTAACTTCAGGCCCAGTATTCTATCCTCACCACCTAGACCTGCCCCTTTGGAGATTGTAGTCATTGAATTTTAAAGCTTCATTTTATCAATTAGGAAACTAAAATCAAAGAGTGACTAATTTAGATTTGCCCATAGTCACAAAGCTAGTTAGTAATTGAGCCCAGGTCTAATGTTCCTCTCAATGTGTTATGCTATTTCTTGTACTAGGATGTAACTTTGGCTGTTGCCCTCAGAGTTAAGTACCAGTTTTGGTCTAGTTATGTAAATTCAAGAGAAGAAATAATTTACTTAGCCATTGAGGGGAAGACTAGTCAAGCATGATAAGCCTTGAGAGCACTGAGAGTTGATTCAGCTGAAACTCCTCTTTCTCTAAATTATCTATCACAATCAACCAGTCATCATTAGCTAGAAACCTGAATTCCTCATTTCTCAATTCAGGAATTGATGTCAAGAGCCCAAACTTTAGTCTTTTTTTTTAACCCAATTTTTACTTTTTATTGATGTTGTACTTTTCCAAATACATGCTATGAAAGGTTTTTTTTTTTAACATTCATCCATATGCCTATGCGTATTTCTAAATTACAAAATTTCCTTCTACTCTTTTCTCAGTGGCAAACAGTCAGGTTAATACTGTACATACACATTTGTGTTAAGCATGTTTACAGTTTAGACATTTTTGGTATGATGAATTAGGATTAAGGGAAAGAAATACATAAGATATATTTTTTTAAAAAAGTGAATGAAGTATTCCTCAGATTCTGAAGGGTTTTTGTTTTATTTTTCTTCCTCTGGATGGGGATAGCATTGTCTGTAGTCAGTTAATAGGGTTGTCCTAGCTCTCTGAATTGCTGCAAGCAGTTGCATGCATTGGGATTGATCATCTCACGACATGGTTGCTAATTCTAATGTTGTTAATGCTACATTGTTCTCTTGGTTCTACTCCCTTCATTAAGAATCAGATCTTGTGATTCCTTCCATGTTTCTCTAGAGTCTGACCATTTATGGTTTCTTATAGAACAATAATAATCCATTATATTTGTTTAGCCAGGGTGGCTCAGTGGCTCAGTGGATAGAACACTGGCCCTGGAGTACCTGAGTTCAAATCTGTCCTTAGACACGTGATAATCACCTAGATGTATGGCAAGCCACTTTAACCCCATTGTCTTGCATTAAAACATAAAAAAAAATATTTGTTTAGCCATTCCCGATTAATGGGCATCCCTTCAATTTCCTATTCTTGATCACTACAAAAAAGAGCTATGTGTATTTTGAAATATGTGGGAACTTTTCCCATTTCTTTTGATTTCTTCTGAGTATAGGCCTAGAATTGGAATTGCTGGGTTAAATGGTATGAACAGTTTTATTGCTATTGGGGGAAAGTTCTATATTGCTCTCCAGAATGGTTGGATCAGTTCACAACTCTACCAGCAATACATTATTGTCCCAATCCTCCTGCAACTCTCTCCAATATTGATCATTTTCCCTTTTCTGTGATCTTAGGCAATCTGATAGCTGTGAGGTGATAACTCAGAATTGTTTTAATTTGTATTTCTCTAATCAGTAATGATTTGAAGCATTTATATGTAGCTTTATTTTATTCATTTGAAACCGTCCATTCATGTCCTTTGGTCATTTATCAATTGGGGAATGATTTGCAGCCTTATAAATTTGATGCAGTTCTCTATAAATTCTAAAAATGAGACATTCATCAGAACTTCCAGTTGTGTAGATTGTTTCCTAGTTTTCTGCTTTCCTTAAAGTTTTGGAACATTGATTTTATTAGTGTAAAACTTTTTAATTTAATATAGTCAAAATCTTTCATTTTGCAGTTTGTAATGTACTCTGTTTCTTATTTGGTTATAAATTTGTCCCCTTTCCATAAATCAGATAGTCTATTATTTTATCTATGGTATTACCCTTTGTCTAAATCCTGTACCCATTTTGACCTCATTTTGGTATAGGATGTGAAAAGTGGGTCTATGATTGCCTAGTTTTTCCCATGCTATTTATACTATTTTCCAGTTTTCCTAACAATTTTTGTCAAATAGTGAGTTCTTATCCCAGAAACTAATGTCTTTGGGTTTGTAAAACACTAGATTATTATAGTCATTTACCACTATTTCTTTTGAAGCTATTCTAATCTACTGATGCAATTACTCTATTTCTTAACCAGTACCAAGCAGTTTTGATGAACTGCTGTTTTGTAGTATAGTTTTAGATCTGGTAGAGCTAGGCCACCTTCCTTTACATTTTTCCCCCAATGGTTCCCTTGCTATTTTTTGTTGATCCAGATGTATTTTATTACTCTTTTTTGTAGCTTGGTAAAATATTATTTGGCAGTTTAATTGGTATGACACTGAATAAGTAATTTAATTTAGTTAGAATTATCATTTTTGTTATATTAGCTCTATCTAACCATGAGCAATTGACATTTTTCCAATTATTTAGCTCTGACTTTATTTTGGTGTGAAATAGCTTATAATTGTTTTCATACAGTTTCTGGGTTTGTTTTGGGAGGGAGATTACCAAGTACTTAATATTGTCTACAGTTACTTTAAATTAAATTTCTCTATCACTTGCTCTTGGTCTTTGGTATTCATAAATAGAGATGCTGATGATTTAAGGGGAGTTATTTTATATCCTGCTACTTTGTTAAATTTGTTAATTGTTTCAAGGAAGTTTTTAGCTGATTTACTCCACTTCTCTAAGTATACCATCATGTCATCTACAAAGAGTGAAAGCTTTGCTTCCTCATTGCCAATTCTGATTCCTTCACTTTCTTTTTCTTCTCTTATTGCTAGAGCTAATATTTCTAAAACTATATTGAATAGTAATGGTGATAATGGGCATCCTTGTTTAACCCCTGATCTTATTGGAAATGCTCCAAGTTTGTCTCCATTACCTATAATATTTGTTGATGGTTTTAGATAGATACTACTTATTATTATAAAGGAAACTCCATTTATTGCTGAACTTTCCTAGTACTTTTAATAGGAATGAATGTTGAATTTTATGAAAGGCTTTTTCAGCATCTATTGAGAAAATCATGATTTCTGCTGGTTTTGTTATTAAAATGGTCAATTATGTTGAGTGTTTTCTTAAAATTGAGGCGTCCCTGCCTACCTAGATTAAATATTACCTGATCATGGTGTATTATCCTAGTAATAACTTGCTGTAATTTCAGAAAAAATATTGGACAGAAAATTATGCTTTATACTTAACCCTTCTCTATGCACTGATGATGTATCTGTTGGAGTCAGACCTGAGTTTCATTGCTCCTAGAAAAGCCTCATCGATTATCCTTTCCTAAGGACATGAACCCTAACCTCCATAGAAACTTCAAACAATGCACAATCTCACCTTGGTGAACCCCCAAACAAAGCACATCCATCAAGGAGACCTCAACAGCTCCCAGTCACTATGGAAACCATATCACCCTGCTTTCTATATCCATTACCCTATAAAATGACTTGTTTTCCCCACTACCAACAGCTGGAGTCTACTTGGACCCAGAACTTCCTTCAATAAATAACTTTGCACTTATTTCCATTTTTAGTGTCATCTTCCTTTTTACTGAGTATTCAGCTTTTGACTTTTCAGTATCTTACATTTAACATTGCTAAAGGTAATATATGGCCTTATAAATAACCCAGAGGGGCAGCAATGAGGCCAACTGAGGAGCAGCAAATTCACACCAGCCAAAAGACTGGAATTAGAGTGGGAAAGTTACCTGTCAGTGCCAGCAATATCAGGGGTCACTAGGTGACCTACAAAGACTCATGGCATCCTCTGACTTGGTCTACATTTGTAGACCTTTAATACTGTCAGTCATGAGGATTTATGGAAAATTTTGTCAAAATTTGGTTGCCTAGAGTTCATCATCATTATTATATGCCAGTTCCATAATGGAATGCATAGTATACTATTCTCTTGAGATTTCCCAGTCACCAATGGAATAAAACAAAAATATGTCCTTGCTCTCATACTTTTTTTTAACATGTTTTCAGCCATATTATCAAATGTCTTCATTGAGGATGAACATCACCTCAAGGTCAACTACTGAACTGATGGCAAATTTTTCAACTTGAAAAGGCTACAAGTCAAGACCAAAGTGGAGGGAGTGTAGGTGCATGATCTGTTTGCAGATGATCATCCACTCAATACAGCCTCTGAAGCTGAGATGCAACAAAGTATGGATTAATGCTCTACTGCTTTGTGTTAATTTTGGTCTAAGAATCAACAACAAGAAAACATGGGTGTTCCATCAGCCAGTTCCCCACCATCCATATTTAAAACCATCTATTATAGCAAATGGAGAAGTTTTGAGTACTGTGAACAAGTTCACTTACCCTGGCAGTGTCCTTTCCAAGGAGGTACACAATGACAATGAGATTGACACCTGCATTGTCAGAGTTAACCCAGTATTTTGGATGCTCTAAAAGAAAGCGTGAGAGAGAAGAGGTATTAGATTGATTACCAAACAGAGCTACATGCCTGTGAAACCTGGAAAGTCTACCAGTGCCATGTCAGGAAACTGAATTGCTTCCATTTAAATTGTCTTAGGAAGACTCTGAAGATTAACTGGCAGGAGGAGATACAGTCACTGAGGTTCTTTCTTGAGGTAAACTGCCTAGCAATCCAATATTACAACAGAGAGTAGAAAAATGGGCTGGACAGGTTGTTAGAATAACAGTTGTATGTTTGCCAAAAAAGCTATTTTATGGAGAACTCACACAAGGCAAGAGCTCACAAGGGGAGTGTGATTCCCCCAGGCAATTTCTTATACATCTAAACTTTTCTTATTGCTCATCATCTCATGGTAACTTAGCGGATCTGTGACTTCCTACTCTTTCTTGCCCATAATTTCTGCTAGTCACAGCAAAACTTAAATAGACCTTTTGTATCCATAGCACATCTTCTGGGTCAGGAGTTAGTTTTTTACATGAATTCAGGTGGAGGCCCAAATTTTCATAGCCAGATACATTTTTGCCAGCATCAAGAAGATTGCTCTCAGGGAAGAGCAATTTGTGATTTCTAATGATTTTTAAGTTTAATTTTACAAATGTGGATATATTGGTATGAAATTGGAAATGGATGTTGGAATAATAAAATAACAATTAGGATTTAGTAATATTAATATACAATTATATGCATTTGATTCACATAATCATTTATGAAAAAATATTTTTTGACATTTTATTTTATTTTTAATTTATAGAATAAAATAAGCATTTCCATAACATAGCATAATAAAAACAAGATGAAAATACAAAACTATTGAATATTTTCTTTTAATATATAATAAATAAAATTTAATATATATAATATACAATATATAATAAAGTGATCACATAAATTTATTTTTTATTTTTTCTTCCCACCCTACTCTCACCCTAGAGATATAGAATATATATATATATATATATATATATTTATTACATATAGATATATAACTTATATTATATCTATATATTGTTATTTCTTTTAAATATATAATAAAGCTATCATGTACTTTTTTTCTGTTTTTTCTTCTGACCCACTTCACCCTAGAGATGTATTAGGTAAAAGTAGGTATGTGTGTATAGTTTATATAAAATGTTTTATAATTAACCTATTTCTTTCTGTGGTGACTTTACATTAACATTGACCTCCATCCTGTTGTTCAAAGCCATACAAAACTGTTTGAAGCCCACTCATACTTCCATCTCATTTTCTATCTTATAAAACTTCTTGAAGACACTGAGTTGACCCCACAAGACATGTGCAATCTTTTGTTTTACCCACCCTATATGATATAGATAGATAGATAGATAGATAGATAGATAGATAGATAGATAGATAAATAGATATGCACACATGGGTGAGGATATATATGTGTATATTTTTAGATGTGTCCATGTACATATGAATGTAATATATACATATATACATATATATTTATATGTAAAATTTTTCTCTACATACTTATATTTATCAGTTCTTTTTCTGAAATCAGATATCATCTCTTTTTCATATATCCTTTATAGCTTATTTAGATATATACAGTTGTTAAAATTACTCATTTACTCATAGCTGTTCTTAAACAATACATATACATACATACATACATACATACATACATTTATAAAGTGCATTAAGGGACTCTTAAAAAACCCTTCATCCTCAGGCCTATCCTCTCTTTGAAAATCTTCATTTGAATGTTGTACTGTATTATTTTAGGAAATGGTCAAGGAACTTCTGGCATCCATAGGAGGGACTTGAAATTCAATAAATCTCACAGGTTTTTAAGAGTGATTAATTAAATGTTTGATGAATAATAGCCCATGAATTATATAAATATCCAAATGGCCCTTGGCAGAAAAAGTTCCCTATCCCTGTTTTAGGACAATGTAAAACCAAGTGTCCTTAAAAGACTCTGCCCCTTCCTGTATCCCAGAGATTGGGTCCATATTAAAGCCAATTAGGAAAATGAATCTTGCTATTAATTTTATGTCCTAAAGAAAGATTGCTTCAAAATGAAATCCCAGAATAAAATAAAATAAATTATTTTATATTAGTTTGTACTTAGCACTAATAAAAAGAAATGTTGACTGAGTTATATTATAAAATATATAGTTGGTTGTTGTTCTTCATGCTCAAAATGCTTCTTTGGGTATATTTACATGGTATAAGTCTAAATGTTTTCTGCCTCTAATGTTCTGCAGCCTCTAATTTACACTCTTAACATTTACTTTGGAGATAAACTGCAAGATAATTTTGCACATAGAAATGCCACCTGGGAAATTTGAGATATCTTGGAGAAATAGAGAAATATGTTTGATAATTAATCTGTTCCCTCTGCCCTGACTATATATCTAACATTTAACAGTTTTGAAGGTAATATATGAATTCTATTGTCCAAATTATTGAGAAGAGGTCAGTGAACTTATATCTGGTCTAAAACAACAACTAATTCATCTTGATGAACATGAAATATTAAGAAAAATATTATCTGGCCTGACATGTCCTGTGGGTGAGGGAGATAATGTCATGTACAGCTAGACACATTCTGTGTATTTCTGATTTCTATCCTATTGTTCCATCTTAATAAATAACCCCAGTGTGGGACACAGAGACTCTACTGGAGTGTATATGTTAAGACCTTTCCATACAGAAACTGGGTACCTAGATAGGTGATGAGAAATAACTCAGCCCTTTCTGAGATTCAAATCCACTAAAGAGGAGTGTTGCCTCAAAGACCTCTCCCCACTTTTCCCCAGCATGTATATACTGAGAGGAGAGGAGAAGGGAGGGGAAGGAGGAGGGAAGACCAATGTGTTTAAATATATAAATATATAAAAATATATATATATGTATATATGTATATCTTTTTTATTCCTCTTTCTGGCTTTGAAGGGGAGTATATCTATATATATGTCACCTGCCCAATTCAATTTTCTTTCACCTCACTTTCACTCTCATTCTCACACCCATTCTCACTCTCACTTTGACTCTTGCTCTCTATCACTCACTCTCATTCATTCATCATCTACTAGTGGAGTGTGTCTCAATCTGATTGAAAGAGTTTTTCCTCTCTTTCTCTATTTTTTTGTGCTGGCTTATGAGTAAGAACCCAAAGAGAATGCTTGAATTAATAACTTCATATATAATGTAACATTTAGGTGCCTCTCAACATATAAATTAAGATGAATATAATTCTCTTTCACAAGAAGAAATACTAGCAACAATTTTAGGCCTGCCTTCTCTTCCCTACCCCCACCAAAAAAAGGTCTAGAAAAATGAATTTGGGATCCAGAGATAATTCTCAAATACCTTTATCCTTGGTTACATATCAAAGGATCTACCCAAATATTTTTTTTGGGGGGTGAACTTCAAAAAATAGTTGGAGATGAATGTTGAAAATTGAAAATTATTTTTACATATAATTGGAAAAATAAGTAAATAAAAAAGTTGGGAATTTTACTTATCTACAAGCTAAATTGTGTAAAAAATTGCCTCATAGTTTCACTGAAAGAATGGACTTAATAAAAATAACTATAAAATACAAGGACTTGATTCACATTCTTGTCACACAAGAATGATTGATGGTGAAATGCCAGACAAAGTAATTAGGCAGCACAGACAATAGCTATTATTCTAAGCACTAACACATGGCAACTTGCACATTACCAGGCCTGAACTGTTAAGAATACTTCTACATTACTGACTTGGAAATCAACTAAAGGAGCTTCTCATGGAGTGATCTTCTGCAGGTGCAAATGAGGTATAATTATTCAATTTCAGAAAAGGCCAGCAATTTCAATAACCTTAATGTATTGTCTCTTGCACTCCCTCTTGTGATAGCTGATTGGTCATAAGGCAGAAATGCCCTCTAATTTCGCTTAAGGTTAGGAAACTCAGCTCAAGGTGGGAGAAATCTGGCCTCGGATACCTGCAGGTGTATTTTTCTTGGGAAGCAGTATAACCAGGGAAACAAAAGTTTTAGTCTGTTTAGTTTGGCAAATTAAAAATGCAATCCTAAGGGAGGACTTTATTTGGAAACTAAATAATTATTTCTTCCTCATTCCATTGAATATTACATGGGGAAAAGAAATACTTAAAAATTCACAAGTTTGCAATGTTTTTGTTGTTTAAAAAATGCTATTTTCCTATCTAAGTATTGGTCTCTATAGATTTACTTTTTAATTTGACCCTTTTTAGCACCATAAATAACTTCAATCAGTATATGTATTACAGATTTGAAATACTTAGAGATGAATGAAGGTGCCTTTTAAAAAAAGCAAGCTTAAATCCTTAAGATTTTTATCCTAGAGAATCAGATTGTTTTTCTATCACTTTCAATAAACTGGCCTTCATGCTTTCCCCAATATAGAAAAAAATATTTATTTTGATGTTATTTGATTTAATTCAATTCATTTAATCTCTATTGAACTGCTCTTAGGACTTGGATTTGAGAACTTGATAGCAGCATATAGACTTTAGAATTCTTGGTAAGATGTTATGAATAGAGAAAAAGGTATTGTACTAGAAGTTGAATACATTTATTTACATCACCACTGTAAGGCATTATGTTTTGCTAAATTTATTTTACAGGTCAAACTTCTCTAGACTTATGCATCCACTCAAGTAGGTGTGTGATTTAGAGAAGTCATTTTACTAGAATTTATTTGTTCTTTAAATGCATATTTATTAATCATTTTCTGCATACTAAGCACAGAGGGAAAGGAAGGGAATTTTAAAAAATAAAATTAAAATTGGGACTTCCAGACAAGATGGCAGAGGGAAGCTAGGCACTGTTTTAAAGCTCTCCTGACTTTCCCTCAGAATCAAGGCCCTTAACAGATTTTGTAACCCAGAGAAGAACCGAGGGTCTTTCACAGGGGACCATGGGTGTGCCCAAAATGAAGAGCAAAGATCCAGTGCAGGGACAATGGAGTGAGGCCTGGGACTGACCTGACTTGAGAACATCAGCAGAAGCATTTGTTATGTGTGTGTGTGTGTGGTGGGTGGGAGAGTTCCATATCAGCATCCCAGACATCTATCCAAGTCAGCTTTACTGGTCTGGAAGACCTGGGCTTTGATCCCAGAGTTTTCAGCAAAGTTCCCCTGTTTCCAGATGAGGCCCCACCCCCACCTAAACCTTGTTCCTTTCTGGCCACTAGCAGGATTTTTACTTGATCTGATATATCTGGAATTTGGCCACCTTAAGTAAGATTCAAACACAGAAACAACCTAGTTGTTAGCAAGTTGCCCCAAGGCCCAGATGTGGACTGCAGATCTCCCCCAGCTGATTGCTGTTTTAGCCTAAGGGCCCAGCCCAGATTGTGCAAAGATAGCCCATAACCTGCCCCAGGTTTTGGGATAACACAGACAATCCAGAGAAAGCTTCTGCCTTCCCTTACTGTTCATCTCGCTGAGTAACACCTTGTAGTTCCTAACACCAGTGAACAAGGCCTGTAGGGATATCAACACCAAAGGTCTGCAAACCAGCCCCTCTCCCAACACAAGAACCTAGGGAAAGGGCCAAAATTAAGAAAGGACAGCAAAAAGCTGGATCCTTTGAATTTTATCTTGAAGTTGAGGATCCTAGCACAGATAGGAGTAGAGATTCATTTTGACTAATATGAATTGGTCTCTAGCTCAGAAAGACTTTTTAGAAGAAATCAGAAAGAAGATTAAAAATCAACTGGAAAAATTGGGAAAGAAACACAAGAGAAATTTAACACCATGCAAGGGAAAATTAACATCTTACAACAAGAAAAAAAATCCACTTAAAACACAATTGGGCAAATGGAAAAAGGTAAAAAATCTCCTTCAAAATTAGAATTGACCAATTGGAAAAGGAGATGCAAAAAGTAAAAGAAGAAAACTCTTCCCTAAAAAAAAAAAGATTAGAATCTGTGGAAATTAATGACCTCATGACATGCCAAGAGTCTTTTAAACAAAACAAAATAAAACCAAAAAAGAAGAAAATGTAAAATACCTCTTTGTAAAAAGAAACAATATTGTATTAGAAATAAGAGAAGAAAAAAGAAATTGAAAAAATTAGAATTGGGAAGGAAGAAACAAAACTCTCACTATTTGCAGATGATATGATGGAAGACCTAGTGAACCCCCAAAAATCATCTAAAAATTACTGGAAAAATTTAGCAAAGTTGCAGGATATAAAATGTATCCACATAAATCCTCAGCATTTCTATATACCACTAACAAGAAACAGAAGCAAGATATAGAAAGAGAAATCCCATTTAAATTAACTTCAGACAACATAAAATACTTGGGAGTCTAACTTCCAAGGCAGACTCAAAAACTCTTTGAAAACGACTACAAAACATTTTTACACAAATAAAATCAGATCTAAATAACTGGACAAACAACTCATGGATAGGCTAAGCTAATCAAAGTGACAATTCTACCTAAATTAAACTACTTATTTAAAACTACTTATTTAAACTACTATATCAATCAAACCTCTAAAAAATTACTTTAGTGAGCTAGAAAAAATAGCAACTAAATTCATATGGAGGAACAAAAATTCAAGAATATCAAAGGATTTAATTTTTAAAAAAGTGAAAGGAGGTAAATTAGCCATACCAGATCTAAAATTTTATTATAAATCATCAGTTATCAAAACTGTCTGATATTGGCTAGGAAATAGAGTGGTGTATCAATGGAATAGTTTAGGTATAAAAGAGCAGGAAATGATTATGCTAATCAACTATTTGATAAACCCAGAATCCAGCTTCTGGGATAAGAGTTCACTCTTCAGTAAAAACTGCTGGGAAAACTGGGAGATAGTAAGGCAGAAGCCAGGATTAGACCAACATCTCTTATCCCATACCAAGATAAAGTCAAAATGGATGTGAGTTTTAGACATAAAAGACAATATTATAAGCAAATTACCTCTCAGATCTATGGAAAGGGGAGCAGTTTGTGACCAAAGAAGTGATAGAGAACATTATAAAAAACAAACTGGATATTTTGATAGCATTAAATTAAAAAAATGTGTAAATTTGTAAACAAAAAAGAATGGTAAATTGGGAAACAATTTTTATGACTAGTGTTTCTGACAAAGGACTCCTTTCTAAAATACACAGAGAACTGAGTCAAATTTATAAAAAACAAGTCATTCTACAATTGATAAATGGTAAAAGGATATGCAAACCCAATTCTTGCATGAGGAAATCAAAGCTATCTGTAGTCATGTGAAAAATTGCTCTAAATCATTATTGATTAGTGAGATGCAAATTAAAACATCTCTGAGGTATCACCTCATACCTCTCAGATGGACCAATATGATCAGAAAGTATAATGAACAAAATTAGAAAGGATGTGGGAAATCTAGGACACTAATGCACTGTTGGTAGAGCTGTGAACTGATCCAACCTTTCTGGGGAACAATTTGGAATTATTCCCAAAGGGCAACCAAAAATGTGCATACCCAGGGAAGTTAGATGGAACAGTGGATAGAGCACTGGCCCTGGAGTCAGGAGGACCTGAGTTCAAGTGCCACCTCAGATATTTAACAATTACCTAGCTGTGTGACCTTCAGCAAGCCACTTAACCCCATTGCCTTGCAAAAAATAAAGAAAAATGTGCATACCCTTTGATCCAGCAATACCACTACTGGGTCTGTATCCTGAAGAGATCACAAAAAAGGAGTAAAAATCCCACATGTACAAAAATTTTAATAGTAGTTCTGTAGAAGCAAACAACTGAAAATTCAGGGAACATCCATTAAATGGAGAATGACTGAACAAATTGTGGTATACGTATGTGATGAAATATCGTTGTTCCATAAGAAATCACTAGGGACAGAATTTCAGAAAAGCCTGGTAAGACTTGCATGAATTGATGCAGAGTGAGATGAGTAGAATCAGAAGAACATTATAAATCTTAACAAAAACAGCCTTGATGGACTTCCTCCGCCATCAATGCAATAATTAGGGCCAATTTTAGGGGATATGTGATGGAGAATATCATCTGTATCTAGAGAAGATCTGTGGAGATTAAGCAAAGATCAAAGATTAACATCTTCAATTTTTAAAAGTTGTCTCATGTATTACATAATTTGCTATCTATAATGTTTTCTTCCTTTTGTATCTATTTCTTCTCTCAATACATTCAATTTTGATCTATGCATATCATGGAATCAAATTTAAAGACTTTATCAGATTGCCTTCTGTTGGGGGGAAAGGAAGGGAGGGAGGAAAAAAAATTGTAAAATTCAAATCTTGCCAAAAAAATTGATTGGTAGAAACTACCATTATATGTAATTGGAAAACAAATAAAAAGTACAACAGAAAAAATAAAATTAAAATAGACTTTCTTCCTTTACGAAGCTTTCCAATCAATTAACTTGCAAACATTTATTGCTTTGTAAACATGTGAAAAGAACTGGGCTAAGTGTTGGGTATATAGAGTCAGAACAGTCCCTATCTTCAAGTAGATCACATCCAAATGGGGAAAACAATTTGAAGATAGCTAAGTAAACACAAAATCTATAAAATGTACATAGAAGGTAATATCAAAGGGAAGTCACTAGCCAGTAGGGCCTGGCAAAGACCACCTGTAGAAGATGAGATTTGAACTGATCTAAGAGATAGAGATGCAGAGGTAGAACATTCCATGAATTCAAAATGGTTAGTGAAGATGAACAGAGAGGGAAAATGGGATATCATGTTTGAGGAAAAATATTAGACTGAAAAAAAATGAAAGGCCAAGGTAAAAAGGAATTTAAATGCCAACCAAAAGACTTATTATTTGATCCAGGAGTTAATAATAGAGAGTCATTTCAGTTTACCGAACAGGGGAATGACATGTTCTTTAGAGCAGTTGAGTAAAGGTGAATTGGAATGTAGAGGCTTAAAAGTTTCTTATAATAGCCCAGATGAGATGATTAGTGCCTAAACTTGGGTGGTGGTTGTGTGAATGAAGAGAAAGAGACATATTCAATCAAGATTATAGGGGGAAAAAATCACAAAATTTGGAAATTCAATGGATATGTGGGGTGAATTTGCAAGAAGAGCCAATAATGACTCCTGTGGTTGTGAAACCTGCTTTACTAGAAGAATGAGGATAACCTAGCTAGTAATAGGGAAGGAGAGGGGAGGGTTTTGGGCAAAAAATAGAGTTCTGTCTTAGACCTGTTGAATTTAAGATGCATAAATAGTATCCAATATGAAATGTTTAACAAATATTTAGTGACAAGGAACTAGATGACAGAAAAGAGAAAAGGAATGATAAATGCATTCAAGGGAAATGATGAAATCATCAAGCAAGACAGTGTAGAGGAAAGAACCTTGGGGAACACCTCCAATGTGTGACATGAATGAGAAGTGGTTAGACCAAGAGAAGATTGTTTTGTTTTGTTTTTTGGCAAAGGCAACAGGGTTAAGTGACTTGACCAGCTAAGTCAGAATTAAGTGTCTGAGGCTGGATTTGAACCCAGGTCCTCCTGACTCTAGGATCAGTGTTCTATCCATTGCTTCAACCAGCTGCCCCCAAGACCAAATGAAGAAAAATCCAGAAAATCCAGAGAAAAATTTCCAAAAGAAGCTTAATAGTACCAAGTGTTCTTAGACAAGTCAAAGATGATCAGTTCTAAGAAGAGGTCATAAGACCTGACAGTTAAGAAATGATCAGCAATTTTGAAGAAAACAGTCTCAACTGAGCTATGAAATCAGAAGCGAGATTGAGATAGAGAGCTGAGACAAGAATGAGAAGAGAGAATGTGACCATACTTATTTAATTAGCTTTTTAAAAGAAAGGAGTAATAAGGGAGGCAGAGTTATTTAAAGATTAGAGAGTGTGCAGGAATGTTAGAGGGTCAATCTCCTGAAGAAGATTGGAGGTATGGCATCAATGGGTTTCATCATCAGAGACCAGAGTGAAAGAGAGGGTAGGGAAAGATGATTTTAGAGAAATAAGATAATGAGAGACAGGGATGAAGAGGGACATCTCAATGAAGAGTCTTAGTTTTATCAGTGAAGGATGAGCTGAGGTCCTGAGGGAGAGTATGACATGAGAGGTTTGAAGGAATAAGAAAAAAGTTTGGAACAGCTACAAAATGGAATAGGGGAATCAATTAGAAAAGAGTAATAATATTTCCTTGTTGTGAGGGTACATTTTAGATTAGTTGGCATAAATTTATAATGACCTTCTAGTCAGCAAGATTTCATAATATTTGTAATTCCATTTGGGAGCATATGAATGCAAGAGGATAATAAAGGGAGTGATCCATGATTCAGATTTAGTAAGGCATAATTGGCATGGATTTAAGAATAGAGAATAATGTCAAGTTTACCTGTTTCTCCAAGAGATAATGATTGGAAAGGAAGGAGAATATAGTCAAAATAAAGGTGATGGAATGAAATAATGATTGAAGGATTTGAGATCACAGTGAAAATGATGAACAGATATAGGAAGACTGTTGCAAAGATTAAAGAGATTTAAAAATTTGGATTAGAGAAATTCAGAGTTCATCATGAAAGTGAAAAACTTTGGATGGTGGCAAGGTCAAGAATCAGAGCAATACAGTATACAACTGAAGAAGAATATATAAGTAATTCATTGGTTTTGGTAGATGAGTAGATTGTGGAACTAGGAAGCATGTACAATGATGTTCCTTCAATGGGAGAAGGAGTTGAGGTAGAGAGGAAAATTATGAACCAGATACTAAACTCATTGAGAAAGGATGGTGAATATTCTTAAGTTCAATGAATAAATTCCAACATTTGTAATGGGTAATAAATTTCAACCAAATGAACCTCTAGGAAAGATTTCTGAATAATTAAAATATAGAGAATGTCTAGAAGTGACAATATATTTTGATAAAGGTTATTCTCAACTCATCACCTCTTCCGATGGAGGATGCTTAGGGAAAATGAAAGAGAAATGTATTGTAAAGGGTAATAAGTGAAACCAGAAAGGAGTCAGGTTTCAGTGTATGCCAAAATCTGGAATGTTCAAGAAAGTAAAAAGCTTGAATTTAAATGAAAATTTAGCTTTATAGACTAGGTATTCTAAAGGGTGTAATGGAAGGGAAAGGAGGCTTGGAGTAAGGACATGGGCGAGAAGGGGAAAGTTGAGGGAAATCGGAATAAAGGGGGTATATTAATTATGTTGGAGAGTTGGGGGTTGTTCTTCAGCAGCTAGATTCAGAATCCCAGGAATGAGGAGTGTGGGTATGCATAGGAATATGCCATTAAGGGAGAAATGGCATCTCTTCCAGTAACTACAATACAAAATAGAATATGGTAAGTAAGAAACAGAGGCAAGATGAAGCCATGTAAAATCTGGAAAAAGTAATATATTTTCTAAAGGGAAAATCAAGGAAGTCTTCATGTAGCATTTAATCTTAGCTTTGAAGAATAGTTAATATATCAACAAGTTGAAGGGAAAGGGTAATTCAAAATCAAGAAATGATGTAAACAAAATCCTAGAGTAAGAAAGCATGAGACCTTTACAGGAGATTGAAGCAAGTAGTTCAGTTTAGTTGTAGGCTAGAGTATGGAAGAATAAATAGGTGATGAGATAAGACTGTAAGGGTAGAGTTGATCTGAAGTATGGAGAATTGTTAATGCCTTTACCTTGCTCCAAACTCCTGCAAAACTACTTAAAAGTTTAATGATATTAAACTTAAATTTGTTGAAAAAATTTAAGAAGAATGAATTTGTAATTTTTCACTAGTTTACTATTTGAGTCACTCTGATTACATTTCTGTCCATCTGGTACTGTCTAATCCTTGGACATAACATTACTTTAATCTATATAAGCCAGAAAATTTACCTCTAAGAGATTTAATAAGGATCTCATTTCCTTTTGACTTTTTTCATTCCTGTTGTTTGTAACTCTAATCATCCTTCAGGTAGTATTCTTTATTCAGCTAATTTTATTTAATTTTTTGCTTTATTTCATTTTCACTCAGAAAAATTAGGAAAAACAAGTTCTCAGAAATGTTAGAGGATTAAAAAAGTCACTGAGTGATGAGGAGCTTCTGGACCAAGCCAGAAGTCACATGAATGTGAGTCAGAAGTGATAACAGTATGATTGAGAAGTTCCTGGACAAACAGAAAAGTCCTGAATCTAGCTCCCAAATCTAGGGGATAAATTCCTCAACAAAACAGGAACTAGTATCAAGAAGTAACAATGGACAGAGCTGTGGTATAGTCCACTGGCTTTGTGAAATTATGTGGCCTGAAGAGGTAAAAATTAACTATTGATTGAAGTACTCTTCCCAGGATGCCACAATCCTCTGATAATTCACCATGAAATAAGTCCACATTAAAAGGGAAGAGAAATGACTTTAATAATACATGGACTCAGGTGTTAGTCCTTTAATTTTTTTAAAAAAATTATTTAAGGCAATTTAAGGGTTAAGTGACTTGCCTGAGGCAGAATTTGAACTCAGGTTCTTCTGACTCCAGGGCAGTGCTCTATCCACCATCCACCTAGCTGCCCTTGTCCTTTGAAGTTTTAAATAATCAAATAAAATCTGTTATACAGTTTGCATATAGTAAAAACAAATCATTTCACCTCTATAAAGAAAAAAAGAAAAAAATACAGGTATACTTAAATTGGGTAATCCAAAAAAAAAAAAAAAGAAATCCAAACACTTGAATTTTTAGGGAAGGCAAAAAAACCTACCACATTACTGTGAAAGATGAGCCACACTAAAATTATTTTCAGTTGTACATAAAAACTCCTCTTGAAACAAAATTTTAAAAAATCACTGAAATTTCTAATTGTACAAATATTGTACAAAAACATTGAAGAAAATAGCAACATATAGACTTTTTTCAGTAATGTCTGACTCTTTATAAACCTATTTGAAATTTTCTTGGCAGAGATACTTGAGTGGTTTGTCATTTTCTTCTTCAGTTTCTTTTACATATGAGAAAATTGAGGCAGAGTTAAGTGACTTGCCCGGAGTCACACAGCTAGTAAATGTCTGAGACCAGATTTGAACTAAGAAAGATAAGTATTTCTGATCCTTAGCATGGTACTTTATTGAGGCACCTAACTGTTATTGTATAGAACCTACAGGGACATATCAAAAAGATTATTCATTGTGACAAGGTTGGACTGATACTAGAAATTCAGGATTGATTCAATATTGGGGAAACTATTCTCTCTTCAAATCCTTCCATTTTTCAAGTTCTCCTAATGCTCTCAGGGTACACCACCATTCTCTTAGTCACATAGACTCATCTTCAACTCCTCACACTTACCTCACATGAACAATCTTTTTTAAGTATTACCATTAATACCTTCACAATTTATGTCATATGGTTCACCTTCTTTCCATTCATACAGCAACCACACTGGGGCAGGCCTTCATCATGCCTTGACCAGACTATCACAATGTCCTTGGGACTGGTGTTCCTACACCATTCCAATCTATTTATCTCTCCGTTGCCAAAGTAATTTTCCTAAAGTGTAAGTTTAACCATATCACTCTCCTATTCAATACATTTCAATGGTAACAAGTAAAGTTTTTGACATTTAAAGCCTCTCACAACCTAAGTCCTTTTCACTTTTGCAAACTTCTTACATTTCACTCATGCCTGAAATGTTTTTTCCTCTTTACTTCAGCTTCTAAGCTTCCTTCAAGACCTATTACAAATTTCATCTTCTAGAGGAAGGCTTTCCCAATTTCCACCTTGCTTCTTACCACCACTATAGTCTACACAGTGGTAGGATTCTAATAAATTAACAACTGGTTCTCCACTCTAATGACCATTTTAAGTATACAAATATATACCAAAAGGTAGTTTAATATTTCATGCATTTAATACTCAAATAAGAACAGTAAAAGAAGTATGCAAAACTAAATTTTGTTATATCACTCACAGTAAGCAAACATCCTTATGGAATGACAGCGGCAGCCAATGTTGGAACATATGCAAAAGCAAAACTCATTCTAATCTCTTCTAACTCTTTTTTTTCTTCTATTTGATGGCTTTTTAAATGGGCAATAATATAACCCTTGAAATCTATTTCTTCTTGTTCATTGTATTCCAGTTTCCTATTGATTTCACCATTTAGGGAAGACCAGCACACTCATAAAATCTTGGGGACTTTTGGGTGTAACACAAAGCAGATACAAATGACCCCCTGGTTGTTTGGCACTTTTTCTTTTTACATTATATGTTTGTTTACTGAAGTAACAAAAAAGAGGGAATTAAGATGTAATATTTCATCAAAGTTATAATGTTTTAAGAAATGAATAAATAAACATTACAAGCATAATTCCACTATTTTTTGTTCATCTATGAAAAGAATTAACATTACTAACATGCACTTAGAAAATGTTATTGCACAGATGAACGTTAAAAAGAGTAAGGTATGTAAATTTGTGATTTCCACATTAGGCAAGTTGCCCAGGCACCCACCTTAGAGAGAATTCTGATTACAAGTGTCATTTTAACAACCAGTAATCAACATAAAATTAGGTATCCATTTTGCCAAAGTGGCATGAACTGACTGAATCCCACCATTGAGTCTAAACTCTCCCCCACCCCCAAACAACTCCTTTCCTCTGAGAGAGAGAACACCTTTCATTTACACTGGATATATCCTGTTTTACTATTTTTTTTGGTGCTTTTTACCTCTTGTCTCCTCCATTAGAACATGAACATCTTGAGGGCTGAGACTTTTTTTCCTTTCTTTTATACACCTTGCCTGGCACTTAGTCAGACACTAAATATTTATTCATTATTAACTATAGGTCCACATTAATAAGAAAAACAATGAAATCACATGATTATGTCAATAGAAGCTGCAAAAACGTTCTTTTTTTTAAATACAAGGCATATTTTGGGCAGCTAGGTGGTATAGTGGATAAAGCACTGGCCTTGAGTCAGGAGTACCTGGGTTCAAATCTGGTCTCAAGACAATTAAAAATTACCTAGCTGTGTGGCCTTGGGCAAACCACTTAACCCCATTTGCCTTACAAAAACCTAAAAAAAATGAAATACAAGGCATATTTATGTTAAGTACATTAAAAACATGAGAATAAATTATTTTTAATATGCTTAAAAATATTCAAAATGAAGAACTAGTTATGTTCATGTATATATCTGTATATCTATGTATATATACATATATATGTATATTATATGCATATATATATATATATGGAGAGAGAGAGAGAGAGAGAGAGAGAGAGAAAGAGAGAGAGAAAGAAATACTAGAGTTTTTCATTGACAGCAGAGTCAAAGGAAAAGTCCATTGCCATGACTTATTTAATTTGGTTCAGGAAATATGCTATTACAATAAGACAAAATAAATTAAAAAATTATTAAAATTTACTAATGATATAATGGTTTACTTAGAGAATTCCAGAGACAACCAAAAGTAATTGAAAAAAGTAAACATTATGGTAAAGCAATAGGATATAGGTAAATCCATTAAATTATTACTGTTAATTATTACTAAATTACTACTAAATAATTACTATTAATAACACACCCAAAGGAATAAAGAGAAAAAATTTCATTCAAATTAACTACAAAATGCATAAGACATTTCAGAGTCACCCACCAGGAAACTCTAACTTTATATATGAACACAACTGTGAAACACTCAGCAAGAATATAGGAAGATAAATCATTTGATATTTATTGTTTATCAATAGAATGAAATAATAATGATGCTAGTACCTACATTGATTTATAGGTTTATAAATTCAGATCAATTACAAACGAATTACTTTATAATTTGTGAAGTTAAAACTTTGTATAATTATACTTTATGGTACTTTAAATAGTACCAAAATTTATTTAGAGGATCAGAGTACCAAGATCTCAAGAGGGGAAAAATAGGAATGAAGGTAGTCTAGCAGAACCAGATCTCAAATTATACAATAAAATAATAATCAAAAGTCTTTTGTATTGGTTTAAAATTTGAAATGTGATCAGAGGAACAAACTAAGTATACAAGATCCAGAAACAATCTAACATAATCTTATGTAAAACAAACTAAAATATTTTGCTAATTATTTGTGAAGAAAACAAAGTTATTTTGGCAGAAATTCATTTTCTGTTAACAGCTCAGAACACACACTACTAAAAGCTCCAAATGGATACAAAATACAAAATGTAATATAAGTAAATTAAAAGAGAAAGAAAAGAAGTACCTTTCACAACTCTTCTTGGGGGGAGGGCGGGAGGAGGAGAGAATTCATAACTAAACATATCTAGCAATGTCCATAAAAATAAAACAATTTCAATTACATAAAACTAAAAACCTTTTGACTAAAAATAATATCCACTGAGCCACCTGGTTGCTCCAGAATGCTGGGGGAGTTGCCCTGAAGACTCTTTTCCTAGACTAGCTGATGAAATTACAGAATATAAAGGGCAAATAAGAGAGACAATGAAGCATTAAGTGTGAACATTTACACTTTATTATTCTTCATTCTCTCCTCATATTCTCTAATGTCCATGTATATATGAAATTTACACTAATATATACAACTTTAGTGGGAAGGGTGGGCATCCACAGAGAATACAGTAAGAGAGACACATACCTCACACTTTTTACTCTTCAGGACCCTGATTGTCCCTTCTCTTTTTGTGGTGACCTCATGCTGTTTTCCTGGGTACAATACTATTACCCACTTGAATTCCCTAAAGTCAATTCTCTCTTCAGTTCAACTCCTGAGAAATTTATTTCTCCTTTGTCTTCTGCTTTGACTGCTTCCCTGGTCTAGAGAGCCTTTTAAAAAAGACAGCTTTCAGTTAAGCAAAATCTAAATGCCTAGTGGTCCAACTAGTTACAGTTGCATCAATGATTCTCAATGTCTTTTCTCCCTCCCTATTCTCTTTGACTGCATTCTTCCATCAGCCTATCCCTAACCAAACTGTGTCTACCTCTGTAGTTCTTACATTGTTTATCCCTGAGCTTCAGTACCTTATTAAAGTATTACTGTAGCCTTTCTTCCCATTGCTCTCATTTTTGCTGGCAAGTACCCAAATAACCAGGCATGCTTGCTCCATTTTATAATTTCATAAATTAATTAAAAATCTAATAGGGACCATTGTTATTCCCATTTATAGCTGAATAAATTGAAGGTGAAAGATATAAAAATACTTTTCCATAGGTTACAGAGACACTAAGTATCCAAAGCTGGATTTTAATTTAATTCTTTCTGATTCCAAATACATCAAATTGTGTTATAATCTTGATGCAGGTTTTCAAAAGAAGAAATGTGTTATGGAAAAATGCTCCAAATTACTACTAATAAAAGAAAATGAATTCAAACAAGCCTAAAATTCTACCTCACACTCATCACAAAAAGCTGACAAAAAGAAAATGGCAATTATTGGAAGGATTGAGGAAGAAAAACATACTGGTAGAACTGTGCATTGATCCAATAATTATGGAAAGCAATTTAAGACTATAACCCAATAGTCACCAAATTAGAAAGTATCTTTGAACAAAAGAGAACACAACTCCAAACATATCAAAGGAATTACATAAACAAATATTTTGAGAAAAAATTAATAACAAAGAACTGGGAGAAAAATTGGTTCTCCTCAGTTGTATTTTGACTGAACAAATTGTGTTAAAATAATCATTACTGTTCCATAAAGATTATTACTGCTCCATAAGAAATGATATAGTCAAAGAAACTTGGAGACTTTCCCCATGAATTGATGATGAACAAATGAGCAGAACTAGAGCAGATGTCTTCCAATTCACAGAGTGAAAGCAATTGAAGTGAATTCTATCAAACATTTAAGGAACAATTGGTTCCAATACTAGATAAACTCTTTGGAAAAATTGGTGAAGACGGAAATATACCTAACTCCTTCTATGACATATTTATGGTGCTGATACCTAAACTAGGAAGAGTCAAAACAGAGAAAGAAAATAACAGACCAATTTCCCTAATGAATATGGATGCAAAAATCTTAAATAAAATCTTAGCAAAATTATTACAGCAAGTTATCACTAGAACAACACAATATGACCAAGCAGGACTGATCCCAGGAATGCAGGGTTGATTCCCTATTAGGGAAACAGGATAATTGATGATATCAATAACAAACCTAACAGAAATCTCAATAGATGCTGAAAAAGCCTTTGACAAGATACAGAACACATTCCTACTAAAAACATTAGAGAACATAGAAATAAATGGATTGTTCCTTAGAATAAGCAGTATCTATCAGAAACCAACAACTAGCATTATATGCAATGGAGATTAGCCAGAGGCATTCCCAATAAGATTAGGAGTGAAACAAGGATGCCCACTATCACCACTACTTTTGAATATTGCATTAGAAATGTTAGCTTTGGCAATAAGAGAAGAAAAAAAATTGAAGAAATTAGAATTGTGAAGGAAGAAACAAAACTCTCAGTCTTTGCAGATGACATGGTGGTATACCTAGAGAATCCTAAAAAAATCATCTAAAAAACTACTAGAAACAATTAACAAGTTTAGCAAAGTCACAGGATACAAAATAAACCCACATAAATCCTCAGCATTTCTATATATTACTAGCAAGATACAGTTGCAAGAGCTAGAAAGAAAAATTCCATTTAAAATAACTTTAGATAACATAAGACACTTGGGAGTCTACCTGCCAAGGCTCTATGAAAACTGTCGGGTATTGGCTAAGAAATAGAGTGGTGGATCAGTGGAATAGATTAGGTGTAAGAGACAGCAGGAAATGATTATAGTAATCTGCTATTTGATAAGCCCAAAGAGTCCTGCTACTGGGATTAAAAAACTTTCTCTTTAATAGGAACTGTTGGGAAAATTGGAAGTTAGTATATGGCAGAAATTGTATTTAGACCAACATCTCACACTCTATACCAAGAAAAGAACAACATGGATACAGGAATTAGACATAAAAGACAATATTATAAACAAACTAGGAGATCAAGGAATAGTTTAACTATCAGATCTATGGAAAGGGAAGCAGTTTATGACCAAAGAAGAGATGGAGAACATCTTTAAAAATAAATTATATTATTTTTATTACATTAAATTAAAAGGCTTTTGCATGAATAAAAAACACCATAACCAATATCAAAAGATATGTAGTAAATTGGGAAACAGTTTTTACAACTAGTATTTCTTACAAGGGACTCATTTCTATAATATATAGGAAACTGAGTCAAATTTGTAAAAAAAAACCAAGTCATTCCCCAATTGACAAATAGTCAAATGATATGAAAAAAAAGCAATTTACAGATGAGGAAATCAAAGGTATTTATAGTCATGTGAAAAATTGCTTTAAATCATTTCTAATTAGAGAAATGCAAATTAAAGGAGCTCTGAGATATTAACTCACACCTATCACATTGGCCAATATGATCAGAAAGGACAAAGTTCAATGTTGGAAAGGATGTGGGAAATCTGGGACACTAGTGGAGTTGTGAACTCATCCAACCTTTCTAGAGAGCAATTTGGAATCATGACCAAAGGGTAATAAAAATGTGTATACCTTTGATCCAGCAATATCACTTACTGGGTCTATACCCTGAAGAGGTCATGCAAAAGGAAACATCACTTACACAATATTCATAGTGGTAGCAAAGAACTGCTGGATTAAAAGATATTCTCAGTTTAATTGTCCATTGAGCATAGTTCCAAATTGCTCTCCAGAATTGTTGGATCAGTTCACAATTCCAGAAATATAAGTGTATAAATATCCCAGTTATCCCATATCTACTCTAACATTTATCATTTTCTTTTCTGTCTTATTAGCCAATCTGATATGACTAAGGTATAAGGCTGCTGTTGTCAGAACTGGTTTAGGGACTCCGAATTTTTCTTGTTTCCAAGATGGTGTATCCTGGGAGAGGTGTGGTCACTTTTCTGGTCTGCATTCTGGCCTTTTCCTTACAGTAGTTTCAATTTGTATTTCTCTAATCAATAATGATTCATATCATTTTTTCATATGACTATAGATAGCTTTAATTTCTTTATCTGAAAACTGCCTTTTCATCTTTTTATCATTTGTCAATTGAAGAATGACTTCATTTTTATAAATTTGATTCAGTTCTCTATATATATTTTAGAAAGGAGTCCTTTATCAGAAACCTAGTTGTAAAAATTGTTTCTAAGGTTTCTGCTTTTCTTCTAATCTGTGTTGCACAGATTTTTGTTTGTGCAAAAACTTTTTAATTTAATGGACTGAAAATTAACCATTTTGCACTTCTTAATGTTCTTTATTTCTCCATTGATCTGTCAGATAAATTATTCCTTGCTCTACTAACTGTCTTATGGTATCATCCTTTTTGTCTCAATCCTGTACCTAGTTCAATCTGACCTTGACATAGGGTATAAGATATTGGTCCATGCCTAATTTCTCTTATTTGATTTTAAAAATACCATTTGATGTCCTGTTGTCTTGTAGCTGTAAGTGCTAATGCTCCTATTGGCACTCAAATTGTCATCATGGATCCAACTGCGACCCAGAACTGCTTATAAGCAATATAATAATCCATCAGTACCAGCTATATACAGTGCCAGCAAATGGTCCCTTGTAATCTTCTTCTAGCCAATTGCAAAATCCCCTTCTGGTCTGTTGACTGAGAGTACTAGAAGTTGCTGTGCCATTTTCAGTTGCTTCCGAGATCTGCTACTGGTTGCCTTGTACAGGTACCCTGGGTTCATTGTTGGCTTACGGGGGGGCCATGTGTGCAAGACTCCATTTCCCTCTTACTCAGTGAGACAGACCTTTCTTGTTAACCTTCTAAGTTTTTGGGGCCTGGGATATTGTTTCACCTTGTCCTCTTGCTTCCCTTGCTACAGAATTGTTTTGAGATATTATTTTAAAATTGTTTGGAGGTGAATATGAGAGAGATCAGGCGTGTCCCTGACTTTAGCTCTGCCTCCAGAAAGCTCATTTTAGAATCAAGCTCCCTCTGAGTCCTCACTCATTGTTCTTGGCAATGGCCTAGTGAGTATGCATTCCATAAAAGCTATACTTTTGGCTATTTGAGATAGTATATGTGATGTCAAGAAAGTATGTATGGTTTGTGGAAAACACAGAAAAACCTTGGGATTGTTTTCTGAAGTCTGCCATAACTACATTTAGAAATTTCAAAATACTATTAAGTAGGGTTCTGATCTATCTCACTTTCACAACAAGTATTGTTTTGCCTGGCTGTTTCTATCAAATAAAAAGTTCAATTGCTTTTTCTCACACTTCTAAAAACACACAATCTATCAAACTCTTCTCAGTCATTTTCATAGAAGGAGTAGGTTATTTCTTCTTTCAATGGGTTGGTGATCTGCCAAGCTTCAAAGTTTTCTTACAACTTGACTCAAAGAAGCTTAATATTCATTTCTATTTGGAAATATCTTGATATTTTGTGTGAATTACTCCCTCCTTCCAAAGTAATAAATTATTTGAAAAGTGATCATTCCAATAGATATTTCTTGCTTTCTTAACATATAGAGTAAAAAATCCTTTTTAAAAAAAAATCCTTCCAAATTTCAATTCTTATTTGATGGCCAGAGAAACGATATAAATATTGAACAGAGAAATCTAATCTGTATCTAGGGTATTTTAGAAATCCCAAAACAAATATAATGCACATATCTCTGTGTTTTTAATAGTAAAGCAATATAAACAGATGTGTGTACTGAAAAGTAATGAGATATTCTGTAAAATACTAAAGAGAATTTCAAAAGAAAAAAAAGAACAGTAAGGAAGAACATACTGGCTAAAAACCAAAAGGCAACTAACAAATTGTCAGTTGGACTTTGGAGGTGTGTGATAGTTTTTGCAATAAATCAATCAAATAAATCTGGTAACCATTCTTTGGGGACTTTATTTGACCTGGAAGTTGAAAAACTCTTAGAAATTAGATGAATGTGACAAGATGATGATTTTATATGCTTTGTAATGCATTAAAGGAAAAAACAACTTTGATTGGATTTTTTCTTTAATTGTAGGGTACCCTCCTCCCCCCAATTCCAGGTAGTGATAATGGTTGTACTAAATTCAGGTCAATTTCTACTCAATTACAATCTTCACTTTTGTTTTTTTTTTTTTTTGGTTAGCATATTCCCCAGCACCAAAATAATAAGCTATTATTAAGTAAAGTTAGGGACACTAACCAGATAATGAACTTATCCCCTAGCCTAACCTAAAGAAAGCAGATCAAGTACTTTTTGTAGTCCCTACTTTTTTGTAGTGACAAATAACTAGAAACTAAAGCATGCCTAACAATTGAGGAATGGTTGAACAAATTATGGAATATGAAAATAAAATATTATTGTTCTATGAGAAATGACAGAAAGGATAGCTTCAAACTAATTTGGGAAAGCTTGCTTGAACTGATACATAGTAAAAAGGCAGAACCAGGAAAGCAATTTATACAATAATTACAAAATTATAAAGACAAACCATTTAAAAAGATATAAGAACTCTAATCAGTGCAATGCCTTACTCCTTTCCAGAGGATTTATGACAAAATTCTTATTTAAAAGTGAGGTGAAATTGAAGTGCAAAATGAGATATTTTCAAACATAGCTAACTGTGAATATTTTCCTTTTCCAAATTTTGTTGTTTTTGTTGTTGGAAGAAGATTGGGGGAAGTTAGAAGAAAATTTGACTTAAATCTAAAAAAATAGAATAAATTATTTTTAAATGCACAGAAGAGCATATAAGACAGGTCAGTAGACAGCAGAGAAGCAACATAACTATGAAACTAATATATTGAATTGGTTAGAGTGAGATAACTCATACAGGGTGAAGTGCTAAAATTATATGTGCCAGTTTCTTTTTTGTTCTGTTTTGTATATAAAAATGTTCATCTTATTGAGTATTGGGAATTTAAAGAAAAATATTTTTTTAAAGTTTTTCTATGGGGCGGCTAGGTGACAGAGTGGATAAAGTACTGGCCTTGCAGTCAGGAGTACCTGAGTTCAAATCTGGCCTCAGACACTTAATAATTACCTAGCTGTGTGGTCTTGGGCAAGCCACTTAACACCATTGCCTTGAAAAAACTAAAAAAAAATAATGTTTTTCTAACAATACATGACTGTGGATCTTATGTGTGTTAACCATTTCTTTTGTATAAGCTGTCCATACCTGATTCACAGTATTTATAAAATATTTATCCACTTGAACCTTTGAGAAGACCCTAGACATGAACCACATCTAAACTATGAGTGATTTTACCCAAAGTGTCAGGTGGGGGGAGTGGGTAAAAAGGCAACAAATGAAAGAAAAAACAACCTAATCATATTCCTTAAAGGCCAAGCTACCCCAGGTTGGAATTTGATCTCATTTTATACTGAATCTTGAGCAGAGAGGTCAAATAGGGGTGTGTCTCTGGGTGGGAACAGTTTGTTGCTAACTTGGAGGGAAAACTGAGCCAACAGTTGACAATAGTTGAGCAGAAAAAGAGTGGGCAGCTTTCAGAGATCTGGTATACAGCTCTGCATTTGTTTATCTGGGCTTGAACATTCACAAATACCAAGATTGGTTTGATAAAAATGATGGAGGAATACAGAAGCTGCTAAATGAAAAATGAGAACTCCACAAGGTTTACTGGCAGGAAAGTTCATCCATTTCTAAGAAGACAGCATTTAATTCCATCAAAAGTTAAGTCCAAGTGAAGCTTAGAGAGATGCTGGACTCTTGGCTCAGTGAGAAGGTAGATGGAAATTCAATTTTATGCAGACAGTAATAAACAAAATGCTGTCATGATATCCTGAAGGCTATTTATGGGTCAAAGACATATGTTGGATCTGAACTACTCTGTGTTGATGGATCCACATTGATTAACAACAATATGGTCATGATCCTAGAGATGGGCTGAACACAGACCATCATCAATCAATGCAGAAGCCAATCAGTACCTAGCTGAAATTCCAACTGAAGAAGTTTTGAATGCCATTAGGCTCTTTTCATGTGGCAAAGCACCTGGAGCTGATTCTATTCCAAGTTGAGGTGTGGGGAGGGGTCAATTGCTCATCCAAAAACTGACTGAAATTTTCGAGGTTATATGGCATGAAGACATTATCCCTCAAGAATTCGAGTTGCTTCCATTATCCCTCTCTATAAAGGTAAGAGCAATAGATTGTCCTGTGACAATCACAGAGGTATTTCTCTTTTAGTCATTGCTGGTAAGATTCTTGGGAGAGTCCTTCTCAATAGGCTGATCTTCCATTTGGAAGATGATCACCTGCCTGAGAGCCAGTGTGATTTCAGATGAGGTCAAGGAACAGTTGATATGGTATTTGCTGCCTGACAACTCCAGGAAAAATGCCTGGAACAAGAACAGAATCTGTATGTAATATTTGTAGATCTGACCAAGGCCTTTGATACCATCAGTTGTTAGGGCTTATGGAAAACTATGTCAAAATTTGGTTGCCTAAAGAAGTTCATCAATTTTGTATGTCAATTTCATGACAGTGTGCTTGTCAGCATTCTGGATAGTGGATGATGCTCTAGAGATTTCCCAGTCACCAATGGAGTGAAACAAGGATGTGTTCTTGTTCCCATACTTTTTAGAATGACATTTTCAGTCATGCTATCAAATACCTTCACTGAGGATGGCCTCAAGGTCAGTTACTTGCACTGATGGCAAATTGAAAAGGCTACAATCCAAGACAAACGTGGAGGGAGTGTTGGTGCATGATCTTCTGTTTGCAGATGATTGTGCACTCAATTCAGCCTCTGAAGCTGAAATGCAATAAAAGTATGGATTGATTCTTTGCTGCTTGTCTATATTTTGGTCTAACAATTAACACCAAGAAAACATGGATGTTCCATCAGCCAGAACCACACCATAAATATGTAAAACCATTGATTACAGCAAATGGAGAAGTTTTAAGTACAAATTCACTTACCTTGACAGTGTCCTTACCAAAGAGGTGCACATTGACAATGAGGTTGACACACTCATTGCCCAGCATTTGGGAGGCTCTGAAAGAAAGTGTGGGAGAGAAGAGATATTAGATTGACTACCAAACTTAAGGTCTACAGAGCTGACCTCATTGCTATATGCCTGTGAAATTTGTACAGTCTACCAGTGCCATGTCAGGAAACTGAATTGCTTCCATTTAAATTGTCTAAAGAAGATTCTGAAGATCACCTGGCAGAAGGAAGACACCAGACACTGAGGTCCTTTCTCCAGCTAAACTGCCTACCATTCCTACATTACTACAGAGAGCACAACTACAGTGAACTGAACATGTTCTTAGAATGCCAGATGTTAGCTTGCCAAAAAAACTATTTTATGGAGAACTCACACAGGGCAAGTGCCCACAAGGGGGTCAGAAGAAACAATACCAAAACATACTGGAGGTTTCATTGAAGAACTTTAGAATTGATTGTACAGCATGGGAGACACTGGCACAAGACAATCCAGCGTGGCATGCCCTCATCAGTGAGAGTGCTGCCCTTTATGAGGAAGGCAGAACTGAAGCAGCTCAAAGGAAACATGACATCTAATAAGTTTAGAGTACCCACCTCAAGTGTACATGGACTATGTGTACCCAACTTGTGGTGGAGCATTCTGAGCTCATATTGGTCTGATCAGCCACAATCAAATACACTGTAATTTGTCTCAAACATAGATGTGTCATTTTGATCTCTTGTAATAATGAAGGACAAAAACTATCCAATCAACATGCAATGTAATGAAAGCAGGGTTTACTATCTTTCCTCTAAAATCCATCTTTCTTCTAGTTCTTTTTATTTTTGTTCAAACCACCAGGTTTGCAAGCTTTGCAGTATTATCTACTGCTCACACTATCTCTCACTACGCATATCCAATCATTTGCCAATTTTATTGATTTTTTTCTCCTGAATACTTCTCACATTTGGCTCATACTCCTCTTATATAGCCCACCTTTGGGTTCAGGCCTTCAGTTTTTCACACCTAGACGATTTACAGAGCATCTTGTCTCAAGACTCTCTTCACTTCAGTCAATCTTTCCTATAGTTACCTCTAGTCCATAAATTCCAGTGGATTCCTATTATTCCTAGGTTACAGTATAGTGATTGTGACTTATTAGCACAGTACCCAGAAAACAGTAGGTACTTAATAAATATTTATTGTCAATTGACATTACAACATAACTTTAACATTATACCCAAGCCTATATTCTATGACTCAGCCAGTTTGACCTTATTTTTGATCCTCATATACTGCTCCATCTATTTTATCTTTGCTCTGCTCTATCCCATTTCTACACACCTTCCCCAGATTCACCTCATAGAATCACTTCCTTTTTTCAAGACACTCAAACACCATCTTCCTCATGAAGGCTTTTCTAATAATGCATTCCTTCCCAAACTACATTATTTTTAACTACATTGTATTTATTTGTGTTTATTCTCTTTACACTTGTTCTCTATATGTACTTGTTATTTTTATCATTATAATGTAAGTTCCTTAAGAATAAGAATTGCTTCATTCTTATTATTTATGTCACTAGCACCTAGCATTATAACTAGATGGATGCTTAATACTTTCTTGTTGAGATGGGGAGCTCTATGATAGCAGAAGAGTAGGAAGCAGAACTATCAAGCTCCTCTCCACAATACTCCTCCAAATAGTTCAAGAAAATGCACAAAGAAATACAAAAAAAGTTGTGGTAAGTCCTTTGTCCAGTTCAGTTTAGCATAGAAATATAGAGAAGTCTGTGGGACCTGGGTTGGATCATGTCACATATAGGACACTGTCTAGGGAGAGGTTGTGAAGCAGGAGAAATATTCAGTGAAATATGTTCTATAATTAATCTCTTCCCTCTGCACTGACAATGTACCTTACATTAATACTGACCTCCCACCCCCCATCCCAATCTCCAAACTATGAGATGAAGTCAATGAACTTTTAGTAAAGTATCTTACCCATTCCCTGGAGAGAAGTCTAGTAAATCCCTGTTCCCAGGCTCAAAAGTTTCTATCAACAAAAAAAGATGAATCCCTGCCTTGGCCTGAAAGGTTTAATTCTTTGACTTTCCAACCTTCATCTATAAATCCCTAATTACCTCAATTGCTGTTCCCTGAGTTACTAACCCTATCACCACATACCTAAATTAATTCATCTCTGTTCTCTGAGCTACCCATATGCACCTAAATTTCCTTTAAAAGTTCAACTCATGCCTCAGTTGAGTTACTTGTCTTCCTGTGGGAAGCTAGTCCACTCTTGGTGAGTGAGATCCCCCAGGTAACCTCTCCTACTCCTTATTATTCATATTTTCAGGATGACATGTTTTTGATGCAGCTGCTACTGCTGCTTTCCTTAAAGCATTCAACTGCTTTTACTCTTTCTTTCCTTTAGCTTCTGCTAACTGCAAGAATACTTAAATAAAATTTTTTGTCTCTAAAATTTCTTTTGGGTCAGAGTTTGTCTTTTACATGAATTCTTTCATTATCTACTCAAACCTTGAACCAACTACATTTTCCCCAGCATTAACTGAACCAACAGAGCTGATAGCACTGAGTCCAATGAATACTCTACTCCTGTTCTGACCCAAACTTAGGACAAGAATTTACCAAATTAAGATCAGAGGGGCAGCAATCAGACTTTGCCCTGGATCAGATCCTTAAGGAATACTGAAAACTTGAAAATCCCAGCTAGTTCCAAAATCCTAGAATAACACAATAGTCAAAATTTCAAGAAAGCAGGAATAATACTAGACCAGATTTTTTTGTGGCTGAATCTACACAAGTCATCAAGTAAAAAGTCAAGAAGAGGACTGGAAGAACGAGCAAACCAAAAAAAAGTCTAAAAAAGCAGAAGAGAATAAATCCAAATTTGCAAACAAAGCGTCAAAAATCAGCCCTCTGGGGCTAATTCACACAATTTCTTTTTGAATTTGGGCTCAAAATCATCTAGAATTAGTAGACTACATAAAGAAGTTAAAAAAGAACAATATTTTAAATAAATGAAATGAGAGTTTGAGAAGAAAAAAAGAAATGAAAGCTATAGAAGAAAGAATTGGAAAAGGAATTAATATCTTGGCATAAGAGTTATAATAAAACCCCTAAAATTATAATGGATCAAATGAAAGTTAATGACTTCACTAAGTAATAATAAACAAAAAAAGTCTAAAAAATTGAAAATATCCCAAAATAAAACTAACAAACCTGAAAAACAGATTTTTGGGGGGGGAATTAAGACTCATTAGGCCTTCTGGATTCAAAAAAAGATCTAGATATAAATTTCAAGAAATCTTTAAAAAGTACCCAGATATCTTAGAACCAGAAAGCAAAGTGAATAGATGTATTCACTGGTCATCTCCTGAAAGAAACCCCAAAATGTCTCCCAGGGACATCACAACCAAAATTCAAACATTTTAGGACAAAGGAAAATATTATAAGCAAAGAAAGAATTTAAGTATTAAGGAACTATTATAGTACCACACATAATTTATCCATTACCATAACAAAAAAGAGAAGAGTTTGAAATATGATAATCTAGAAGAAAAAGATCTAAACTTATAGCTAAGAGTTATTTGCCCAGAAAAATTGAGTATAATCCTTTGTTGTTCAGTTATGTCTAATTCTTTCTGACCCCATTTGTGGTTTTCTTGGCAACGATACTGGAGTGATTTGCCATTTCTTTCTCCAGCTTATCTTATAGATGAGAAAACTGAAGCAAACAAGGTTAAGTGACTTGTCCAGATTTACACAACTAGTAAGTTTCTCAGGTCGGATCAACTCAGGTCTTCTTGTATCCAGCTGTGTGAGTATATACACTGTGCCACCTAGCTGCACCTGAGTATAATCCTTAAGGAAGAAAAGGACTTGCTGGCATTTCTATTGAACATCTAGAGTTGATTAGGGGAGAGAGAGGATGTTTCATGTGCTACTCTTTAAAATATTCATCCTTTTCTTCATTGATGAATAGGTTCAGGTTTCCAGGATCTCTCATTCTGGATTGTTTAGAATGTCAAAATGTATTATTTTATTTCCTTCTATTTCTAGTGGATACAAAATAATCATGTGTTATCAAATTTCCTGTCCATTTTAATTTGAACCTTCCCCCACCCCCTCAATTTTTTTATAATGTATTGTTAAATTTAATTTTGTTTTTGGAGTGTAGAGCAGAGGGTTTCCCTACACCCTTTTTTTGGAGGTTGTCCGTGCACTAAATACAACTGGAATGTGTTTTCTTTGTTCAGAAGTTCTGGTCAATTTGTTATATTATTTCTTATATTTTTAACTTATTTTATGATTTGTCATAAAATCTTCAAGGAAGTTTATGATCCTCTGTCTCTGTGCTTCTTATTTGTGAGAGAAATAGATTTTGCTTGGATAGCAATCATGTTTGCTTTTGTTGTTTATTTTTACTTCTCTTTTTCCAAATTATCCTTCATTTCTGGGTATTTCTATTTCCAATCAGCTGTTCTCTCTATTGCTTCTTTTTTGCTTTCTTTTTGCTACTGTGGTTTCAAGTTTTGCCTTTATTTTGCTAAATATTTCTTTTGTGTAGGTCATAAATTTTGCCTTGTTCCCTCTTAATTTTCTTAAGATTGTAATTTCTCTCTTGAATCATTTAGGATCATCCTAAAGTGGTTTTGTGCTCTCTTAAGAATTTACAATTTTCTGTTTCATCAGGTGATAAATTAATTTCCTTTGTTTTGCAATATTAAATTTAGTGTGTTTTGAAGATGTATTGGTAATTATTTTCTCTTCAGTCTGAGTAGAACCAAAGAAGTCCTTAATAATCACAGCCAGAAGATTGAGTATCTATGGAAGACTGACTTGTAAATCTAGTAGTTACTTCGAAGTAATTTTTGTACTCATTGGCTTTTCTCTTTTCCCTCTGGGGCTAATTCCCCCAATTCTATTTGAATTGGTTCATCAAGGTCCTAGAAGGGGGCCTGACTAATTCTCTCAGGGTTCAAGAAGTTAGTGTTTTTTTCTAGTTCTGTCTTTTATGAGTACCCCCTGGTGTGTTCCTTATTTATTATGCAATTAATATCAATTCACCAGGGTGCATTAGTTTTTTTTTTTTTTTTTTACTAGGGGTGTGTACTGAAAACATCTCCTCCAACACCTGTGACACACTTTCATAAACACTTGTAGAGCCAAGATTGCCAAGGAACTGGAAGAATTTCAGCTGAGTTCTCTAACATAATCTATTTTCAAAGATGTAGAAACTCAGAAGACTGAGTCCTGATTAGAAAATTGAAGAAAAAAATCACAGAGAATCATATATAAGAGAAATCTTCAGACAAAGGAGATGAGGTCTGACCAGTCACATATTACCCAGGAACTGAAAGGAAAAGTAGGCAAGGAATCAGAGCATGATGTCCTGGGTCCTAAACCTGACTCTTTTCCTGCTTTTAAATGGCATAAAGACTTTGGATTTAAAAAAAATAAAGTCTTACTGTATTTTAAAATGTTAAAAAAATCAGTCAGCTTATAGACCATACAAAAACAGGTAGCAAGCCAAATTTCACCCTCAGGTTGTAGTTTGGCAATCCCTGGGCTAAGCTATAAACAAAGGCATAGAAAGGTCCTAGATGCATATACTTTCCACCTTCCCTTATCTTATGCAAGGTTCAGGAATAGTTGCCAACTGGCATCACTTCTGGGTAATACCTTAGGATAGATTGAGGAGAACTGTACTTAAATGAGCAGGGTAAGGAGTATTCATAGGCTCTAAGCAATAACATAAACAATGTTCTTGCTGAAATCTCTTCATAAACATAACACTAGAAATTTGTTTAATTATATTGAATAATTCCACTACATTTAATCATTGATTTAATGGGCATCACTTCATTGTTCCCACCTGGTTTATAATACATGTTATTGATTGATTCCATAAATTATTAAATAATAATCTTTTTAAAAAATCACGGAAATATTGATTCCCAGAGGTTTGAACATACTAGATAGTTCAAAATTATTTATTTTTATATTTTTTCATTTTCAAATTTAACAAATCTTGTTTTATCTATAACATGAGTCCATACCACTTGTCTCAGATCTTTTGGGACTATAGAACCATAGACGGAACTTTGCCTGCTGGTTTAAGAAAACCCCCAAAATTAAATATGAGCTTTAATTCCTTTTTTTTCCTAAGTTTATGTGACAAATTGGCACTACTCTTAGAAGGGAGGAGACAACTGTCCTTTACAATAGTTTCTTGAATCTGGTCTCCAGGAAGATTTGCCTACTAAGCATAAATTACTTTTGGGGTTAAATACTTATAGGTCAACTTGGGTCAACTCAGTTGAAGATACAATTGATTCTCCCCCCTACTTCTCATTCATCTCTTGCTCAGTGTTGCCCAGACTCTGAAGTTCTTGCCCTCTCATAGGCTTTCTATTTTCAAGGGATAATTCCAGTCCCCTACCCCTCAATTCAGAAATTCTTTGTTTCTATTGATATGGGAGAGGTCAAATTATCTTCTAATAATCACAATATGGGTCCATCTGGAAGAAAGGACACTATTTAGCTAATCTGTGGCCATTTATAGTCTCTGGCTAAAAATAAAAAGCAGTCTTTTTACAGAATAAAAGGATAGTCCCTAAGTAGAACTTGATGTTTGTCTTTTCTTCTTGAAGAGACCATGACATCAGGGGACATGATGCCATAAGCACATGAACTGGATTTGATTGAGGGGAGGCTATATTAAGTCACCACCCTCACTTTCTTCTCCAGAGCCATTGGGTCCAGTGACCAGATGTGAATCAGGACAACTAGAGATGGGCCTGGATGCAAGGCAATCAGTTAAATGACTTGCCCAAGGTCAAACAGGCTAGTGAGTGTGTCAAGTGTTTGAGACTGGATTCAAACTCCTGTTTTGACTCCAAAGCAAGTGCTCTATCCATTATACTACCTAGATGCACCCTTAAGTAGAGACTTCTAAAAAGGCAGAGATTTGGCATCATTCTTTCAGTGGGTTTGCAAGGAGGCCTTCTGGGGCCAAGAAGCACTGAGACAGAATGTGGTAGTCATGGTAAGTTTCAGTATCAACTCAGATCTTAGGCTTATGCTTAGGCATCTTGTGAGATATGATTCTGACTGATGATGGGGATTAGTTCCTCTGACAGAAATTTTCTCATTTATAATATGATCATAATGTTTCTGGTGGTACTCTTATTCATTATTGCTGATCTTCAGAAGTGGAGTTACTGTGAACTGTCCCGGAAACATAGCACTGCTTTCCCATTAATAAATAGCCTATGTTCTTATCAGAAGATGTCCAAAGATTGATTTCCAAAGTCAATTTAGATAAATTCCAAAGATCTGCTAGTTACATGTGTTTTCTAATAGGTAGCATGAATGAGTAGAACTTTTCTGTCAGTAAAGAACATATATCTCACAATTTCTGATGACAACTAAAGACATCATATGTTCCATCATGTATGTTCCATATCCAATTTGTTCCATATTAACTGAGTACTTTTGTGATAAGATTTTTTTTAACAATATGATGTCCAGGCTCTTTTATTCGTCTTGTCACTCAGATTTTTCTCTTCAGTCTGCTTTGTGAGTCAGCTCTTTTCTTCTATTTTTTCCAGTCCTTTGAACATTCAAAAAAAATTTCTTATTGCTTTACTCCTGTGGTCTACGTGACACTACTGCTGCTTTTGCCACTCTAGCTCATGCTAATCTCTGCACTTCCTCTTTCTTTATATTCCTCCCAAGATCTCCCTACTAGAGAATAGTACTATTATATGACCCCTTTTTCATTCCACCCTCAGTCTGCAATATAGGACACAGTAGTGAGAATCAAAGCAATAAGAGCACCCCAGTGTGTGTTTGAGGACAGTCTTGTCTGAATTTGGATTGAGACTAAGGAAGTGTGAGACTTCCTCTTGCCCTAATACACAGTCTCACACTGGGGGCTTAAAGACTCCACACAGTGTGCTTCTAACTGGTTAGTATGGTGGGTGAAAGATGAAATTATTGAGGAAACAAATCTGAATCTCCTAAGCATATCAATTTATTAAGCAAAGCATGTCAATTATCTAACAAATCAGGATAAGACTCCTCAATTTTGTCACTGGACCCTGAATACAGGAGCAGATTTTCATGCATTAAAAACAATTAATCAGATAAGAAATTAATAAGAAGAAAACAACCACGATCTGAAATTAGATAATCTTATTTCCAGTTTCAGGAAAGATTAGGACTTTTCAAATTGGGAGAGCGAGCACAAACAGTTGCAATTCCTTGAAATCAGAAAAAGAGGTTTGTCACTTTCCTCAAGTGTTTGTCTGATTGACTAGTAGTCAGTTAAGACACATTAGTTTCTTGAGATGTGTAATTGTGAGAAAACTCCTTGCACCAGTCTTCAAATCTGACCAGATTTGTATTTCTAATCAGTGTAACCTAGGTCCTTAATTAAGGTGTCTAAAAGCAGGTGGAGGTGACCAAGATTCCCAAACATTTGGGGTCACAATCAAATAATTCAATATGATTTTCTTACAATTATCACAATTGAATAAAGCTAGAAAGGAAACTGAGTTAGTACCAGAATTGAGTCATAGGATACAGTCAGTGCTATTCACTCAAGTCTCAGTACCACTTGCAGTTGTATTTCCCTCACCAGTCTCCAGAGTATGAAGACCTATGCTGAATTAGACCAGATAGAGTCTGTTGTCTTGTGCTGAGTTAAGGTGAACAACAGATAGACTGAATTTTTATGGTTTTCTCTATCAAGATTTGGTTTGGTGCATTTTCTAGATCTGTTAAAAGAAGTAAGTTAATAGAGAGGAATTCACTGCACTGTTTCCCATCATTCCATCATCTTCTATTACTTTGGCTTTTTTTAGGTTTTTTTTTTTCTGCAAGGCAAACAGGGTTAAGTGGCTTGCCCAAGGCCACACAGCTAGGTAATTATTAAGTGTCTGAGGCCAGATTTGAATCCAGGTACTCCTGACTCCAGGGCTGGTGCTCTATCCACTTTGCCACCTAGCCTCCCCTTACTTTGGCTTTTAAAGATCAAATTTTGGCACTCCAGAAATATATCTTTACTCTATAGAATGTTGCTAAAGAATCAACTTTTTAAAATTCTACCTTTGTGATTTTCCTCAATTTCCCTAGGCTTCAGGTTACTAATTTGGAAAACTAAAGCATTGGATGGTGTCTGAGGTTATTTTTTTCAGTTCATGTCTATGGTCTTATGATCTTCAATATTATTTTTCATTTTCATGGAACCAATTAATGACGAAAGGTGCAACGTCAGAATGATATAAAAGATAGGGAGATAATCTAAAAGTCAGGAATACCTGAGTTCAATTAAGGAATGCCTCTGCTATGTATTGGCTGTGTGATCCTGGTGAAATTATATAATTTCTCCACCTTTCAGGTAATTTTCTAAGAATATGAACTGTTTATCAGGTGATAATTTGTATTGGTCCAGGTGCTCCTAATTTGGAGTTCCTTAAAGCAAGGAAATCATAAATCTGTTTTAAAAAGGGACAGAGAACGAAAGGAATAAAGGAAAAGAGGAATGAAAGAAGGAAATAAAAGGAAGAAGGAAGGGTGGGAGGAAGAGAGAGAAAGAAGGAGGAAGGAAGGAACTAATGAAGGAAAGAAAAAGGGAGGAAGAAGAAAGGAAGAGAGGGAAGAAGGAAGGGAGGGAGGGAGGAAAGGTAGAAGAGAGGGAGGAAAGAAAGGAGGAGGAAGAAATAAAAAAGAGGAAGGAATGGAGGGAGGGAGGAAGGGAAGAAGACTAAAAAGAAGGAAGAAAATAGAAGAAAGGATAAAGAGAGAAAGAAAGAGTGGGAAGAAGGGAGGAAGAAAGGAAAAGTGTAAGGGAGGGAGTAAGGGAAGAGGAGAGGAGGGAAGGAAGGAAGAGAGGGAGGGAGGAAGGAAGAGATGAAGGAAGGAAAGAAGAAAGAGAGGAGGAAAGGAGGAAAGAATGAAGAAAAAAAGAAAGAATGAAGAAAAAAAGAAAGAAGTTTAATAAATAGATTAAATCCTTCATTTGCTTTCTGGGAGTGACCTTGAAAAGCACAAATACTCAGATATATTACAACAGTTGAAGAATGATTTAGAAAAAGATAAAAACATTTTGTTTTAAATTTTAAATATGAATACACCCAACCACTTTTTTTCTAGTTGTTCTTGATTTTTGTGATAGAATGTTAATCTTTATCCTCCCACCCAAACTGGCACTGTATAATATCAATTAAATCAGCAAATAAAGATGTATTTCTAGATAAAATTTATAATTGTCATTTTTTTTCTTTACATAACCTTACATGATGGGCCTGGAAGAAGATTTTTTTCCTCAAACATGATTCCATCAGGGCCCTGGACTTGGAAACAGTGTTTAAATATGTCTCAAGACATTTGACCATTAGAGCAATTGGCAAGTTGGAATTTCCTGTTTCTGATTGATTTTCATGAGAAATTTAGTTACTAATTTAAGTTGGACCAACTTTTTGGTCGGTATCATGAGTATAGCACATCATCTATTTGAAAACGATCATCTGTTGAAGATCAAATAACAAAGGGGATATTAAGTAAGTTTAAAATAATGATTTTATAACACGGTCCTATTTACACATGTTATTGCCAACTAATGGAGGCAATGTGATGTTGTGAAAAGAGTACTGACCTTAGTGTCAGTAAGTCATGGCTTCATATGCTGCCTCTGGCAAATACTTGGTAAATTGACTAATTTCTTAGTACTCTGAGCAATTCTTTAAGATTGCAGGGGAAGGTACTAATTTATGTGGATGTAGAGAAGGTCTACACATGTTTGTTTCTCTAATAGTTGCTATATTAATAGAAAAGCAAGGATTTGGTCAGAAGATCTAACTGCTATCTGTGTGATTTTTGGCCTGACCTGTGAATCTTAGTTTCTATATACTACATAAAAGGAGTTTGTATAAATTGACCTCTAGGATCTTTGCCATTTTGACATTCTAGGATTCTATGAACATTTCCTTGTATTTTCTTTAAATACATCAAATCCACCCCACATTTGTGGTGCAATTTTGGGGGACTGAAAGAGGATGGAAGGGGAAGTTGGAATTGTTATTTTATTGTAAAGGGAAATTCCAGGTATAGAAACCACCTCCATATGTGCAGAGCAGCAATTCCTTTGTAATTTGGATTCTTAGAGTTGCCTTGGGTCACTGAAAGATTAAGTAATTTTGCTAGTGGCAAATTCAGCAAGCCTCTCTCTCTCTCTCTCTCTGTATATATATATATATATATATATATATATATATATATATATATATATATATATATGTATATCTGACCCTCTATCCATTATTTCATGCTGTTTTTCATGTACTCAACTAACTTTATTTACTCCAAATTGGAAATGTCTAATGAATGAATAATATGCAAAGTCTCTCAATAAATTAAGATATTTCAAAAATGATTTTTCTTGAATTTTCTGTTCCATTATGATATTTTTCCCCTCTGTGGCTTCTGCTAACAAGTGACCATAGCAACCTTTTCAATATTTGTGAATTTTCTTTGTGAATGAAATAATAGCAAAATTGTTCATTTGTACTTTTAGCCAACTAAAGCATCCTTCCTCCAGCTTCTGTGTATGATATGGCTTCCCTAAAGATTTCTAAAGATCATTTTTTTTGTTTTTTTTTAAGAGTGGAAGTTAATATTGTGATTTCAGAATGATTTTACTAAAAATAAAGAGTAATATTATTAAAACATTGAATCTGAAAGCACTGAGTAGATGGAAAAAATATTCTATCTAACTCATAGAAGCCCAATTCATTTCCTTTCACAGTTGACGAACATCATGGAAAAAGAAGAGTCAATAAAAAAGTAATAATAATAATAAATCACATTTTATGTTTTCACTTTTCCATACTTTTTAATACTTTTTTTTTTAACTGGACAAACATCAGTAAGCATGAGCATTGCTATGGGCAAAGATAAGTTAAGGAGAAATAAATGTGAAGCTACAAATCTCTACTACATACAGCTTGCTTCCTTTTACAAATTATATAATTAAGATAGAGCACCAGCCCTGGAGTCAGGTGTACCTGAGTTCAAATCTGTCCTCAGACACTTAATTACCTAGCTGTGTGGTCTTGGGCAAGCTACTTAACCCCATTTGCCTGCAAAAACCTAAAAAAAATAATTAAATCAGCACAGTAGTTTCCAAGTTATTATACTTTTCTTTTACAAATCTTTTTTGTCCCAAAAGATCTTTGAGCCTGGAGGCTAACTCCAGTTTTATAGCTGAGGAAAACAGAATTCGGAGAAGTTAAATGATTTGTGCAAGGTAGGTTTGAAGATCAGAGAAAATGGACTTCATGAAAAGGGACTTAATGATCAAGTTCATTTTGGGAAAAAGAATTCACCAATTTCTGACTCAGGAGAGTAAGAGAAGGGGAACGATTTTAATTCACATGTTACTGCAAAAGTTGACAGAAAGTTCATAGGTTACTACATAAAGTTCACAGATAACTACAAAAAATTTACCAGTTAAATTCTTTGGGGAAGCACCAAGATTTCTTGAGGTTTAAAAGACTAAAGTGCTTAAAAAGGAAAAAAAAATGAAAGAAAATAAGCTTAGATCAACAGAGATTCAGCTATATAGAACTGAGGGCATTATTGTTCCAGCAACATGACCAGACCACTTGGATCTAACTCAGAAAAACCAAGTGGAAGCCTGTGGGAAGTCCAAGAGAAAAGAGTTTGGCCTCGGCAGATTTTTGCTTAAATGCATTTCCATGATGAATGGTTTAGCACCTGGCTCCAGATATTCTCCAATGTTCACACCATAGGAGTGGTCCCCAAGAGTGGCTAAGGTAGCACTCACTGAGAATGAGTTGAATCTTCTCTTATCCCAAAGAGCATGACCAAAAGTCCAACATGATTGAGGAAGTAGAGATTGCAGAGTCAACACAGAATGGAAAACCCCTCCATAATATGGAAAAGTTTCAAAAAGATTACAACATTTTCTCTCTACCAAGAGTTCCCTTGCTTCAGGACTCAAACTAAGGTCTTCTGGCTCTAAGAGCAATGCTTTTTACATTTTATGAAGCCATTCTTTATATACATGTAAGTGAAAGCCAGGGACCCTGATCAATTTGAGTATTGAGCTCAATTGCTTCTTTGTCTTATCCATCTCATTGTTCTGTTTTTCTTTTTTAAATCAATACAGAATACTTTTGATGATTACTTTTTCATAACACTCTGAGAAATGGAGTGATTTCATTTTCTAAATCTATTAATCACTCATTTCTTTGGGGAAACTTTACGCTCTAAATTCATCTTAATTCTAGTCTCTTAAATGATCTTTTTGTTTATCACTTAACTGAAAGTTACAACTTCACATATATTCATTCCTAATTTTCTCCTAAGGATTTCATTTTTCTGGAACAATTCTGGAATTTATTTTTACTATTCCATGGTCTCTTAGGTTTTCATAAGATTTTGTATTTCTTTAGACAATGACTTATTTTTCTTTGCTTATAATATTTGCAAAGAGACCTTTGTAGTTTCTTTGAGGACTTAGGACACATTCTTCCCTTAGTTTTCACAGTCTTTCTCTTAGGATCCTATTTTTATTCCTACATTTTGTCATTTTCTACATTTTTAATTCTTTTGTGTCTTAGCCTTTTTTCTTGGTATTACCCATTACTCATTTTAGGAAAAAAATTATCATCCCTTTACTGGTAAATTAGACTATAAAGTTGCATTAGGAATTCCTCAGCTCAGAAATGTTAGAATCCCACATAGGTTCATTTGATTGGAGGTCAATAAATCAATAAAGGAGATTTTTAAAAAGTCTAATTAGCATCAGCTAATAGGCAGCTAACAGGTAACTAGAGAACGTTCCAGGCAAATACCCCATGACATACTGCCTATGTCTCCTCACACAGTTAGGCAGGATTAATGTCTACCTCTTGTTCCTGGGATCAAGTCACAGATGAAATATACCAGTTTTTAAAAGGTGTGAAGAAGGGGGAGTCAGCTAGGTGGCACAATAGAGCACCAGCCCTGGAGTCAGGAGGACCTGACTTCAAATCTAGCCTCAGACACTTACCTAGCTATGTGACCTTGGAAAGTCACCTAACCCAATTACCTTGCAAAAACTAAAATGTCTGAAGTAAGAGGGGGAATCTTGGTGTAGTCCCTCAGCACAAATGTGAAGGTCATTTTATACTCGTTTGTGTGTTCCCACTGGGAGCATGAGGGTTGTTAAGGGAGGCTTATACCTTGTTGATATTCCCTCTTTTTTTCCTTTGAATTCAGTTACAAATGTTTTACATTTGTCCATAAAATTTCTCAGAGTGAGAACTGAAGAAAATATTTCATTCACCATTGGTTAGTTGTTTCTTATCCTGCATTATCATGGAAGACAGAAATGACATCACTTTGTTTGAGACAAAGTACAATGTACCCAACTATGGCTGATCAGCTCAGATTGGTCACAAATAGTACATGTGAATAGGTACTCTAAATTTATGCATGATATTTTTTTTCTTTGAGCTGCTTCAGTTTTGCGTTCCTCACTGGTGAGGGTACATCATGCTGGGAGGTCCTGTGCCAGTGTCTCCCACGCTGTACAATCAGTTCTAAGAATCTAAACAGAGACATTCCCAGGTGTCTTGGTATCACTTCTTTTGACTCACCTTTGTGAGCACTTGCCCTATGCAAATTTTCCATAAATTTGTCTTTTTGATAAATGTTAGTTTGGTAGTCTAACAACATGGCTAACCCTTTATAGCAGTTTAGCTCAAGAAAGGACCTCAGTGTCTTTTATCCTCTTCTGCCTGGTGAACTTCAGAATATTCCTAAGACAATTTAAATGAAAGTGATTCATTTTTCCTCATATGGTTCTGGTAGTTTGTCTAGATTTCACAGGCATATAGCAATGGGGTCAGCACTGTGGCTCCATAATCGGTCTAACACCTCTTCTCTCCCACACTTTCTTTCAGAGCCTCCCAAAAACTGAGCTAGCTTTGGTAATGTGTGTGTCAACTTCATTATCAATGTGTATCTCTCTGGAAAGTACGTTGTCAAGGTAAGTAAACTTGTCCATGGTATTCAAGAATTCTCTATTTGCTATAACTGATGGTTCCACATATGAATAGTGTGATGCTGGCTGATGGTGCACCTGTGTATTATTGATGATAATTATTAGATCAAAATTAGCACATGCAACAAAGAATTTAAAAAAATTAAATTTTATTTATTTATGGCAATGGATTTAAGTGATTTGCCCAAGGTCACACAGCTAGGCAATTATTAAATGTCTGATGTAGGATTTGAATCCAGGTCTTCCTGACTCCAGGGACCCTGCTCTGTCCACTGTGCCACCCAGCTGCCCCAGCAGCAGAGAATTCATTCATACTTTATTGTAAGTCAGTTTCAGAGATTGCATTGAATACACAATCATCTGAAAACAGAAGATCATGCACCAGCATTCCCTCCACTTTTGTCCTGGCTTGCAGCCTTTTCAATTTGAAGGGTTTATCATTCCAGTACCACAGCTGACCTTGATACTGTGTTCATCCTCAGTAAAGGTATTTGATAACATGACTGAAAACATCATGGGATGTTTTAAAAAAAACTTTAAAGCTTTAAAAAGCAAGGGAGCAAGGACACATCCATGTTTTCTTCCATTGGTGACTAGGAAATCTCAAGACCATCATCCAATATACAGAACCCAGGCAAGCATGAAACTAATGTTCAACTAGGTGGTGTGGTGGATAGAGCACTGATCCTGGAGTTCAGAGGACTGGAGTTTGAATTCAGCCTCAGACATTTGACATTTACTAGCTGTAAGACCTTGGGCACATCCCTTAACTCTAATTGCCTCACATCCAGAGCCATCTCCAGTTGTCCTGATTCATATCTGGCTATTGATCCCAGATGTCTCTGGAAGAGAAAGTGAGGCTGATGACTTATAGAAAATTATCCTCACTCAGATCCAATTTATGTGCTTGTCATGGCACAAGCCATGATGCCATGGTCTAGTGCACCATATTAGTTGGATGACAGAAGCTCTAGATGAGTGTTAGAGGTAAATATACCACTGGGGCTTATGAACTTTATATTTTTATTTGTTTGTTTTTGTTGTTGTTATTTTTCTGGGGCAATGGAGTTGTCACTTGCCTAAGATCACATAGCTAATAAGTATCAAGTATCTGAGGTCAAATTTTTACTTAGATCCTCCTGATTCCAGGGCCAGTGCTCTATCCACTGTACCAACTACCTGCCTTTGAGATTCACAAAATGTTTTCAGCCTGAGATAGTTTTCCTTTGGGATGGCTTAGAGGAAGTAACATTTATACCAAAATCACAACTAAATTTATTTACACTACTGAATAATCACAACTTCTATCTCACAGATTTATAAATTTCTTAATGTTCTTTAGTAAAAACAAACAAAGATAATCCAAATGTGATTAATTCAAAATCCAACCTTGACTTCTGTATGTATGAAATAATAGTTTAATAGTTTTATGTGTGACATTTGAAATCACTAATCAAATTGACACTCTTCTCAGAATAACTTTGGCTCAGAACAAAATGTGACCTTGAATTAATAGGATTTATAGAACATTTTTGATAAAAAAAATAAATTCATGAGTATTAGAATTCAAATTAATAATAAAATTAATCATCTACTACCAAAGTATTTTTCAGTTAGAATCAACATTTCAGAAAGTGGTTTCCATTTGCAGACTCTTTCATCTCATGCAAATTATATAGCTGGTACAGCAAAATAACATCATGAAACAGTTTAAGAAACAATAGAAGCTTCCTGTCAGACAGCCACAGTCATACTATAAACATTGTTATACATACCTGTCATTCAGAGAAATATTTTTTTAAATATTCATCTGGTGTTCTTAAGATTACTAAAGCACTCTGTGGACTAATGGTTTGTAGGGAGCTACACAGTATATAACAGATTCAAAATTATTTTAACTGGAGGAAGAGAGGAAAGTTAGAATACTTATTTCATTTAAAAACTGTGACTGATGAAAGGGAACTATTAAAACTTACAAAATTGCCCTAACAACTTTTTGGACTTTTTAGTTCATCTTCAGAAGCCAATCTTTCCATTAACATTTTCAGAATATTAAGTAACAACAGATATAGAAAGCTCTAATGAAAACATTTCAGAATTCTTTCATGACATAAAAGGAGCTGGAATCAATCACACATAAATATGATCCTGAGCTTTTGAATAAAGGCAGATTACAGTAATTGTTTCAAAATGGCTTTAAAGGTATTAATAAAAGTTAACAGCCTAATTTATAAAGAAGGTTGTGCTAAATGCTGAGAGATCTGTCAGACCTCCTGAAACTCTCCATTTGTACAATATAATTAAATATTTGAAACACACAAAATTTGGTGCCTACCTTTGAAACTTGACCCCGAGGCACTGAAATAGCAGTTAGTGGCAGAGTATATTAAAAACTTGGGGGAGGAGGGGAATTTCTTCTCATATATAGGTTAATTACATTGTGTAGATGTAAAAATTACCTTTTATAGTTTCCATATCCTGTGAGATCCCTAAGAGCTTCACTTTACAATGATCATATTATCAGAAACTATGACTAGTGTTTTGAATGAAGGAAAGAGTTTTTATGCAGTGTGCAAGATCTCTAGATATGTAACAAATTAGGAGATTAGATTATAATTTAGTAGGCTGAATTTTGCTTGCCCAGACAAGTTAGAAATTCAATCGAGCCTGGGTCCATCATTTCTCTGACTTCTGACAAGTCTCTTAGTAGACTGGAGGTTAAAGTATCCCTAGGAAAAATAAATCCAAACAATTCTGTAACCTAGAAGCCTTTTCTTCAAAGGTAGACTAGGACAGTTTTATTGTTATCAGATGGTCTTTATTTTTTTAAGATTTTCTTTTATTTTGAGCTTTACAATATTTCCACTGATCCTACTTCCCTCCCCCCACCCGACCACAGAAAGCAATCTGTCAGTCTTTACATTGTTTCCATGGTAAACATTGATCCAAATTGAATGTGATGAGAAAGCAATCATATCCTTAAGGACGAAACATAAAGTCCAGTAGATAGCAAGATCAGACAATAAGAAATTCATTTTTTCTAAATTAAAGGTAATATTCCTTGATCTTTGCTCAAACTCCACAGTTCTTTCTCTGGATATAGATGGTATTCTCCATTGTGGAGAGCCCCAAATTGTCCCTGATTGTTGCACTGATGGAATGAGCAAGTCCATCAAGGTTGATCATCGCCCACATGTTGCTGTTAGGGTTTACAGTGTCCTTCTGGTTCTGCTAATCTCACTCAGCATCAGCTGATGCGAATCCCTCCAGGCTTCCCTGAATTCCCATCCCTCCTGGTTTCGAATAGAACAATAGTGTTCCATGACATACATATACCACAGTGTGCTAAGCCATTCCCTGATTGATGGACATTTACTTGATTTCCAATTCTGTGATAACACGAACAGGGCTGCTATGAATATTTTTGTGCAAGTGATGTTTTTACCCTTTTTCATCATCTGTTAAGGGTATAGACCCAGTAGTGGTATTGCTGGATCAAAGGGTATGAACATTTTTGTTGTTCTTTGAGCAAAGTTCCAGACTGCTCTCCAGAAAGGTTGAACGAGATTTACCACAACCCTTCCAACAATGATCATTATCCTTTCTGGTCATATTGGCCAGTTTGAGAGGTGTGAGGTGATACCTCAGAAAAGCTTTAATTTGCATTTCTCTAATAAGTAATGATTTAGAGCAATTTTTCAAATGACTACGGATTGCTTTGATCTCATCTGTAAATTGCCTTTGCATATCCTTTGACCATTTGTCGACTGGGGAATGGCTTTTTTTTTAAAATTTGACTCATTTCTTTGTATATTTTAGAAATGAGTCCTCTGTCAGAAACATTAGTTGTAAAGATTGTTTCTCAGTTTACTACATTTCTTTTGATCTTGGTTACAGTGGTTTTATCTGTGCAAAACCTTTTTAATTTAATGTAATTGAAATCATCATTTGTCTTTAGTGATGTTTTCCATCTCTTCCTTAATCATAAACTGCTTCTCTTTCCATTGATCTGACAGGTAAACTAGTCCTTGATCTTCTTGTTTGCTTATAGTATTGTTTTTTTATGTTTAAGTCCTGTATCTATTTGAAACTTATCTTGGTATAGGGTATGAGGTGTTGGTGTAATCTAAGTTTCTTCCATTACTAACTTCCAATTTTCCCAGCAGTTTTTATTGGAGAGAGTTTTTATCCCAATACCTGGACTCTTTGGGTTTATCAAATAGCAGATTACTATAATCGTTTCCTGCTGTTGCACCTAGTCTTTTCCACTGGTCCATCACTCTATTTCTTAGCCAATATCAGACAATTTTGATGACTGATGCTTTATTATATAATTTTAGATCAGGTAGGGCTAAGCCACCTTCTTTTGTACTTTTTTTCATTAAATAATTGCAATTTCTTGACTCTTTATTTCTCCACATGAATTTACTTACAACTTTTTTCTAACTTATTAAAGTAATTTTTTGGAATTTTGATTGGTAGGGGCACTAAACAGGTAGTTTTGTTTTGGTAGAATTGTCATTTTTACTATATTAGCTCAACTTATCCATGAGCACTTGGTATTTGCCCAGTTATTTAAATCTGATTTAATTTGTGTGAAAAGTGTTTTATAATTTTTTCAAAAACTTTCTGAGTCTGGCTTGGCAAATAGACTCCCAGGTATTTTATATTGTCTCAGGTTACTTTGAATGGGATTTTTCTTTCTACCTCTTCCTGATGTATCTTGCTAGTCATATATATAGAAAAGGTGAGCATTTATTTATTTTTTAGGGTTTTTTTTGCAAGGCAATGGGGTTAAATGGCTTGCCCAAGGCCACACAGCTAGGTAATTATTAAGTGTCTGAGGCCAGATTTGAACTCAGGTATTCCTGACTCCAGGGCTGGTGCTCTATCCACTGCACCACCGAGTCACACCAAAGTTGAGGATTTATGAGGGTTTATTTTATATCCTGCAACTTTGTTAAAATTTCTAATAGTTTTCTGGATGATTTCTTGGGATTCTAGATATACCATCATGCCATCTATCAGATGGTCTTTAGCCAAACTCCTTCACATTTGCACTTCTCTAAAGGGAATAAATTATCTCTTTTGATTTTATAATAGAGCAATATTCTACCTTCTGACATTCTTTTTCTTACCAGATGCCTATAAAATACTATTAAATGTGAAGTTATAACTTTTATGAAATACTGTATCCTCTCCAAAGATAAAAAGCCTGAGTTTAATGAAGGCAATTGATTATTATTGCTCATGCATGATAACAAAAGAAAAAATAATAATATGCTGATTACTCATTTCTCTTTTTTATATGTAAGTCTCATCAAAACCATAAAACTTCCATTAAAGTTCTTATTCTTAAATCTCTTTTGGTGAATTTGTTACATTGTATCTGTCGCCATTCTAATCCCACTGTTACTATAGTTTAAACTCTTTTCTATTACATGATCATTGATTTAGAAGTGTAAAGAATCTTAAGGCCAGTCTCCTCACTTTTTAAATGAGGAAATTAAAGCCTAGAAGTTAACTGATTTGCCTGAGGTCATCCGGTTAATATGACAGAGGGTTGTATTTTGCATCCAGATGTGCTTGCTCATTTCCTTTCCCACAAGATCATGTTGCTTCTTCCTATAAATCAAGAATATTTAGCAAACTTCTAAATAGCTTTCTTGACTCCAGTCTCTCCCTTCTACATTCAATTCTTCTTCACAAAGCATCTTAAATGATGTACCATTCTGATCATGTCACTTTTTAAAATTAAAAAATATCTTTGATGGCTACCTAGTGCCTACCAAGTAAAGTACAGTCAATCTTCAATATTCATTTGTTTGATTTTATTAGTAACCACATTCTCACTTTCCTCTGGATAACTGTGAACATTTAACACTTCACTGGTCTTGTGCCCCCTGCTGTTGTAAAGAGCTCCCCATGTATTTGTTAATTATTTTCATTGTTGAACTTTAAAAATTCAAGTTGCATTTTGACCTCCCAAGCATAGTGCAACTACTTTGGACCTAAGCCTAAGTATGCACAATCAGCAATGCAATTTAGTAAGACAATTAGATAAACTTCCTGCAAGAACTCTGCAGCTGCTATCTGCCTACACAGCTAATTGACTGGAGAAAACTAAGCTTCTGATCCGATCATTGATCATAGACTCAAGATTAAACTTCAGTTCACTTCTACTATGCTATCATATTCCAAGACTTTCCAGGATGTCAAGCAATTCACAAAGCTGACATCTCTTTTGAATTATTTAAAACTAGAGTTTTCTTCATGGTTGCTAATACCATTCACCTGCCATGGATGACATAGTGTTGGGGTAATGTTGAACATTACCCCTTTCTCAACATCTTTTAATACCAATGAGAAAAGTCCCAGCAATCCTTCCCTCACTTTCAGAGGGTGGTCAAGGTAGAAAGATTTACAGCACCACATTAATATATAGTATAATATTCTCATGCCACCATCTGACACAATGAAAGGTAAGATTCAGGAGCACCGGCCCTGGAGTCAGGATTACCTGAGTTCAAATCTGGCCTCAGACACTTAATAATTACCTAGCTGTGTAGCCTTGGGCAGGCCACTTAACCCCACTGCTTTGCAAAAACCTAAAAAAAAATAAAATTCAGGTTAAAAATGCTTTAGTTTTAAGAATTTTATTTACTGTACAGCAATTATGGTACTATAGATTTCATGTTTCATGAAAAGTGAGTATTATTATGATAATGAATAGCCTTTTAAAAAGCATTAAGATTAAGTATGTCATAAGTAGAAAAATATGAGAGGAAACCTAAAATCCTCCCCTTTGGGGAAGTAGGAGGTCCAAAGATATTACCCTTTCATGTTTGGGAAAGAAATTGTGAATTACAATTTGTAACAATTTTTGACAACTTTTTATAGTAGTTGATCTTAATTAAGGAATTTCACAGATATGTGATGTAGCTTAGTATTCAATATGGTATTTCTTTGAAATGATACTTTATGTCCTCAAATCTATGGAGAGTTCTCTGCTTTTGGTAAAATAACACAATTTTTGGTGACAATTTATATTCTACATGGATATAGTTGTATGCATGTGTATGAATATTTGGGGTCTTGTAAACTGTAATGGTAAATAAAACTCTTAGTGACTGGTGAGTTGCTAGGCTGAGGGTTGTCAAAATCTCTGAGCATAGTCAGGTCTGGTGATCTGAGGTGGAAAAGATCTGCTCATTCACTGAACTCAGGGCTTAATCAGTCATGTAAGTGACTGATTAGAATACAGAATTTAGTAAATAATCCAAGGAAAGCAGGTGTTAAACAGGAAAATATAAAGTCAGCTTCTGGATGTCAAAAAAGCCCTGACAAAATTTCTAAGGTCTTCAGATCATGGTGGCAGTAGAAACAGGGAAGCTAAAAATCTTGGGTTTGGCCTTTTGAACCAGTTACTGAAATCCTAGAGACTTCTAAGAGAGTAAAAAAAAGTAATAAAATTAGTGCAGAATACCTCAAAAATTAGTCCCTGGAGGCCAGAAAGTACCCTTCTTACCCATGATGCTAGAAATCTGGTTATAGCTACTAGAAACCAATACAGTCTAGAACTGAGGGAAAGACCTTGGGACCTATACACAAAAAATAAAATTTTGGAAGACTGATATTCAGAAGGAATTGAAGTTCTCATTACATTTGAGTTTTAAAACTGGTGCTGACATGAATCTGACTCAGAAGTTAAGCATCTTTGTTTAGATTTTACCCTTGACAAACTTGCCAATGAATGTAATCTGTGGCAAGACTTTTGGACAAATTTAGCACAGACTTTAACAAACTGTACTATGTAAACATGTCCATTTTCATGTTCTTATTTTCCTGGGAAATTAGTGGGGGTAACTCAAAGGATTGTTATCTCTTATATCTTGATGAAAGTAAGTGGTAAATTAAACAAAACAGAAATCAGACTTCTGTTAACCTGGAGGAATCTTGGTCTTGAGATTGGAATAGTTTTTAGATGTTATTTTTGGGGATAGATATAAAAGTAATAAAAATTTCCTACCCCAGTTAGTCTTCTAGAGGGAAGAACTGGATCATTTCAAGGATACAATGTAGTCCTACTGCTAATTTCATTCTATCTTTAACATGATATTCTTAATAAAATATAATTCAGACCTTCTTCCCCTGCCTAAATTTCATAGATCCTGTTGCTATGAGGATAATCCTTAGTTCCACTTATTTGTACTAGCCCTGATTATGTTCCACATTCAGTACAATGGACCATCATAGACTGAGGGTACAGATAAATGATTATTGTATTAAAATAGATAATCTCTATGTTAAATCAAGGAAAAACCAACAGCCTGAATGAATATTCTGTGGGATTTCAGCATCCTCCAGTTTAATCTAATTCATGGAGTGATCCTTTTATACTCCTTGACTAAAAGGCCCACAGTTAGGTTTCAGTTTAAACCAGTTGGGAGCAAAATTGTTGTTGTTGTTTTTGTTTTTTATTTATTTTTTGTAAAGCAATGGGGTTTAAGTGACTTGTCCAAGGTCATAAGAAAGTGTGTCTGAGGCCAGATTTGGACTCAAGTCCTCCTGACTCCAGGGCTGGTACTTTACTCATTGTACGACCTAGCTGTCCCAAATTGGGAATAAAGTTAACTTAAAATGCCCTAGTCTGCATCAAATCTGTATCCTTCCCACCCCATACTCCACATGAATTGAAGAAATCCTGAGATTACAGCAAAATTCATACAAATAACCAAAGTCTTTGAAACTTAAGTTTCAAAGCAGAAAAAAGCAGTAGCCATAAGAGTAGGGAGGGAACCAAGCTGCAGCCTTGAAATGGATATGCACAGGAAGTGACTTTGTAAGTATTTCATGGTCTGGAGAGATAATAGGGTAGCAGCAAATGGAACTATACTCCAGAGATGCCCTGCCCTTTGAGGGGCCAGCCGAACAGAGTGATTCATGTATCACTGATGCCATGCTCCACAATGGACTTCATGAGGACACCACAAAAGTAGATAAGACTGTCCATTAGCCAGGAGATATGTTTACTTTTTTTCAGTTCTGAATTTGCATCTCTAACAATTAATTCAATACTGGTGAATAGTAAATAATAAATGCTTATTGCTTCATTGGTTCATTGTGATAAAAACAAAAAAGAGAGAGGAAGAGCAATACAAATAAAAGGATAGTATAATAAGTGTATGTAATATAGAAATATAATAATAATAATAATATTGTATAATAAAGGAAAGTCAGGGAATTCTTCTAATTAGGAAGACCCCTAGCTTGATTCCTGAGGAAATTTATAACTACTTAGGAAAAGAAGCTCAAAACAATAGGGAATAAAATTTTACTGGGACTGTAATGGAATTTGGAAAATTTTCTTACCATCTATACTCAAATAGATTATGACAATTGAATTCCTGGCAGAGTTAATTAATGCCTTTCTCACAAATCAATATTCATAATTCTTTACATTTGTATATCTCTTTAAGAACTACAAAATATTTTCCTTTTCAACAATTTTGATATAAATAGTGCAAGTATTATTTCTCCTAATTCAACAAATAAAAAAAAATTAAGTGTCAGGGAAGTGAAGGAATTTGTCCAAGTTTACACAACTAGTTAATTGTTGAATTAAAACTATAACAGAGGACTTTGAAACTATAATCCATTTTCAAAGAAATATTAAATCTCACAGTTGATCAGAGAGGGCAAAGAACATATGATTTGATAGGAGAAGCATCAATCTCTACATATAGTCTTTTTTTAAAAAAGAAAACATGTTTTTATTGATGTATTTTGTTATGTTATCATAGCTTTTCTCAGCATTTCTCCTCCTTTCTTTCCCAGAGAGGCATCACAACAAATATTAATGTTTAAAAAAAAAGGAAAATGAAGAGGACAGCAAACCAATCAATGCACTAAAAACATATGAAAACATGCAAAGTGCAATATCTTTGGACCTCCTACTTCCCCAAAGGGAAGATTTTAGGTTTCCTCTCATATTTTTCTACTTATGACATACTTAATCTTTCTGATTATTACTTCACTTTTGCTTTGTGCATCTGTGTTTTTTTCCCTTGTTTTGTGTATTTTTTCTTCCTTCCTTAGTTCATTTTGCAAGTTAATATAGATCATTCCATGTTTCTCTCAATGTATCACATTTATCTTTATTTACGATACAGTAAAACATCATTAAAATTTTGTGCTACAAGTTGTTTAGCCACTTCTCACTTGATAACCCACCTAAAGAATTATTTGCAGTCTTTTGTTATCACAAAAATCACATCTATAAATATTTTGGTATTTGGAAATTTTCTATTTATAAATGGCTTTTTTGGTATTACTATTATTCTAGTAATGGAATATCTAAATCAAAAAGTATGGGCAGATTAGTAATTTTATTTGCATAATCACAAATTTCTTTTCAAAATGCTTGTCATTTTATAGTACCACCAACAGTGTATTGGTATACCCATTTTTCTAGAACCCTTCCAACATCAAATACTGCCATTTTGTCAACATGGTCAATTTTCAGGGAGTGAGATGAAATCACAGGGTTGTTTTGATAGGAATTTCTTTTATTAGTCACTTGGAACAATTTTTTCATGGTTTTGTATATACTCTTCAATTCCTTGGAGAATTACTTGTTCATATCCTTTGACCAGTTATCTAATTTGTCTAACTCTCCATCCAAATGAATTATATGTATAAAAATATATGTATATATTTCTATCTTTACCAGATAATTTCCCTCATAGAATTTTTCTCCTTCTTTATCCTATATACATCAATTTTGTCTGTGCAGAAACTTCAGTTTCATGTAATCCAAGTATTTATTTTTTTTCTAATTAGATTTATCTTATGTTTGGTTAAGAATACTTCTGCTCAGAGCTATGAGCGTTTCTCAGTTTATTGCTGTTCAGTTTTTTCAGTCATGTCCAACATTTGTGACCCCATTGGGCTTTATTTTTTAGCAAAAATAACTTTAGTGATTTTCCATTTTTTCTCCAACTCATTTTACAGATGAGAAAAATAAGGCAAAGATGGTTAAGTGACTTGCTCAGGATTACAAAACTAGTAAGGTTGGAACTCATGCCCTCTTCTCTTTCTTTATAATATGATGTTTAAGACTGTGTATCTGTTTAAAATTTCCTATGGACTCAGACAATTAATAATTACTTAACTATGTGACCTTGGCAAATCACTTAATCCCATAGCCTTGCAAAAAAACCCAATCCAAAGTAAAATGTGCTTTGGAATAGTGTAAAGTGTTGGTTTAAGCCTTATATCTAGCAAATTACATTCCAGTTTCCTAATTTTTTCAAAGAAGCTTATTTTTTGTTTTTTTTCCCCCTAGGTAATTTGTTGCTTTCCCATTTTATAAAAATGTAGGTTATTATTGAGATCCATGTTTCTGATTCATCTTTTTTGGTCAGTTCAATTGTTCTCTTTCTTTTTAAATTAAAGCCAGATGGTTTTGATGCTGCTGTGTTATGATATAGTTTGAGGTCTAAGAGCTAGTTCTTCTTCATATCCATAAATTTTCATCATTTCCCTTGGTATTCTAAATTTTGTTTTTCCAAATAAATATTTTTATTATTTTTAATCAAATACTGTAAAGTTAAAAATTGAGTATTTGAGTGGCATAGATTAAAATTATAGGCTAACTTTGGAATTTTTTTTATTATATTGGCATAGCCCAGTCATGAACACTGAATATTTCCCCTGCTATTTAAATTGTTTTTTAAAAACAATTTAAGAAACACCTTTGAAAATGTTATTTTCTATTTTTTCAGTAAATCAAGAATGGTTTTCAACATTCATCGTTTTGTAAGCTTTTGAGTTCCACATTTATCTACTTCTCTGTCTCTTCCCTCCCCATTTCCCATGACAGTACTAATCTAATTTAGGTTATACATCTACAATACTGTTTAACATATTTCCATATGAGTCTTGCTTTGAAGAAAAAAGAATCATAATTAAAGTGAAGAAAAATCATGAAAAAAATAAAAAATATGAAATAGGTTTTAAAAAGTAAAAACATTGGTTCAGACTATACAGATTTTTTTCTGTGTATGTGAATGGCATTTTCCTTCACAATCCTTTCAAAATTATCCTTAATAACTAAAAGGAGGTATCATAGTTGATGATCACACAATGTAGTTATTAATGTTAACAATGTTCTCCTGTTTCTGCTTATTTCATTCAACCTCAGTTCATGTTAGTCTTTCCAGGCTTCTCTGAAGTCTACCCACTCATGATTTCAGCAAGAATACAAATATACCAAAATTTGTTCAGCCATTCCCCAATTGATGAGCATCCCCTCATTTTTGAATGCTTTGCCACTACAAAAAGAGGTGCTATAAATATTTTTGTACATATGGATCTTTTCCCTTTTTATGATTTCTCTGGAGTAGAGATATATCTGGATCAAATGGTATGCACAGTTTTATTAACCTTTGAGCATAGTTCCAAATTGCTCTTCAGTATGATTGGATTAATTCACAACTTCACCAATAATGTATTAATATTTCAGTTTTTCAACATTCACTACAACACTGGTCATTTTCCTGCCAATCTGATAAGGCACCTTAGAGTTGTTTTAATTTGCATTTCTCTAATCAATAATGGCTAAGAACATTTTTCATATGACTATAGATCGCTCTAATTTCTCAATCTAAAAACTGTCCATTATTTTCTTATAAATTTGTGTTTTTAATATATTTTATCTTATTTAATTTATTTTAGTTCTCTATTTTTATCAGAAACACTAGCTGTAAAAATTGTTTCCCAACTTTCTGCATTCTTTTTAAATTTGGTTGTATTGGTTTTATTTGTGCAAAATCTTTTTTAAATTGCTGTAATCAAAATTATCCATTTTGCATTTCATAATGTTTGCCATTTCTTGTTGGGTCAAAATCTCTTCCTCTCATCATGGATCTGACAGACAAACAACTACTTGTTCTACTAATTGACTTATGTTATCCTCCTTTATATCTAAATCTGAAATTCATTTTGCCCTCATTTTGGTATAGGGTGTCAGACGTGAGTGTATGCCTTAGTTTCAGCCATATTATTTTTCAAATTTCCTAACAGTTTTTTTTAATCAAATAGTAAATTCTTATCCTAGAAGCTAGAGTCTTTGAATTTATCAAAAAGGACATTTATTACTGTTTCTTTTGTCCCTAATATATTCCACTGATCCACCACTTTATGTTTTAGTACCAGACACCTTTGATGACATATAGTTTCATATGTGATATGACTAGATCACTTGCCTTTGCATTTTTCCCAAATTCCTTGCTACTCTTGAACTTTTGTTCTTCTAGATGAATTTTGTTACTATTTTCCCAGCTCTATAAAATTATTTTTTGGTAATCTGATTAGAATGGCACTGAATAAGTAATTTAATTTGGATAGAATTGTCATTTTTATTGTTATCTTTTATTATATTACCTCAGTCTACCCATGAGGAATTGACATTATTCCAGTTGTTTAGATCTCAATATTCATGTAAAAATATTATTTTTAATTTTGTATATATAAATACTGAGTTTGTCTTGGCAGGTGAACAGATCAAGTATCTTATATTGTTTATAGTTGCTTTAAATGGAATTTCCTTTTCTATCACTTTTTGCTGGATTTTGTTGTTAATATATATAAATGCTGATGATTTATGTGCATTTATTTTATATCTTGCACCTATGTATGTCTAGACTATCATATCATCTGCAGAGTGAGTTTTGTTTCCTTATTGTTTATTCTAATTCCTTCGATTTCTTTTTCTTCTTTTATTGTTAAAACTAACATTTATAATACAATATTGAATAAGAGTGGTGACAATGGACAATCTTTCACTTAATCTTATTGGGAATGGTTCTAGCTTATCCCTATTACATTTAATGCTTGCTTTGAGTTTTGGAAAGATACTGCTTATCATGTTAAGAAAAACTCCATTTATTCTAGTGTTTCTAATAGGGATGGGTATTGTATTTTGTCAAAAGCTATTTTTAGCATCTATTGAGATAATCTTATGGTTTCTGTTAGTTTTGTTATTGATATGGTCAATTTTCCTGATAATTTTTCCAAACATTGAACCATCCCTATATTCTTGGGATAAATTCTACCTGTTAACTTGCTGTAATATTTTATTGAATTTTTTACATGAACATACATTAGGGAAATTAATCTATAATTTTGTTCCTCTGTTTTGCTTCATCCTGGTTTAGATATCATCACCATATTGGTGGCGGAGAAGGAATGTGATGGAACTTCTTCCCTTTTTATTTCAAATAATTTAGAGAGATTGGAATTAATTTTTCTTTAAAACTTTGGTGGAATTCAATTGTGAATCTTTTTAGACCTAGAGAATTTTTAAAGATGTTCAGTGATGGTTCGCTCAATTTCTTTTACTTTTCTTATTGATATTTTACTTTTCCAAATACATGTTATGAATGTTTTTCAACATTCATTCATATGCATATATGTATATATGTATACATATGTATATATGCATATATAAATATATACATAATCAAGTTACAAAATTTCCTTCCACCCTCCTCTCCTCAGTGGTAAAGTCAGGTTAATAGTGAACATACACATTTGTGTTAAACACAATGTGTAACAAACTGTGTAACAGATTAGTCATTTTTGATATGAGGAATTAGGATTAATGGAAAGAAATACATGAGTTATTTTACGACAAAGTAAATATAGTATTCATCAGATTCTAAAGGATTCTTCTTTCGTTTTGTTATTTTTTCCTTCTCCTGAATGGGGATAGATTGTCTATAGCTGGTCTAATAGGGTTATTGTAACTCTCTGAACTGCTGAAAGGAACTGTTTCCATCAGGGCTGATCATCTCACAATATTATTGTTAATATGTACATAATTCTCTTGGTTCTTCTCCCTTTGCTCACCATCAGGTCCTGTAATTAATTCCACACTTCTCTAGAGTTTGACCATTTATGTTTTCTTTTTCTTCTTTTTTTCTTTATGTTTTCGTATTGAACAATAGTATTCCATAATATTCATGTACCATAATTGTTTAACCATTCCCCAATTGATGGGCATCCCCTCAATTTCCAATTCTTTGCCACTACAAAAAATAGTTGCTATGGATATTTTGGAACATGTGGGACTTTTCCCATTTTTTGTGATTTCTTCTGGATATAGGCCTAGAATTGGAATTACTGAGTCAAAGTGTCTGAACAGTTTTATTGCTCTTTAGGCATAGTTCCATATTCCAACTATCTCCATTTATTCTTATATTGTCTAGTGCTTTTATAGGAATGGATGTGGTATTTTATCAAAGGCTTTTTTAGCATCTATTGAGACAATCTTATGTTTTCTGTTGGTTTTGCTTATTGATATGTTCAATTATCTATAATGTTTTTCTAATATTGAACCATCCTTGCCTACCTGGTATAAATCCTACCTGTGCATGGTGTATTATCCTGTAATAACTTTCTCTAATGGGTTTGCTATAATTTTACTTAAGATTTTTGCATCAATGTTCATTAGGTAGATTTGTGTATAATGTCCTTTGTTTTGGTTCTTCCAGGTTTAACTATCAGCACCATTTTGGTGTCATTAAATGAATTTGGCAGAACTCCTCCTACTTTTCAAAAAAGTTTATGTAGATTAGGAAATAATTATTCCTTATATGTTTGTTGGAATTTACTTGTAAATCCATCTGTACCTGCACACTTTTTCTTAGGGAGTTTACTGATGGTTTCTTCAATTTCTTCTTCTGAAATAGGGTTATTTAAGTATGTTATTTCCTCTTCTGTTAATTTGATCAGTTTGTATTTTTGTAAATATTCATCCATTTCATTGAAGTCATCAAATTTATTGGCATACAATTCAACAAAGTAGCTCTTAATTTTCCCTTTAATTTACTCCTCATTGGTGGTTAGTTCACCTTTTTTATTTTTGATATTGGTAAATTGGTTATCTTCTTTGTTTCTTTTTTTTTATCAGATTAACCAAAACTTTATCTATTATATTGACTTCTTCATAAAATCAACTCTTAGTTTTGTTTATTAGATCAAAGAAATAATCTTGCTTTCAAATTTTATTAATCTTTACCTTGATTTTCAAAATTTCTAATTTTTATATTTAATTGAGGATTTTTAATGTATTCTCTTTCTAGATTTTTTAGTTGCATACTCAATTCATTGATCTCTTTCTCTAGTCATATAAGCATTTAGAGATATAAAGTTTCCTCTCAAAACCATCTTGGCTGCATCCCATAAATTTTGGTATGGTGTCTCATTATTATCATTTTCTTAGATATAATTATTATTTCTATGATTTGTTGTTTGATACACTCATTTAAAATTAAGTTATTTACTTTCAAATTAGCTTTTGGTTTCTCTTTCTATGACCATTTATTCATTCATTCATTCATTCATTCATTCATTCATTTATTTTGTTTGTTTGTTCATCAGTCTTTAGTTTTTGCAAGGCAATGGGGTTAAGTGGCTCGCCCAAGGCCACACAGCTATGTCTGAGGTGGGATTTGAACTAAGCTACTCCTGACTCCAAGGCCATTGTTCTATCCACTGTGCCACCTAGCTCCCCATATGACCATTTATTACATGTACTTTTTACTGCATCATGATCTGAGGAGGATGCATTTATTATTTCTCTTTCTGCATTTGATTATAAGGTTTTTTATACCCTAGTACTAGGTCAATTTTAGTATATATTACTGAGAATAACTTATATTTTTTCTTTCCAATTAAGCTTGCTCCAGAGCCCCTCTAGAGAAAGAAAAACAAAGCAAACACACATACACACATGCACACATTCACACAACCCTGCAGCATCTAAAGAACACTTTATAAAAATTAACTCTTATGTATTTCTCTCTCTTAATCCTCATTCCTCACACCAAAAATAGCTAAAACTAAGTTGAAAATATGTTCATTAAAATGTGTGTATACAATGCTAACCTGACTGTTTGCCACTGAGAGGAGGGGGGTGTGAATGGAGGATAGAAGGAAATTTTGTAACTTGAAAATATGCATGTGGAAATGGATGAAATTATTTATCAAAGAGAATTTTTCTCCTTTGCTTTTTTCATTATGTATCCTATTTTTCTGTCTATTCTAATGCTTCATTCTCTGGTTCATGCCCTCAATATTTATCTATTCTCTGCATATCTGATGGAATCAAAATATCTGCAACATTTAATTCTAGTCTCATCCCTCTAAGCAGTTTCTTTAAATCACTTAGAGCTTAGTTCTCATATACCTCTTTTACATTGAAATTCACTCTTAGATAAAAATAACAATTACTTTGATAGAAAGAACAATGTCTCATGTATGAGTCCCTTCCAAATTGTCCTTTTGATCTTACCTTCCTTCCCTTGTCATCTACCTTATTCATTTGCTTCAAAATTTACTTAGGTCCATGTACTTCCTGTCTCCCAAACACTAGTAGTCCTCAGGAATCTAAACTCTGATCTTCCTAAAGTAGAGTGAATAGTATTTTTTTCATGCGCAAAATATACAAAGACAATACACAGTGGAAGGTCCCCATCTAACTTCATAGAATATCTCTCTTTACCCAAAGGAGTATTTATCATTGGCCCTCCTTCCCACCAACAAAACAAGACTCTCCACTTTTCCCTTCTTCCTCATCTCCTCACCTACTTTCCTATCACAACTAGCACTTGACGTGACCAGGTCATATTACATTTACATTTCTTTACCTTTCTTCTCTCCTTCATCCTCCTATACATATTCCCATTTTTTATTTTAGTCCCAAAACACTCTAAACAAGGATTCGCCAGTAGGTGGATGTCACCAGATTCTATCCATAATTTCTTAGGGTCACCTCATTATTTTATTTCTTTTAGACATTTACTTTCATGACTGTTTCCTCATGTACATTTGAAAAGAAACCCCTCACTGATTTCTCAGTTAATATTCTGTTGTTGCTATCTTTGGCTAATGTATTCATTTACTTTTGTATTTGAAATAATTTCTCCTGGCTACTTGTAGAATATTTTTCTCAAAAGAATTGTTAAATTTAACCATTATTTCTCTTGGAATTTGAAACCTTGGGTTTCTTTTTTCCCAAAAAGAAAAAGAATAGATTCTTTCAAGTGGTTCTTCATTTTTGTGTTCTGAAGTTCTAGGCAATTTTCATCTATTATTTTATTTCTTCCATTATAGTATTCAGGTTTTTAGCTTGGCATATTTTCTTTTAATGTTGACATTTTTCTTCTCTTCTAGATTGTCCTTCACCTATGTATACTTGCATTCCCACCTAGTCAGTTGTCCTCATTTTTTTATAAAATTCAAGTTTTTTAATTTACTTCTCTTGGGTAGGTCATAAATTCTGTGCTCACTTTCTACATATTTCTCTTTAAACTGCTTAGTGACAGTATAGTGTGGTTCCATGTTCTCTTCAAAATTCACAGGGTCCTCTGTCTCATCAAATGTTGAATTGTTTTTCTTTGATCCACAGTATTTATTCATAGATATCTGAACTCATTTGTTGAATCTTGATGCTATTTCCCTTTCTGATGTTAATGTCTCTCTGTTAATTTATGTGCTTATGCACAAGATCTTTGAGGTTTTTTTAATCCTGAAATTTTTGCTAATTTCAGCCTTCCCCTCTACCGGATCTCAATTTTCCCCATATCATTCACTTTATTACTTCCTTCCAGCTCTGATGATGATTTCCTTAGGGGCAGAACCTCAAAGTTTCACAGACTCAAAGCTAGGCAATTTAGTTATCTGCATTCCTGCTAATGGTAAGTATCCCCCAGAAATAGATTCTTAGGCTTGTCTCTTTTCCTTCTCACCTAATTCCCTCTTTGATCTCATCAGCTCACTTGATTTATTCAACTATCATCTCTATGCCAATGATTCTCAGATCTTTTTATCCCTCTCTTAACCTAAAGCTGTTTATTGGTCAACTTGAACTGGACTTCTGATAGTCATTTTAAAATTCAACATATCCAAAACTAAATGTATTTTCTTCTAAACTTCTTAAATTTCCTATTACTTTGGGGAAAAAGAAACCTTTCTAATCATCTAAGCTAACCTCTCACCTTACATATCCAAGCTGTAGTCAGATTTGACTGGGTCTATATTTATAGCATATCTCATATCTTCTCCCTTTTTTCCTATGGCACTACCACCACATTGGTGCAGGAACCCTAATCTCATCACCTTACATCTAGATTATTTCAATAATTGGTTGGTCTTCCTACCTCAAATCTATCCTTCCTCCAGTCTGTCTTCCACTAAGCTACCAATTATTCCTCCTATAGTCTGATCATGTTATCACATCTTTTCATTTGTTAAACTCCAGTGACTCGGTATCACATTGAAGATTTAAATATAAAGTTCTCTGTCATTTAAAGCCCTTCACAACTTGACTTCTTTCTATCTTTCAATCTTCTCACACCTTGTACCTCACCACTAACAAATTCTGTGCTTACTTCCTATTGTATTTCATACAATACTCCACCTCCCAGGACTCAATTGTATTTTCACTAGCTGTTCCCCCTTCCTGGAATTCTCTTCCTTCTCATCTCTTACCTTTTGTTTTCCATGACTTTATTTATAGCTTGACTAAAATCCTACATTCTATCATAAGTCATTCAAAATACCCTTGAACATTTATCTGTTCTTTCTCCTAATTATTTGCAAATTATCCATTATATATCTTGCTGGGCAGCTAGGTGGTGCAGTGGATAAAGCACCAGCCCTGGAGTCAGGAGTACCTGGGTTCAAATCTGGTCTCAGACATGTAATAATTACCTAGCTGTGTGGCCTTGGACAAGCCACTTAACCCTTGGGGAAAAAAAGAGAAAAAGAGAAATAAAAAAATATATATCTTGCTTATGTATATAGTTTGTAAACAGAGGTTACTTTGTTGCTCTTGTTGTTGGTTAGTTGTTTTTTCCCCCTTTAAACACTTAGCAAAATGCCTGGAATATAGCTTATAAATGCTTCTTGACTTTACTTAAGGTCTCTGTTTTTTTTTCATCTTCATCTTCATCTATTTCAGTCTTTTTCCTCCTGATGCTCTTTCTTCCTTCTTCATTGATGTTGAATCCCCCAAGACTAGACCTCAAAGATGTTTGTGTCCTCTTTCTTGTCACTTTTATTATTTGAGAATTCATTTATTTGACACTAATCTACTATCCCTATCCTAAATAATTTCTGGAGGGATCTACTGAATGTCTGAAGCTAGATTTGAACTCAGGTCCTCCTGATTTCAGGGCCAGATCTTTAACGACTGTGCCATCTAGCTGTCCTGGCATATTCATCTTGTTATTGGTTGCTATCTTCTTAGGCTTTTCAGTGTGTTGGCATATGTAAACAACTGAAACTACTCTATTTCTTACATGCGATTCTTATTTTTAAGAGTTTTGAGAAATTGTGAGAATTGGAGAAAGATGTTTATTCTTTATCCTGTTGGACACATGATCCTGAACTTATCTCACCTGATATTAATAATTGGATTAAGTTTTAACCATGTTATTATATCTTTCAAAGATATAATGCAGTATTCAAAGAATATCAAATAATTTTTCACATATGCACAAGAAAATTGTTAGAAGTTAGTCTTTAAGGAATCATTTTTTCTGCTTAATCAAAAATATACTTTCATTAAATAATAAACAGAGAGGCATTGCCTATTTTCTACACTTTTCAGTCAATTATGTCACGTAAAAAAGATATATTTCATTGTACTATATTAATTGTAAAACATAGACTATTGCTGGCTCCACCACCAAAAGACATCCTTCTCACAGAGTTCTTCAATTATCTTAAGAGGGTTTGAGATAACTTGTTATTACTCAGATATTTCAATCTTGTCTGACTCTTCATGACCTCATTTGGGGTCTTGGCAAAGATTCTTGAATGATTCTTGAATGATTTGCTATTTTTCATCTAGTTCATTTTAAAGATGAGGAAACTGAGTCAAATAAAGTGAGGTACCCTGTCCAGGATCACATATCTAGGAAGACTACAGGTGTATCCATTGTATTCCCTAGCTGCCCCATTGTGATTTCTAGGCACTACAAAAGGCTCCAATCCATTGATGATTTTCTTCCAAGTTTAAGGGTATGCTCCCCTCACTTCAGTTTCATTTAACCACTAGTAACTTTTAAACAGAAATAATTTCTTCAGAAGATATAATCGCAAATAAACAAATTTACTCTTCTATCATGTGGGATGTTTACTTACCATTTCTGTCTCTGAGGAAAGGAAGGAGATCAAGTTCATGGTATAGTTCAGTTGCCACGTAACATATGCCCAGTTCCAAATCAGAGTCAGGGTGCCTGAAATTTACATCCTTTTTGAGCTTGAGTTTGAGTCAAATTGACTTTTTTTTTTTAGTTTTTTGCAAGGCAAATGGAGTTAAGTGGCTCGCCCAAGGCCACACAGCTAGGTTATTATTAAATGTCTGAGGTCGGATTTGAACTCAGGTACTCCTGACTCCAGGAGCAGTGCTCTTTCCACTTCACCACTTAGCCACCCCCACATTGACTTCTGAAGACCATTCTCCCTGAAAATCTTGTTCCATGGTCATAATGACTAGAACTCCTAGGTCCCATGAATATCTGAAACAAAGAAGGACAAAAAAATGAATAACAAAAACAAACACCTCCCCCCACTCCATTTCTCAGAATCAATGTATAATAGAAGAAGAAAGAAGACAAATCTCAACTTTCTATCTGTAAGTGAACTGAGGTCTTCATCCTCAGGTTGCAGCAGAAAAGACAACTGCCAAAAGAGAGCATTTTTGAAAAATGAATGAATAACTCAGTCCTAACAGTTTTAAAGACCCAAGCAGTCAATGCAAGAGGGTAACCTCATCCATGCTACCATGGGGATTCCGTGGGTTCCATCTTAGGTAAATCAGGCACACTTAAAAAGTTCTCAGCATCTCCATGTTAGGAGAACTGAGAATCTTGGAGACACCCAGTTACAATTGAAAAAATACACTTATTCCTTCAACAAATTTAGGATGTATGTAGATAGATAAATTATTTTTGTAAATTTGAATGTGATGGGAAAAAATAGATTGGTACTTTCTCTAGTTGACCTTGGTGGGGTAATCCCCCCATACTTTTTCCTTTTACTGATAGCTTGAGAATTGATCTCTCAACGCTCTCCCAAGTGTTCTCATCTCCAATGTGGGTCTTCTTTTTGTGCATTTGATCTATTCCAGTTGATTTTTCAGCAAAATTTTCATTTTTTTCCTCTCCTTTGTAAATATATATTGGGCTCTGATGTACATTAGTGCCTATTATGATAGCCTGGCATTCAATAAAGGTAAAAAAGAATTCTTTACAACAATCTTTGTAGGTTGTTTCCCTATTTCTTATCTGTTTGTTGTTCTTCCACTTTCATTCTTAAGTGCCCCAGGATGAATTGCCTTGTTTCTCTTGGTGAACTTTCTTAAAATTGTTTTTTTTCCCTTTTGTTGATTCTGTTTTATGAAACAATTCAGTTCCAAAATTAACTTCAGTCTTTTGGTTTAGTTTATAGCAAGAATATGGAGATTAATATAATATAGTTCATCTGGTAGTTTGACAACAAATCCTAATTCATCTAGTTAGAATACAAGAAGCTAAGTTAAAACTGGTATAAAACTTGATGGAATAAAAAAATATAATGATTCTAAATGCCTTTTCCCCCTTTTACTAACATCAGTATAGAAAATAGATGGAAGTTGCATGGGATTGAGGATTTCTTTGAGTTTTAATTTTTTTGCTTCATGAATTTCTGTGTTCAAAACTGTGTCACCAAATGGTCAATTCTCTCTGCACTTATCTAGAATAGTCCTATGAAGGTAAGCAACATAGATATTTCTAAGAAATGAAATTCTCTTAGAAAACAAAGATTTCTATAGCTTTTTTATACTTGTTTACTTATCTTTTTAGAAATAAAACCATCATGAATCTATCAGTTTTACTTTATTTGCTTCAAATAACTTAATAGTACAACTCCCATTCCACCATGAAAAAAAAAACTTTCTACCTAACCCTTGAAAATAAGTTAAAGATTTAAGAAGTGAGATAATGACATTATTAAAATTTCCCATCCTGAAGTTTGAGGTTTGCTATCTGGGCCAGGCATTCTACCATATCCTAAACAGGTTTTTTTTTTTCCCCATCAGCACATATATAGTACTCATTTCCAAATTGTGGGGTAGAAACCATTTTTATGACATATTTACCAGAAGTAAACACAAGAACTGGAAAAAAAAAGCTTTTAGATATGTTTACTATTCAAGTGGAGCCAATGAAAATTAACTAGCATTATATTTGGGTCAGTGCTTGAGGCTGGAGGGGAAGATGAAGAGTGGTATTCCTGTTAAGTGGCTTTAATCTTGCTCTCCTCTTTGGAGTGGTTATAAACCACTTCATTGTAATGTCATATTTTCCCTTTCTATTAACCCCTTCTTTCTCTCCTTGAGGTTTTCCTAAAGTTTCATGAAACTGTTGGGAAGACAGGATATAATCAAGTTTTGAGTATAAAAGAATGAGATATTTTGGTTCCTGCTACCACCTCCAATCTTTTCCCCAGAACATTTATACCTCAAACTCCAATTTGAATGTTTCTGGTTTTGGATATTCTGCCTAAAGCTTGGACTAACATTTTGAGTAACTTACCTGGAAAATTAGTTTGATTTAGTTAATTTGGTGACAGAATTATTTTTATGACAATTGTTCATTCATTTTTCAATTGTGCCCAACTCATCATGTCCCTACTTGTCATTTCCTTCTTAAGTTCAGTTTACAGATAAGAAGACAAGTAGTGATAAGTGACTTGTTCTGGGCACCTCCAACTAGTAAATGTCTGAGTCCAGATTTGAACTCAGGAAGATGAGACTTCTTGATTCCAGATCCAATTCTCTAGTCACTGTACCACCTAACTGCAGTTAGCTGATCCCAGAGAATATTACAAAAAAATTAATTTCAATTCATATATTGCTAAAGAAACCTTCATTGTCCTATAACCTCCCTAATTTTGCATTCTTAAAATTCAATGTGGGCAGAGCTGGAGTTAGGAAGACCTGGTTAAACACCAGACTCTGACACTTAGTAGTTATATAAACCTGGCAAGTCACTTCACCCAATTTGCCTCAGTTTTTTCATCTGTAAACTGAATTGGAGAAGGAAATGGCAAACTACTTCAGTATTTTTGCAAAGAAAAAACCTCAAATAGGGTCATAAAGAGTTGGAAACAAATGAAATGACTAAACAACAATAACAAAATTTCAATACAAATTCACTGATCTGGGATCTCCAGTTTATATAATTGCAAGTGTTCTCTATTTATACCAGGAACCTTTCTTGATTAGCTTCAGTCACAAATAAATTGATATGCTAGGATCATTGTTTTCCTTATGCAGCTTCCCTGCCTCCCTCCTCCAAGAAACTTGATTGACCCCAGCTTCTCTGATACAACTTCCAAGTCCAAGGAAGGGGCCAGTCACATTTAATCAGTGATTTTCAGACTTAGAGAATAGACACCAAACTCTGATGATGTATTGACCAGACACATTTCCAAATGAGGACAAAGGAGGACAAAGTCCTGACAAGTTAAGTACCACTTTATCTTTGTGTTATATTCTTGCTATGTTTGGGTAAACTTCCTTTGTTCAATGACTCAGCAGTCATTCATTTCATTCTTACATCAAACCTAAACTAAGAGTTTACTGCAGAGCTGTGTTTTTAAACCAAACTATACTTACTGTCTTTGTAAAAAGAAACTACATTTAGTACTTTCCTTGTAATATTTGTATTGTTTTTAGCTGTTTTGTATATATAAATCTTGTCTCTCCTCAAAATCAAGACACCCTTCTAGAATAGGAAATATAGTATGTGTCATATAAATATTTAGTTCTCGATACATAAGGATCAACTAGGTGATATATTGCTGAGAGTACCAGGCCTGAATTCAGAAAGACTCATCTCCCTGAGTTCAAATCTGACTTCAGACTCTTATGATCTACCTAATTTTGGGAAAATAATAATTTTTTCCAGTATATGTACTAAGAAAACACTGGGGGCCATGAAGAGTTAGACGCAACTGAAAATGACTGATTCAAAAATTTAATAAGCCTTATTAACTACTACTGAACAAATGATGCTAAACCATGATGACTGACTACAAATTTGTGTTGTATAATCTTAACTAAGGTCCAGCTACAGCAAGACAATCTTTTTATACTTCTCTTATCAATTCACTATTCCATTTTACACAGAGGCTTTTCCAAACATTTTTATTTTCTCTTAAATAGTGAATGTATTATCATTCCCATATAAACTCATCTTCAAGTGAGAAACTTGTTTCATATTTCATTGAGAAAATTGATGCCATTTACTAAGGGCTCCTTCTTCCCTCCCCTTTCCCCATCTCACATCATTCAAGATACTTTTCAATATTATTTCTTTCTTTACTGTTGTCTCAAAGAAAGAAGTGACTTTTCTCGTTCCCAAGGCAACCCTTATACAAAGAGTCCTTTTCTATCCTGCCTTCTTTGGAAGATTGCCCCCTAATACCATTATGCCCATTCTCTTACTCACCTTTGCTCTTTCCTTATCTACTTACTCCTCTCCGATTGTCTATAAATACATTCAAGTCTTATCATCCTTGTCATCCTTGAAAAACCCTCAAAAACCCTTCAATCCATCCCTCTTGGTATCATCCTTTATCTACTCCAGATTAAACCCCTTTGAAAGCAGTTTGTATTCTGTCCCTTTTCATTTCTTCTTACTCTCTTAACTCACTGCATTATGACTTTTGACCTTATCATTTCACTGAAATTGCTTTCTCTAAAGTTACAAAAGATCTCTTAATAGTATTTTCTTAATCTTTATCCTTCTTAATCTCTATGTAGTCTTTGATGCTATCATCTTCTTAATATTCTCTTCTCATTTTCATGACCATGTTTTCTCCTGGTTCCCCTTCTACTTTTCTGTCTACTTCACAGTCTGCTTTGAAGAATCTTTAGTCATTTCTCAGCTGCTAAATGTGGGTATCCCTCAGGCTCTATCCTGAACTTTTTTCCTATTTCACGTGGTGATCTTATTAACTGCCATTAATTTAATTATTTATTCAAGTCGAATTTAGCAAGTATAACACTGACCTTATTGAAGAAATCTTCATTACCATAGTTTCAATGTAAAGTTATTATAATGTTATCCTAAATTTCATTATAATTTTAATGATCTGGAGGCATAAAATTGCAAGGCTTCTATCATAGGTCTTTCCTGATCTCTTCACTCTCTAAGCCATTTACCCTACCATTTCTTTCTAACCTCTCTGATAATCTGAATTCATATTTCCAGATATCTATTGCAACATCAGAATGGATGTCCCATAAACATTTCAAAATAAACATAGTCCAAAAGTGAATTTAACTTTCCTCTAAAACCCACTTACTATTCATGACCTAGTTGTCATTCTTGACTCCTCACTTTGTTTTACTTCTTAAATTAATCAAATAACAAGTATTATTGGTTTTATATTTATAACAATCTTTGTATGTCTTTCTTCCTCTAACACTGATACTACCCTAGTACAAGTAATGATCTCATATCAATTGGTCTCCCTACCTAAAGTCTTTTCCCCATTTAGTCTATCATTAGAATTACTCTTTTAAAACCTTGTTACTTTTCCTTTATTCTTTTTTCTTAGTTTCTTTTACACAATACCAGAGTACTTTCAGGTCAACTGGAAACTATATCTTAACCATTTCTTGTGATTATAATTGTGGTTACCTAAGAGGATAGTGACTATGAGAAAATAAATGTGGAAAATATGGAAGAGAAGACAAATATGTGATAATGGAAAGGGACAAGTCAAAACAATGGGAGTTAAGTACTACGAGGTAAGGTAGGTAAAAGATGAGTAAACCTTCAACATTACATACTACAGAAATTATCTTAGATAATTCTGTAAGAAAGAATATAGGGCTCAACTATGGGATAGTTAAAAGGCTCAAAACAATAACCTGCCATCACCATCATTACCACTCACACTTATGCAATATTTTACCATTTCAAAAAAATTCTCCTCATCACAATCATGTAAAGTTATCAGTATAAGTAATACTATACCAATTTTACTGATGAGGGGAAAAAGTCTACTTATAATACTTTCAGGCTCCTTTAACTAAATAGTCTTTTAACCAGTCAGCCCACTACAATTCCAACACTTTGGGTACCTCCCACATTTTGGAAAGGAGCTTGAGATTGGAAACAATGTATAATTAATGACTGTATACCTCAATGATAGGAAATACTTAAATATTTATATAGGCACAGGAATGATAGGAGAAAATGTTATGTGGTCCAACTTCTAAACAGTAGGCTCAAGTATCCTTTTTCCCATTGTTTGACCCCTGCTACCCATGCTAGAAGTGAAACTCACACTAAGGTTGGTTATAAAGCAAAGACTTAAAGAACAATTGAACCTCAGAACTTATCCACCACAGGAAGAAAAGGAAATTTCTGATTATCATAGATGTCTCTTCTGCTATAAGACCCTGTACCTTATCTTCTTAATTGCCCTAGTCATATCTTCCTTTGGTTAGGTCTCCTTGAAGAGAATAGGAATTAGAGAGAGGTTGGAGGTCACAAAAAAGACACAAAGATTAGTGAGCTTCTATGCCTCTCCTCCCTCTAGTATGCATGTGCACTAACAAGACTCTTATATATTAGGGATCCCATGTGGGTGAGAATCAAACCTCACTTGCCATCAGGGTGAAGAGGAAAGTGAAGGTAGCAGGGAGTAGAGAGAGGAGATCAAAAAATTGAACTCCATCATATCTTTCATTTGCACTATGATCTACTTTATTTTGATCTCAAGCCTCATAGTCTTCCCATAATCATCTTAAAACTTTCTCCTATGTTCCCCATAAGCATCATCACTGTCCTATTCCCCTCCTATCTCTTTCATCTTCTAGACACCACGATTTAAATTTCTTCTTACAGTTTTGTTTATAAACCATATTTTTTCTTATCTTCCCTTATCTTCCTTGAGAAGTTCAACATAATCCTGATCAGTATTCCTAGACAAGATATTTCTTCTGGCATCTGGAATAATTTCCCCCTATTATTATAATATTTTCTGTTGAAGAAGGGAAAAGGAGAAATGTAATGATGCTTTCAGAAGGATGTATGACTTGAGAAAAGACTTGTCAAAGTGAGAGAAAAAGTATGCTACTGATATCAACTTGATTCTAAGAGATCTAGGGGAAGGATTCTAACACATACATATGACTTATCTGTTCCTACATCATGGAGGATTTGTAAGAGGACATGGATAAGAGTTGTACAAAATAAAAAAGCATAGATATAATGTTATAGCATCCTTGAAAGGAAAAAATACATCAATGAATTCATGAATACATTGATGTATTAAAGTAATGAAAATGGAATTCAACTGTAATATGTCTGAGAGTTGAATTTTAGATTCTTCTTTGTTATAATGCTACAGTGCTTGTATATTATTGCTTATTCTTTTTCATTGGCAGCAAGGTGGTACAAAAGATAAGAGTGTTAAGTTTGAGTCAGGAAGACCCGAGTTCAAATCCTGTTATGTTGTTCATTCAACATAATCAAAGTACAAAGTACAATATGTTTGATTGTGGCTGATCAATCCAATGGGCACTCAAAAGACTCTATCACACAGCTTGGGCACAAATAGTACATTTGAATTTGTGGAATGGAGATGTCTCCAGATCTTACATTTCCTTTCTGCCCCTGAAGTTCTGCTTTATACAGTGAGCAGCACAGGACCTTCTTTAAAGAAAGCATGTGTTACTATGCCAACATCTCCAATATCTGGCAATCAATGCTAAAGATCTTCAAAAAGTCCTTGAGTGTGTCTTTCTACTACTCCTGCTCAGCATCCAGCTGGAGCCAATTCTATCTAACTGAAAGTCACTTGGAACAAAGGTCTAATCTAGTGAACCATGAATTGACCAGCATGGAAGTAATAGAATCACTTTGAGATCCAGAACCCCAAGAAACTCACCATCAGATTGAAATCAGAAATTGAGCAATAGGAAAAACTAAGGAACAAAGAAGATTGAAATTATCAAAGATCTCAGGAAGAAGAAAACTGGAAAACCTTGAATATTAACATGTAAGTCATTAGGGAAACAATAATAGAAGGAAATATGGCTTCTAGCTCTATTAAGGTCTCCCAATATATCCCAAGTCACCTTCTGATCCACACCTTGCCACTGGACTTAAATAACTCTGGAGGAGGAAGTGAGACTAGTGACATTGTATATCCCTCCTTCACTTAAATCCAATAATCTTTCAAGTCATGACATCACCTTCTTAGAGTCTTGGTCAAGAACTAAGGAAAAGGGGTGGCTAGGTGGCACAGTGAATAGAGCACTAGCCTTGAAGTCAGGAGTACCTTAATTCAAATCTGGCCTCAGACACTTAATAATTACCTAGCTGTGTGGCCTTGGGCAAGCCACTTAACCCCATTGCCTTGCAAAAAAAAAAACCTAAAAAAAAAGAACTAAGGACAAACAGTAAAGAGATTATGATGGTTTATTACTAATGTATCTTGTGTAACTAATCTGTTCTATTCATCTACCACTCTTTTTCTTAACTAGTATGGATTTGTTTTGATGTTGCTTTACAATATACTGTAGAATGTGATCTGCTGTTACTATAACCCCCTTTCTTCACATTTTTTCATTAATTTTCTTAATATTTGACTTTTTTCAGAATAACTTTGTTATGAATTTTCCTAGATACAAAAAATATTTTCAGTGAGATATTTCACATTTTCTTCTAATTTTTCATTCTTTTGGTGTTGTAGTATTGTATCTTGATTTCTCACAAAGTCTTCAGCTTCCTTTAGCTCCATTCAATATCTGAACGATTTGTTTTCCTTGGAGAGCTTTCTTGTCTCCTTTTCCATCTGACCAATTCTGCTTTTTAAAGCATTCTTCTCCTCAATAAATTTTTTAACTGTTTTATCCATTTGACCTAAGCTGGTTTTTAACATGTTATTGTCTTCAGCATATTTTTGAATCTCCTTGACTAAGCTGTTAACTTTGTTTTCATATTTTTCCCTGCATCTTTCTCATTTCTTTTCTCAATTTTTATTCTATCTCCCATAGTTGATTTTCAAAATCTTTTTTGAGCTCTGTCACAGCCTGAGCCCAACTTTTATATTCCTTTGAATCTTTAGGATGCAGAAGCTTGGACTTTCCCATCTTCTGATTGTGTGGTTTGGTTTTCCATGGGACCAAAGTAATTGTCTATGGACAGGGTCCTTTTTCTTCTGCTTACTCATTTCCCTAACCTGTGCCTGGTTTTGGGGTGTTTCCTGAGCTTTTTAGTATTATTGGGACACTGACCCCTGCCCAAGTGTGAGCCTCTGACTGATCTCCTGGTCTGTGAATGACCACAAGTTATACCCTCTGCCACAGAGCTGTGGGGGGGGGGGGTCCCTGCTCTATGGGGGCCCTAGGGTCTGAATATGGTCAAAGACCAGAGTCTTGTTGCAGAGAACGAAGACAGACCTCAGTAGTCTTCCTCCACTCCCTTACTTTCTGTGGGCTGAGTGGGAGGCTCTATTGAACTGCTTCCGTTTTCTGGGATCTGAGCTGCACTGAAGGTCATGGCCATGCTGAGGGCCTGGGCTTTGTGCTCACATGGCAGAGGTCTCCCTGCTGATCTTCCAAGTTGTTCTTGGTGCTCCCTGGGGTGCAGGTCAGGAAACTACCTCTGCTGCCGGAGCTCCCAGGCACCCTGAGGCTGCTCCCAGGAGGCTGAAGTTCCTTTGCTCAGGCTCAGTGCTGCCCCTCCAATCCTGTGGAACAGAATCTTTCCACTATTTTCAGGTTACCTTGGAATGGAGAATTGCCTCACTGGATCTTTCAGTGGGTTCCATTTCTCAAAAATTTAGAGTCATAATTTTAAGGTTATTGAGGTATTTTGAAGAAAGTACCTAAGAGAGGCTCTTCTCCTGCCACCATCTTGCCTCTGGCACTGAATAAATTAAAGTAGAATTGTCATTTTTGTTATACTAGCTCAGTCTACCCATGTGTAATATATATTTTTCCAATTTTTTATAACTGACTTTATTTGTGTGAAGTGTTTTATAATAGTGTTCATATAGTTGCTAGGTTTGCCTTGACAGGTAGCTGACCAAAATATTTTATATTGTCTATAATTATTTTAAAAGAAACTTCTTTTATTTATCTCTTGCTGATGGACTTCATATATATACATGTATATGTATAAGTAAATGCTATTGTTTATATGAGTTTATTTTATATAATGCAACTTTGCAAAAGTTTTTACTTAACTAAATTTCTTAGCTGATTCTCAAGGATTCTCTAAATCATCATGTCATCTGTAACAATTCTGTTTCCCCATTGCATATTCTAATTCCTTTAATCTTTTTTGTTCTCTAATTGCTAAAAGTTAACATATCTAGGACAATATTGAATGATTGCAGTGATAATGGTTATCTTTATATCACCCTTTATCTTAATGGGATTCATTTAAGATTTCTGCCATTCTTAATTTAATTGTGAGATTTTATGGAAAAATATTTTATAGGTTCTATGTGTCACTAAGAGAAGGGTATGTTTCTTTCTATCCCCATTCAATTTTTTCCAGAGGTCTATGGTATCTAAATTTTCTAAAATTCTATTCATCTCCTTAATTATTTCCTCTTTAGTTTGTAGTTTTATATACATCTAGTCCTGAGAGTGGAAAGTTGAGATTTTCCACTAGTATCCTTTTATTGTCTCTCCTCCTGTAATTCAGTTATCTTTTTCTTTGAAAAGTTAGATGCTACACCATTTGATATTTGTTCAGTATTACTATTACTTCCTAGTCTATGCTACCTTTTAGAAAGATGTAGTTTTCTTCCTTGTCTCTTAGATCTATTTTTGTGTTTGCTTTCTGTGAGTTCAGGATTGCTTACTCCTGCTTTTTTAAAATTATTTTTATTTTATATTTTTTCATTATTTTTATTTTATTTTTTGTATAATTGATGTTTTTTATATATTACTAAAGTATTCTTCTTTAAGAGTAAGCATAATACCACCTCCGTCGAGAAATATAGACCGTCAGCAATAAAGCAAACAGAAAAAAATTTAAAATTAAAATTGAAAAAATAATAATAGGGGCAGCTAGGTGGCACAATGGACAGAGGACCAGCCCTGGAGCCAGGAGCACCTGAGCCCAAATCCAGCCCCAGACACCCACCAATCACACAGCTGTGGGACCCTGGGCAAGCCACCCCAACCCCACTGCCCTGGAAAAACAAAAACAAAATGAAATAAAATAATAATGATAATAACGGTAATGATAATGATGTGGATGATTGACAATGATAATGATAATGATAATAATAATAGGGGTGACTAGGTGGCACAGTGGAGAGAGCACCTCCCCTGGACCCAGGAGCATCCGGGCCCTGCGGCCCTGGGCATGTCACCCAATCCCATTTTTCCTTCAAAACCTCCGACAAAATATAATGATAAAAATAATGATAATGATAATGATAGTGATAATGATAATAATGATAATAATAATAACAACAACAACAACAACAACAACGATAATAATGATGTAAATGTGCTTCAGTCTGTGTTCGAACATCACCAGCTCTGTTGTGGGTGGATCACATTCTTTATCATAAGTCCATCATAAAAGCTACTTCTATATTTTTCCACTTTTGCCATTACTGATTGCAACTCCCTCCATTTGTACTTCCCCACTACCATACACTATATTATCTTTCTCCTTTAACTCTGTCCCTCTTCTTAAATGTGCTGTAGGGTAGCTGAGTGGTGCAGCAGACTGATCACTGGCCCTGGGGCCAAGAGGCCCCAAGCCCACATACCACCTCTAAGGCAACCACCTGGCCCTGTGGTCCCAGACAGGCCATCCAGTCCCAGTCCTTTGCAAGAAGTAAAACAGAAAGTATGTTATATCTTACCACTCTCCCCCATGTTCCACTCTCTCCTCCATACTCACATCCCCCACTTCCCCCTGTCCCTTTTCTCTTCTTCTTATTCTAGATGTCTACATCCCATTTAGTATATATGTTGTTTCCTCTCTGAGTCACCTCTGATGAGAGCAAAGTTTGCCTCATTCCCCTTTGCCTTCCCACCTTTCATATCATTGCAATAGTTCATTGTAATAAAAAATCTTATTATATGAAATGTCTTAGCCTATTCCACTTCTCCTTTTTCTTACTCCCATTACATTTCACTTTTAGCCATTGACTCCATTTTTAAAATATATTATATCTTCAAATTTAGCTCTCTCCTGTGCTTCATCTATAAAAGATCCTTCTACCTGCTTTATTAAATGAGAACTTTCTTATGAGTATTATCAATATTATATTTTTCTATGCAGGAATACATGCAGTTCATCATTGTTAAGCCCCTCATATTTTACCCTTCTCCTCCACTCTCTATGCTTCACCTGAGTCCTGTATTTGAAGATCGAATTTGTTGTTGAACTCTGGCCATTTTTACAGGAACATTTGAAATTGCCCTGGTTCATTGAAAGTCAATTTTTTCCCCTAGAAGCGGATGTTCAGTTTTATTGAGTAGTTGTTTCTCTGTTGCATTCCAAGTTCTTTTGCCTTCTGGAATATTATATTCCAAGCCTTACGAGCCTTTAAAGTAGTTGTTGCTATGTCCTGTGTGATCCTGACTGCAGCTCCACGATATTTGAATTGTGTTCTTCTGGCTGCTTGTAGTATTTTTTCTTTCTTGGGAGTTCTGGAACCTGGCATAATAATCCTGGGGTATTTTTTTGGATCTCTTTCTTAGGGGTATTAGTGGATTTTCTCAATTTCTATTTTGCCCTCTGCTTCTAGGATATCTGCACAATTTTCCAGTAGGAATTCTTTAAAAATGATGTCAAGGAGGGGGCAGAGCCAAGATGGCGACATGAAGGGATGGAGTCTTAGGAACTCTCTGATAAAAACTCATGAACTAAAGGACTCTAACTAAACTTTCAAGAGACAGAACCCACAAAGGGACCCAGTGAGGCAGTTCTCCTACTCAAGGTAACCTGGAAAAGAGAAGAAAGGCTCTGTTCCCCAGGGTCCGAGGGGCGGCCTGCCAGAGCAAACTTCAGCCTCCCGGAGGCAGCCCCAGGGAGCAGGGAGCCACGGCTCACAGAAGTGGGGGAGTCTCCTGAGCTACACCCGGGGGAGCACTGGGCACAAAGTGGGGGAACAGTAGGGGACCTCTGCCAGAGGGAGCAGTGGAGCCCAGCCCTCAGAGCACACAGCAAGCAGCTTGGTCTTTCAGCAGCCTAGACCAGGAAACAGAAGCAGGCGGAGCCCATAAGCAGGAGCCCCCAGGGCATGAGCCCATTGAGCTGAGGGAGGGGAGTGAAGAGAGAGACTGCCAAGCTCTGCCCTCTGCACCAGGAACAGGACTCTGTGACTCTGACCACATTCAGATCCTGATCTCATTCTAGGCCCCAACCCATAGAACAACAGGGCCCCCCAACCTTGGCCCCACGGCAGAGGGAGGTGCTTATGGTCATTCACAGACCAGGAGGGAGGACAGAACCTCACACACTGAGACCCTTGTGGGAGTGTCCCAAAAGCTCAGGAAGCACCCCAAAAAACAGGCTTAGGCTTGGACAATGAACAAGCAAAGAAACAAGAGGAAGACTATTGAGAAATATTTTGCAAATGAGCCCAAGAAGGATCAAAATACTCAGTCTGAAGATGAGGAAGCACAAGCTCCTGCATCTAAAGACTCCAAGAAAAACAGAAATTGGGCTCAGGCCAAAAGACTTTGAAAATCAAATGAGGGAGTTGGAAGAAAAACTGGGAAAAGAAAGGAGAGAGATGCAGGAAAAACATGAAAATGAAGTCAGCAGCTTAGTCAAGGAAATCCAAAAAAATGCTGAAGAAAATAGCATGCTAAAACCCAGCTTAGGTCAAATGGATAAAACAGTTCAAAAAGTTATTGAGGAGAAGAATGCCTTAAAAAGCAAAATTGGCCAGATGGAAAAAGAGATAAGAAAACTCTCTGAGGAGAACAAATCCTTCAGACAAAGGAATAGAATTCAGGGAGATTGATGAATTTACCAGACAACAGGAATCAATCCTTCAAAACCAAAAAAAAAAAATGAAAAATTAGAAGAAAATGTGAAATATCTCATTGAAAAAACAACTGATATGGAAAACAGATTTAGGAAAGATAATTTGAAAATTATTGGAATACCTGAAAGTCATGATCAGGAAAAGAGCCTTGACATCATTTTCAAAGAATTACTACAGGAAAATTGCCCTGATATTCTAGAAGCAGAGGGCAAAATAGAAATGGAGAGAATCCACCGATCCCCCCGAGAAAGAGATCCCAAAAAATCAACCCCCAGGAATATTATAGCCAAATTCCAGAACTCCCAAGTCAAAGAGAAAATATTACAAGCAGCCAAAAGGACACAGTTCAAATATCGTGGAGCTGCAGTCAGGATCACACAGGACTTAGCAGCAGCTACATTGGAAGCTCATAGGGCTTGGAATACAATATACTGGAAGGCAAATGAGCTTAGAATGCAGCTAAGAATGAACTACCCAGAAAGGCTGAATGTCCTCTTCCAGGGAAAAAGATGGACTTTCAATGAACCAGGGGAATTTCAAAGGTTCCTTTTGGAATGGCCAGAGCTGAACAGAAGGTTTGATCTTCAGATACAGGACTCAGGTGAAGCATAGAGATTGGAGGAGAGGGGGGAAATATGAGGGAATTAATGAGGATGAACTGCATGTGTAGAAAAATGATACTGATAATATTCATATGAACCATCTCATTTAATAGAGCAGGTAGAGGGAGCTTTTATAGTTGAAGCACAGGAGAAAGCTGAATTCGAAGATAAAATATGGTGTAAAAATGAAGTCAATAGGAAAAAAGGGAAATGGAATGGGAGAAAGAAAAAGGAGAGGGGGAATAGTCCAAGATATTTCACATAATAAGATTTTTTTATTACAATGAGCTATTGCAATGATATGGAAGGAGGGAGGCAAGGGGGAATGAGGGAACCTTTGCTCTCATCAGACATGGCTAGGAGAGGAAACAGCAAATATACTCAAACGGGTATAGACAACTGGAGTAAGAAGGAAGGGGGGAGCAGGGGGAAGGGGTAGGGTTGTGAATAAAGGAGGAGAGGATGGGGGGGACAGTGGTCAGATATAACACATTTTCTTTTTTACTTCTTGCAAGGGGCTGGGATTGGATGGCCTCCCCAGGACCATGGGGCCAGGTGGATGGTGGGCCTAAGGGGTGGTATGGGGTCTCAGGGCTTCTTGGCCCCAGATCCAGGGAACTGTCTGCTGCACCACTCAGCGACCCTACAGCAGAGTCAGAGTGAAAGGAGAGAGAAAATATAGTACATGGTAGTGGAGAAATAAGAAAGGAAGGAGTTGTGATCAGCAATGGCAACGTTGGAAAAATATGGAAGTAACTTTTGTGATGGACTTATCATAAAGAATGTGATCCACTCACGACAAAGTTGATGGTGTTGGAACAAAGACTGAAGCACATTTTTTGTTATTATTATTTGGGGGAGGGTGCAGGGCAAGTGGGGCTGGGTGGCTTGCCTGGGGCCACATAGCAGGGTGATCTTTGGATGTCTGGGGCTAGATTTGGACCCAGGTGCTCCTGGCTCAAGGGCCAATGCTCTGTCTGCCCCCCAGCCACCCCTACTATTATTACTATTTTATTTTATTTTGGCTATTTTTTTCCCCTTCTTTTTGGTTTTTGCAGGGCAGTGGGGATTGGGTGGCTTGCATGTCACATGGCTGGGTGATTATTGGGTTTACGAGGCTGGATATGGACTCGGGTGCTCGTGGCTCCAGGGCTGGTGCTTCATCCATTGTGCCACCTGGCCATACCTACAATTATTATTATTATTATTTTTAATTTTAATTTTTTTCTCTTCCCTTTACTTTTTCGCCCAAGCAAGTCTATCTATATTCATGGGGGAGGGGTATTTTGTTTACCTGTAAACAGGTATATTTTATTAATGTAAAAAGAAACATTTGTACAAAATGAGAATAAAAAATAAATTTAATTAGAAAAAATGATGTCAAGGTTCTTTTCTTGTTTATCACTTTCAGGTATCATAATAATTTTTAAATTATCTTTCCTGAATCTGTTTTTCCAGTTCAGTTGTTTTTTAAATGAGCTGTTTCACATTTTCTTCTAATTTTTCATTCTTTTGGTTTTGAAGTATTGTATCTTGACTTTTCATAAAGTCAGCAGCTTCCTTTAGTTCCATCCTACTTCTGAAGGATTTGTTTTCTTCAGAGAGCTTTCTTATTTCTTTTTTCCATTTGGTCAGTTCTGCTTTTTAAAGCATTTTTCTCCTCAATAAGTTTTTGAAGTGTTTTTTATCCATTTTACCTATGCTGGTTTTTAACATTATTTTCTTCAGCATATTTTTTGGATCTCCTGGACTAAGCTGCTGACTTCTTTTTCATATTTTTCCTGCATCTCTCTCATTTCTTTTGCCAATTTTTCTTCTATCTCCCTGACTTGATTTTCAAAATCTTTTTTGATCTCTGTCAGTACTGAGATGTAGGAGCTTGTACTTCCTCATCTTCAGCCTGAGTATTTTGATCCTTCTTGGAATTATAGACAATGAATTTCTCAATGGTCTTCCTCTTTTTTCTCTGTTTACTTATTTCCCCAAGCTGTGCCTGGTCTTGGGGTGTTTCCTGAACTTCTGAGTATTATTGGGACCCCCCACACACACAAGTATCTCAGTGTGTGAAGCTCTGTCTTCCATCCTGGTCTGTGAATGACCACAAGCACACCCCTCTGCCATGGAGCTGAGGTGGAGGTACCCTGCTGTTTTGTCAGGGGCCTAGACTGTGATCAGGATCTGAATGTGGTCAGAGCCCCAGAGTCTTGTTCGATGTACAGAAGACAAATCTCAGAAATCTCTCTCCACACCCCTCCCTTTGGTAAAAGGAGTACTCCAGGCTCAGTTGCCTGGGGCTCCTGCTTATTGGCTCTGCCTACATCCTTTTCCTGGATCTGGGCTGATTCAGCCATGGTTGCTGAGTGCCCTGAGGACTGGATTTCAGGTGCTCACTCTGTCAGAGGTCCCCCTGCTGATCTTCCAAGTTGTGACCAGTGCTCCCAGGGGTGTAGGTCAGGAAACTGCCCCTGCTGTCAGGAACCACAGCTCCCAGGTGCCCTGGTTCTTCCTCCAGGAGGCTGAAGTTCCTTCACTCTGGTAGCTGTTGCTCTAACCCCATGGAGCAGAGCCTTTCCACTATTTTCCAGGTTACCTTGGGCTGGAGAATTGCCTCACTAGATCCCTCTGTGGCTTCTGTCTCTCAAAAATTTAGTTAAAGTTCTTATTTTATGTGTTTTAAAATATCATGGAGAGAAGGAGTACCTAAGAGAGGCTCTTCTCCTGTTGATATCTTGGCTCTGCTCTTACTCCTGCTTTTTAAAAATTTCAGCTGAAACAAAATATACTTTGCTGCAACCTTTTCCCTTTATTTTGTATATGTCTTTCTGCTTCAGATGTTTTTCTTGTAAAGAAGATATTGTAGGGTTCTGTTTTTTAATCCAATCTGTTATCTGCTTCCATTTTATAGTAGAGTTTATCCCATTCACATTCACAGTTATGATTAACTACATATTTCCATCCATCCCGTTTTCACCTATTTATACTTTTCTTTACTTCATCCTTGTCCCTCCTCACCAATATTTTATTTCTGACCATTACCTCCCTCAATCTGCCCTCCCTTCTACCAGTCCTCCTACTTCCCTTTAGGTAAGATAGACAGCTATATTCAATTGAGTGTGTATGCTATTCCTTATTTGAGCAAAATCTGATGAGAGTAAGGTTCAAATAATGTTCACCCCCCTCCTTTATTTGATTTTTAACAATTGACCTTCAAATTCTTCCAGGAGGATTTTTTTGGTGGGGGGGGGCTTGAGAGTAATTCTTTGAGGTTTCACATATAGGTATTTTGATATTGATGTCCCCTTCTGAATTTGTGTTTTGATCTTCTCTGTCACTATTGTAACTTTCTAGGTCAGATTGTTTTTGGTTCTTTTTGTTTGTTTATGCTCATTCTATTTCTTAACTTTTAAAGCTGAATTCTGCTTCTTTCATAGTGGGTCTAGCAATTTGGTCCCTGGTTTGCTAGTCTAAGGTCTCTGAGACTGACAATTTCCCCCTTGCACTGGGGCCCACTGAACCCCTGGCCTTCTGAAACAGAACCTGGGACCTCAATTGCTACTTCTGCTTGCCTGGAGACTGCCTACACTGGATTTCACTCTTCTTTTACCTAAGTGAAATGGTCTTTTTCTGAAGTCCTTCTAAGCTATCTTAGACTAGAAAGTTGTTTCAACTCAACCTTTTGTGGATTCTTTTGCTCCTTAAATCATTTTGAAGCTTGATTCATTTTGAGGAAACTGGAAAGATCTCAAACAACTTCCAGTCTTTACCCTGCCATTGTGGTTCCACCTCCCCAGATTTATTAAAATCGTGAAGATAGAAATCATTGTTTCCCTCCTGAAACAAACTACAAAAAAGTCCCAGAAATGTTATAGCCCAAATTCAGGGCTTCCAAAGAAAAAAACATATTTCAAGTGTCCAGAAAGAAAAAAATTCAAGTACCAAGTGACCAAAGAATAAAACAGTATATGATAGTTTTTACTATAAGTGACTTAGAAATGCATATTCCAAAGACAGAAAAATAGAATTATAATCAATTGTTATTTACTATAAATTTAATGTTTTTTCATAAATCCAATGCATCTAAGATTAGAAAGGGAATAGTTAAATGTGGAGGAATAAATTTCTCTGATAAGAGTCTCTCTTCCTAAACATAAGAGACCTAAACATATGAAATGCATTCAAATTTATGATTGTCATTCCACAGCTGCAAATTTTCAAAGGATATGAAGAGATGGTTTTTCAATTGAAGAATTCAAGCTATAGATAGCCCTTGAGAAATGTAAATTTTAACAGCTCTTGAGAGTTTTAACTCACATGTATCAAGTTAAAATAATTGACAGAAAATGGAAAAAGACAGTTGTTAGAGTGGCTGAGGGTACTACAGATGAACCTTTGGTGAAGATTTCTTCTTCTTCCTTTTCCTCATCTTCCTTTTTTCTTTTTTCTTCTCCTTCATAATAATCAAATTACAGATGATATATGTGTGAAATACTATGCTTTTTGCTATAAGAAATGAAGAACATTCAGAGAACCCTGGGAAGAATTGGATGAACTGATGCAGAGTTAAGTAAACAGAATCAGGAGATAGAGTTTTTATTGGCCTACATATTTATGGATTAGCAGTGTAATGTTATAGCATAAAATAAAATGAAATAAAATTAGCTTCCTGAAATAAGATTACAGTTTTTCTCTGCTCTATTTTATTAAGGTCACATCTAGCATATTATGTTCATGTTTTCTGATCACAGTTTAAGAAGGACACTGATGATAAACTGAAGAGTAATCAGAGGTGGACAAATGAGATCACAAAGAATATTTAGTCTAAAACATAAGAAGCTTCATTGAAGGCACTGTGGGTATTTAGCATGAAAGAGTACTATGAGAAGACTTAATGACAATCTTCAAATATCTGAATGATCACCAAGAAGAAGATTGTAGAACCAAAAGAAAGCAGAACCATAAGCAGTAGTTATAAAGAGGCAAGTTTAGTTCTTGTTGCCATGAAAACTACCTAAAAATAAACCAAAATAGTATTATACTGTATTCTTATTATATTGTAATTATATTGTATTATATTGTATTATATAGTATTATATTGGAATTCTTGGAATTCCAATTTCAGTTGGAAGTCTTGAAAGAGAGAAACTGCTTTTTTAGAGAGGAATTAGAAAAGCTGGTTGCTGTGGTCCCTTGAAATTCTGAAATTGGATAATCCCCATTACACCTTCAAGAGGTCATATATGAGGGTCATAAGTAAGTGACATCATGCCTCTAGGAAATATGAATTAATATCATTTAGTGTTGTAATCTCAAGTAGGTATGAACTTCCATTTCTTTTTCCACAGTACAGAACAGTCATTCGTTGTTTATGGACAAATACTTGGAAAAATAAAAGCCATGCTATGACCTCTGAAATATTCCTTTCTTATAAGCCATTGCCTAAATACTGGGGTATGTAGAAATGAGGTATAAGCTTTTTTTTATTTTTTAGAGGGGCAAATAGGATGAGGTAGGAAACATCTAAATGGATAGGGAATTAGATATATATTGCATTCCTATACACAAACTGTGAATTGTGTCTTCATTCTTTTTCCCCTATTTTTCCTTTACTGTGATATTATGGGAGTGTCCAAATGAGAAGAAATCAGTCATCCAATTATCCAGAGTCATGTTGGTCAATGAAACTACATAATTTCCTCCCTGCCTCTGTACTAACTTATTGCTGACCCTGAATTTAAAAGACCACCCAACTTTAAACATAAAAAACCAAATATTCATATTTGCTCATTCTCTGCCAAACATCAAAGATGCCAAATGTGTCTGATTACCAAGGATTAATCTGTCATACAGTGGGCTACCACCCTCTTGAGACTGAAACTGAGATCAGTATTTCATTTCCCCCTCAGAAATCTGTTCTGATTTCAATTCATGTTGTCTGGAAAGTGATGAATACAAGGTTTCCCCCTTTAGCTCAGATATTAGCCCTCCTGTCAGCTTGGCAAAAAAAGGAACATGTTGTTAGACCCCAAATAATAACTTTTCAAAAGTCTTCCAACTCGAACTTTATTCCTCTCCCATGTTTTTGTTTCTGTTTTTTTCTTGGCAAATATTCAAATTCAGTAAGTATTTACTTCATTTAACTTGTATGTCTGTCAAGTTTTATCATGAAGAAAGAGAGCAGCAAGTTAATACAGTCAGGATTATCCTTGACAAAAGTTATGTTCTAGATCCACATGGCACATCTGGAATTGGGTTGAAACAAAAGAAAACAAAAACAATTCTATAAATTCAAAATCCAGTTCTAAAGAAACTTGAGTTTAAAAAGAAAATTAAACCAATTGTTACTGATTTATATCAGATTTCTAAATATCTGTCTGTAGGATTAATCTACATATGAAGTTTTGTAAGGCAAATGTAATCAGATTTATTATGCCATCTTTCAACTGTTTAAAGTATATTTTAAAAATTAATATCATCTAACTACTTTACTTCCTATGTAAGTATTTAATTTTTGATCAATATTTGTGCTTCCTTGTCATTAGAAACACACATAGCATGAAGGAAGCATAAGGTAAACTTGTTGAATAAAGAAACTGAAAAGAAATAGACGGAAAGTATGCAGAATTGACTTCTGAGAAAAAAGGAAATAGGGACTAGAGAATGCAGATATAGAATCCATGTGAAAATAGCCATAATCTTAGGATTTGAAACTAGTTTTGATGGAGATATGGAAAGATGGTACAACTTAGCAAAGAAATTTGACACTGAAGAAGTGAATACTGGTAGTGTTATAACCATTCACATTGTCTATGGCCTTGTGTACTTCCAAGACCTTGTCATTAGAAAATTGACACAGAACAACAAATGTGACTGGTTGTCACTTTGCAATATATTACTTATTTAACTAATGCAAGGTTACAAGCTAGTAAATATGCAATCAACTAGCTCTCTGGGGGAAAACGTTAGACACTTCATTTCACACTTCATTATTAAAGTTTTCTACCTCACTGACAAGTCTAGAGTTAACAAAATAATAAATCTAGACCTAATTTATAGAGTTTACCTTCACCTTCTTCAAATTGCTGTCTTTAATATCAAACATGTAAACTTGCATTCTTTTTCCACCCTGAACTTCTTACTCTGGGCACAGTACTAAAATCAATATCAACATTACTTCTGAGAGTGTAATTTGTCCAAATTGTTTGTCCTATGCAATAGGTCCCTGACCTCTAAGATTTGTGAAGCCCAAATTCCCTTTCCAAAATTTTGTTTCTTTTTTTTTTTTGTTTTGCAAAGCAAATTGTTTAAGTGACTTGCTCAAGGTCACACAGTTTTAAGTAAGTTATTAAGTGTCTGAGGCCAGAATTGAACTCATGTCCTCCTGACTCCAGGGGTGCTCTATCTATTGCACCACCTAACTGCCCCTGCCTTGTTTATTTATATTAAAACATAAACCCCTTCAGGACAGGTACTGTTTCACTTTTATATGTGTATACTAATGTTTTGTAGTGTCTGGTAAATTGTAAGTACCTAAAATATTAAAAATATTTTTGTTCACAACTAGTGAGAATATGAAAACAATCAGGAAACTTTCTATCTCAGTGACACAATATCTATTCTGCTGTTGAAAAATTATATAAACAATATGAGATATCACCATTTGAATTTAAGACCCATATAAAAGACCTATTTTATCAATTCTATGATAATCAATTCAATGACATTTGTGGTTACTAAGGCATAAAGTAAATTTTTCTGATTTGATTTTGACTAATAATCAAATAAAATTTCTATCAAGGCACAGACCCAAGAAACTTAGATCAGCAGGAAAGGTTTGTCTCACTCAGATAAGAAGTGAGTTCAATTCAGCACAGGAAGCATTGCAAGCAAGACAGCAGCAAGAGCCACTTCACTTCAGCAAACCAAAAGTAGATCCTGAGTCTCAGTGTGATAGAGAAGACAAATACTAGTACCAGGATTGCTCAGTTGTCTCAGCATAGCCAGGAGAATGGTACACTCCAGTTTTGAGAACTGCCATTGTGTTTCAGCTTAGCACTCCAGATGCCAAAACTCCTTGTCCTTCAGTATAGTACTAAGGAAACTCAGAAATACCCCTCTAGTCTTAAAACGTATTATCATTAATACTCTAGCCCAGGTAAGCTGACAGATACCTTATGACCTCCAGAAGCAACAGCTACCCCTCTTCCACCACACTCCCTCAGTGCAGCACCAGAAACAAGGGTCCCATATAAACACCTCCACCAGTACCTATAGCAAGTACCTGGCACAAGAAGCCAGTACCCTTTTCACCCTGTGGAAAAAGAGTTCAAATTTAAAAGAAAAGACAAAGGTCAAAAAGATGAGCAACAATAACAACAACAACAACAACAAAAGAATCTGACTGTGGAAATTTACTGTGCTGACAGGGAATATCAAGGCACAAACTCAAAAAACGGCATCAATGGCAAAACAGTCACAGGCAAAATCCCAAAGAAAAAATGGGAAATTGTCTCAAGTCCAGAAACAAATTTAAAAAGAAGCTTAAAATCATATAAAGAAAATGGAATAAATTAGGAAAAGAAATTAGAGTGATGCAAGAGAATCATAAAAAAGGGCAACAAGTTGGAAAAAGGAAACAATTGCTTGAAAACTAGAATGGGTTAAATGAAAAAGGAGATACAAATGTCCTCTTAAAACAGCAAGTTCCTAAAAAGCACAATTGACTAAATAGAAAACAAAGTACAAAAACTAATTGAGGAAAACAGCTCCTTAAAACTTAGAATTGAACAGAACCAGAAGACCATTGTACAACCTAAGAGCAGCATGGAGGTAATGATCAACCTTAATGGACCTGCTCATTCCATCAGTGCAATAATTGGGCACAATTTTGGGGTATCTGTAATGGAAAATACCATCTGTATCCAGAGAAAGAATTGTGGCATTTGAACAAAGATGAGAGACTATTACCTTTAATTTGAAAAAAAAGTTATCTTATATAATTTTCTGTTATACTTTATTTTTCTTCCTTAAGGAAATGATTTCTTTTTCAACAAATTCAACTTAGATCAATGTATACTATGTATACTATACTACATAGTATACTATGTATACTATACAATGTAAAGACTAACAGACTGTCTTTTGTGGGGGATGAGGTGGGGAGAGTGAGATTAGGGGAAAAAACCGTAAAGTTCAAAATAAATAAATAAATAAATTTTTTGAAAAGAGTTAGAATTGGGCAAGTAGGAGCTAATGACTCTATCAAAAATCAAACACATTCAAAAGAATGAAAAGAATAGAAGAAAATTTAAAATACCCTCTCAGAAAAACAACTGACTTAAAAAATAGATCCAGGAGGCAATGTCAGAATCACTGGACTACCTGAAGGTCACCAACAAAAGAGGGAACTTGACAGCATTTTTCAAAAGATCATCAGAGAGAGAGAAAGAGAGAGAGAGAGAGAGAGAGAGAGAGAGAGAGAGAGAGAGAGAGAGATCATCAAAGAAAACTAACCTGGTATTCTCTAGAGGACAAAACAGGCATTGAAAGAATCCACCATTGAAAGAATCCACCAATCATCTCAGGAAAGAGCTCCCCCAAATTTTTTTTCAAAGATATTATAGAACTATCAGGTGAAGGAAAAAAATACCCCACAAGTATCTAGAAAGAAGCATTTCAAAAATCAGGAAGTGACAATTAGACAAATGGGATTTACTAGTCTTAGCATAAAAAGATTGGAGGTCATAGAACATAAAATTCCAGATGACAAAGAAGGGAGAACTACAATCAAGAATCATTTACCTGGTAAAAATAAGCATACATCAAGGAAGGGCATGGTCATTCAAAGAAATAAAAGAATTTCAAGCTTTCATATGAGATCTCCAATATCAAGAGTCAAGAGAAACAAAACAGGTCCAAAGGAAAAAGAAAAACATAAGGGACTGAGCAGTTTACATCCCTACCTGTGAAGATAACTCTTAAAAAAATTGTATCACTAATAGTGTAATTCTTAAAAAATATATCACTAATAGAAAAACTAGAAGGAATAAATATATATGGTATAAGGTGAATATGAGGAAATGGCATAAAACTTAATTAAGGGAGGAACACTAGGTGCAGAAGTAAGGAAGAAGTAGAATGGGGTAAATTATTTCATTCTTGGGGCGGCTAGGTGGTGTAGTGGATAAAGCACTGGCCTTGGAGTCAGGAGTACCTGGGTTTAAATCTGGTCTCAGACATTTAATAATTACCTAGCTGTGTGGCCTTGGGCAAGCCACTTAACCCCATTTGCCTTGCAAAAAAAAACCCTAAAACAATATTTAATTCTTTCATATTTACCTCCAAACTAATTAATAGCATCCCAAAGAGGTAATAATAAACACAATAAATTGGATATAGAAATATATCTTATCCAATAGGGAAGGATGCATAAAGGAGATTTAAGTAAAGGTGAGAGGTAGAATGACAAGAGGGAGGGAAGATTGGGGGAAGTGGTAGACAGAAGCAAAACACTTTTAAGGAGGGAAAGGGTTAAAGGACAGAGAGTACAAACAGGAGGAAAAATAGAATAGAAGGAAATACACAGTAATCTTAACTGTGAAAGTAAAAGGGATGAATTCTATCAAAAACAGAAGTGGATAGCAGAGTAGATCAAAAACTAGGATCCTACATTATACTGTTTACAAGAAACACATTTGAAGGAGGAGATACAAAAAAACTAAAGGTAAGTTGGTGGAACATAATTTTTATGCTTCAGCTGAAGTTAAAAAAAAATAACCCAGGAGCTTTTATCTGATCCTTTCATCTAATCTCAGATAAAACAAAAACAAAAGTAGATCTAAATAAAAAAGGTAAAGAAACAGAGCAATACCAACATTTAACATTTTGTATCAAATGGGATAGCATCCAAATTCTTAAAGAAGTTTAATGAGTTACACATAGAAATTACACCTACCAAAACTATTGGGTGACCTCAACTTTTTAGAACTCACTAAATTCAACCAAAAAATAAGCAAGAAAAAAGTAAGTTAAATAGAATATCAGAAAAGTTAAATATGAAGGACTTTTGGCATAAATTAAATAAGAGAAAGGAATGTAACTTTTTCTCAGCAGGACAAAAACTAACCATGAAATAGGGCATAAAAACTTCAAAATTGACTTCCGGCCAAGATGGTGGAGAGAAGACAGGCACAGTTCTAAAGTCTCCTGATCTCTTCCCCATCTACCAGATGAAACAAACCTCTTAAAAGAAATCCGAACCAGGAAACCCAGAAAGAAAATCCAGGAGAGGAAAATCTAGCTCAGGATTTGTCTCCCGCAGCAGCCTTAGCTGAGTACCAGCAGGTGAGTCTGAGCTCCAAGAGAAGATCAGCCCGAGATCAGCCAGATCAACAGCTGAATTGGAACTGGGAGTCTGAGGGCCTGAGAGCCGGACCTGCTGGATCAGCAGTGGGGCAGGACGAAGGGGGCTTGGGTCCGTGGGGAAGCAGAGGTGCTGGTGTTGGTGTTGTTCCCCTGGAGCTTGGGGAAGGGGCTGCAGGGAGAGGTCTGGTACAGGACAGCTGTGGAAGCCATCCCTGGGCTCCTCTGGTCTGAGAAACTCTGAGCCCACACCTCCATTGCACTGAGGCCTCTTCTCAAACAAATGCAAATTACTTCTGCCTCAGGCCCAGGTGTGTGAGCAAAAGAACCAGCCCAGATGAGGAATGACCTCAGGCCAGGGTAAAGCCCACCATTGATTGAAGGCAAAAGAAATCAATAGCTCCAATTCCCTCCCTTAAGCAAAGGGAGAAGGCCTCACAACCAAGGTCACAGACACTCCAGAGAAAGCAACCAGCACATCCTACTGGCCAGCCAGAGAAACTGCACTCAGTAAAGCCTTTAGAGATCCCAAGCCCAAGTGAACCAGCCCCACCCATCTCAAGGTCTTAGCATAATGAAGAAGGGTCAGCACAAAGGAGGATCCATAGAAAAATTCCTGGAAGGGAAAGACCCCAACCCAGAGAGACCTGGAACATCTGAGGAGAATACAATCTGGTCTCCAACACAGAAATACTTCCTTGAAGAAATAAGGAAGGAGTTTAAAAATCAACTGGAAAATTTTTAGAGACAATTAATACCTTGCAACAAGAAAACAAAACCTTAGAAGGTAGAATCGGACAATTACAAAATGAGAATAATTCTCTCAGATCCTCAAATGAGCAAATGCAAAAAGAAATTAATTCTGTCAAAACCTCAATTGCTCAAATGGAAAGCTCTTTCAAAAAGTAGAATTGACCAATTGGAAAAGGTTAATGAAGAAAACTCCTCCACCCAAAAAATAATGGAGTCTACAGAAACTAATGACTCCATGAGACAGCAAGAGTCAGTTAAACAAAATCAAAAAATAGAAAAAATAGAAGCAAATGTGAAATACCTCATCAACAAAACCACTGACCTTGAGAATAGATTGAGGAGGGGAAACCTGAAAATTATAGGACTTCCTGAAAACATTGAAGAGAAAAAAATCCTGGACTTAATAATACAGGATCTAGTGATGGAAAACTGCCCTGACATCATGGAATTGGAGGGCAAAGTAGTTATTGAAAGAGTACATCGATCCCCACCAGAAAAATATCCTAAAATGAAAACATCAAGGAATGTTGTGGCCAAACTCCAGAATTATCAGATAAAAGAGAAAATCCTGCAAGAAGCCAGAAAGAAACAATTTAAATATCAAGGAGCCACAGTAAGGATCATGCAGGACCTAGCTGCATCAACTTTAAGGGATCGAAGGGCCTGGAATGAGATATTTCAAAGAGCATGGAAGCTTGGAATGCAGCCAAGAATCTACTTTCCTGCAAAGCTGAGACTTCTCTTCCAGGGAAAAAGATGGACATTTAATGAAATGGAAGAATTCCAAAAATTTCTGATGAAAAGGCCAGAGCTAAACAGAAAATTTGGATATCAAACAGGAGTTTCAAGAGACACATGAAAAGGTAAAAAAAATAAAGGGGGCGGTAAAAGGAAAAAAATGCAATCCAGTAAGTTGAAACTGGCTATATCCCAGCATGCGGGGTGGGAAGAGACTCTCATAAATCCTGAGAAATGTAACTCTAACAGAGAGAATATACCTAGCCAGAAATGATGGACATCCATGACCTATCCATGAGACTGATATCTAATGGGATGTAATTGGCTTTAACTCCACTGGGGAGAAAGACTAATAACTCTCAGGAATTTTGACTCCATTCAACAGAATATACTGAACTAGAAGGGACACTCAGAATTTTCTATGACTTAGATAGAATGATCTAAAAAAATACACTACCTCCCTAAAAAGGGGGACAAGAAAGAGACAGGAGGAGGGAGGGGATTGAATGGGACAAATCTCATTAGACTAAGAGGTACAAAAAACCTGTGGTAATAGAGGGGAAGAAGGGAGTAGAGGAGAAACACCTGAATCTTCTTCTCATCAGACTTGGCTTCAAGTCAACCTACACATACTCAGTTAACTTATAAAACATCTAACCTTTCAAGTATTAAAAGGGGAAAAGGGGAGGGGGGACAGAAAAAGGGAAGGGGAGTGGAGGAAATAAGGGGAAATAACAAAAGGAAGGGAAGGGAAGAGGGAAAGGGGAAAGAAAGGGGTGGGTGTGATATAGGAGGGCAAACACAGTGAAGGGGGTGGTATTCAAAAACAAAATACTGGGGAATATGGATAAAAGGGGGGGAAAGGGGGAAAATACAAACAGAGGGAAGATAGCACAGAGGGCAATAAAGAATTAGTAATCATAACCTTGAATGTGAATGGGATGAACTCTCCCTTAAAAAGTAAGCAAATTGCAGAGTGGCTTAAAAACCAGAACCCTACAATATGCTGCTTACAAGAAACTCATTTGAAGCAGAGAGATACATATAGAGTAAAGGGAAAAGGTTGGAGCAAGATATATTTTGCTTCAGCTGAAGTAAAAAAAGCAGGGGTAGCAATCCTTATCTCAGACAAAGCAGCAGTAAAAATAGATAGCTTTAAAAGAGATAAGGAAGGAAACTTTATCCTACTAAAAGGTACCATAGACAATGAAGTCATTTCAATATTGAATATATATGTACCCAGTGGGACAGCACCAAAATTCTTAGAGGAGAAGCTGAAAGAATTACAGGAAGACAGACAGCAAAACTCTACTAGTAGGAGACCTCAACATCCTGCTATCAGATCTAGATAAATCAAATCATAAAATAAACAAGGAAGAAATTAGGGAGGTAAATAGATTGTTAGAAAAATTAGATATGGTAGACTTATGGAGTAAACTGAATGGGGATTGAAAGGAATATACCATTTTCTCTGCAGTACATGGAATTTATACAAAAATTGACCATGTAGTTGGACATGAAAACCTAATGATCAACTGTAGAAAGTCAGAAATAGTGAATACATCTTTCTCAGATCACAATGCAATAAAAGTCATATGCAATACTGGGACAAGGAGATATAGACCCAGAAAAAATTGGAAAATGAATAACCTCATCTTAAAAAATGAGTGGACCAAAAAACAAATTATAGAAAGAATTAACCATTTTATCCTAGATAATGATATTAATGAAACAACATAGCAAAACCTATGGGATTCATTCAAAGCAACTCTCAGGGGATATATTATAGCTCTAAATGCTTATATGAATAAATTGGAGAAAGAGGAAATCAATGAACTAAACATGCAACTGAAAAAATTAGAGAAAGAGCAAATCAAAAATCCCCAATCAAATACTAAATTCAAAATTTTAAAAATTAAAGGAGAAATTAATAAAATTGAAAGCAAAAAAACTATTGAATTAATAAATAAAACCAAAAGTTGGTATTATGATAAACCCAATAAACCTGATAAACCTCTCATCAATTTGATTAAAAAGAAAGAAAGAAGAAAACCAAATTGCTAGCATTTAAATGAAAAAGGTCAACTCACCACCAATGAGGAGGAAATTAAAGTAATAATTTGAAATTATTTTGCCCAACTTTATGCCAATAAATTTGATAATTTAAGTGAAATGGATGAATATTTACAAATATATAAGTTGCCCAGGTTAAATGAAGAAGAGATTAAATACCTGAACAACCCTGTCTCAGAAAAAGAAATTCAACAATCCATTATTGAACTCCCTAAAAAAATCTTCAGGGCCTGATGGAGTCACAAGTGAATTCTACCAAACTTTTAAGGAACAATTGGTTCCAATCCTGTATAAACTCTTTGGAAAAATAGGGAAAGATGGAACTCTGCCTAACTCTTTCTATGAAACAAATATGGTATTGTTACCTAAACCAGGAAGAGTTAAAACAGAGAAAGAAAATTATAGACCTATTTCCCTGATGAATAGAGATGCAAAAATCCTAAATAAAATCTTAGCAAAATGACTACAACAAGTCATCACTAGGATAATACATTATGATCAAGTAGGATTTATTCCAGGAATGCAGGGTTGGTTCAATATAAGGAAAACTGTTAGTATAATCAATTATATCAATAACAAACTTGTCAGAAACCATATGATCATATCAATAGATGCTGAAAAAGCTTTTGACAAAATACAGCATCCATTCCTATTAAAAACACTAGAGAGTGTAGGAATAAATGGACTGTTCCTTAAAATAATTAGCAGTATCTATCTGAAACCATCAACAAGCATTATACTCAATGGGGAGAGGCTAGAGGCATTCCCAATAAGATCAGGGGTTAAACAAGGGTTCCCATTATCACTACTACTATTCAATATTGTATTAGAAATATTAGCATCAGCAATTAGAGAAGAAAAAGAAAGGAATTACAATTGGGAAGGAAGAGACAAAACTCTCACTCTTTGCAGATGACATAAATGCTCTACCTAGAGAATCCCAAGAAAACATCTAAAAAAACTACTGGAAACAATTAGCAATTTTAGCAAAGTTGCAAGTTATAAAATAAACCCCCATAAATCCTCAACTTTCCTACAAGAAACAGCAGGAATAGCTAGAAAGAGAAATCCCATTCAAAGTACCCTCACATAGTGTAAAATACTTGGGAGTCTATTTGCCAAGACAGACTCAGAATCTTTTTGAAAACAATTATAAAACACTTCTCACACAAATTAAATCAGATTTAAATAACTGGGCAAATATCAATTACTCATGGATAGGTAGAGCTAATATAATAGAAATGACAATTCTACCAAAACTAAACTATCTGTTTAATGCCCTACCAATCAAACTTCCAAAAAATTACTTTAATGAGTTAGAAAAAATTGTAAGTAAACTCATACGGAGAAATAAAAAGTCAAGAATTGCCAGGAGCTTAATGAAAAAAAATGCAAATGAAGGTGGCTTAGTACTACCCGATCTAAAATTATATTATAATGCATCAGTCATGAAAACTGTTTGGTATTGGCTAAGAAATAGAGGGGTGGACCAGTGGAATAGACTAGGTGTAAAAGCAGGAGAGGATTATAGTAATCTCCTGTTTGATAAACCGAAAGAGTGTGGCCACTGTTATAAAAACTCCCTCTTTGATAAAAACTGCTGGGATAATTGAAAGTTAGAATGGAAGAAACTTACATTAGACCAACACCTCACACCCTTTACCAAGATAAGATCCAAATGGTTACAGGACATGGACATAAAAAAACAATACCACAAGCAAATTAGAAGATCAAGGATTACTTTACCTGTCAGATCTATGGAAAGGGGAGCAGTTTATGACTAAGGAAGAGTTGGAGAACATCACCAAAAACCAATTAGATGATTTCGATTACATTAAATTAAAAAGCTTTTGCACAGATAAAACCAATGTAATCAAAATCAAAAGAAAAGTAGTAAATTGGGAAACAATCTTTACAACTATTGATTGTGACAAAGGACTCATTTCTAAAATATACAGAGAACTGAGTCATATTTTTAAAACAAAAAGCTGTTCCCCAATTGGCAAATGGTCAAAGGATATGCAAAGGCAATTTACAGATGAGGAGATCAAAGCAATCCATGGACATATGAAAAAATGCTCTAAATCATTCATTATTAGAGAAATGCAAATTAAAGCTTCCCTGAGGTACCACCTCACACCTCTCAGATTGGCCAGTATGACCAGGAAGGATAATGATCATTGTTGGAAGGGATGTGGGAAATCTGGGAAACTATTACACTGTTGGTGGAGCTGTGAACTCATCCAACCCTTCTGGAGAGCTATTTGGAACTATGCCCAAAGGGCAACAAAAATGTGCATACCCTTTGACCCAGCAATACCACTACTGGGTCTGTACTCTGAAGAGATGAGGAAAAAGGGTAAAAACATTACTTGTACAAAAATATTTATTGCAGCCCTGTTTGTGGTGGCAAAGAATTGGAAATCCAGTAAATGTCCTTCAATTGGGGAATGGTTTAGCAAACTGTGGTATATGTATGTCATGGAACACTGTTGTTCTATTAGAAACCAGGAGGGATGGGATTTCAGGGAAACCTGGAGGGATTTGCATGAACTGATGCTGAGTGAGATGAGCAGAACCAGAAAAACACTGTACACCTTAACAGCAACATGGGAGTGATGTTCAACCTTGAAGGACTTGCTCATTCCATCAACACAACAATTGGGAACAATTTTTGGCTGTCTGCAAAGGAGAGTACCATCTGTATCCAGATAGGGAGCTGTGGAGTTTGAACAAAGGACAAGGACTATTCTCTTTAATTTGGAAAAAAAATAAACCCAGATGTCTCTATTGTCTGATCTGGTTACCTCTGAGAATTCTGTTCTCTTTAAGGATATGATTTCTCTCTCATCACCACCAATTTGGATCAAGGTACAACATGGAAACACAGTAAAGACTGACGGAGTGCTATCTGTGGGGTCGGGGTGGGGGTCGGGAAGCAAGATTGGGCGAAAATTGTAAAACTCAAATAATATCTTTAAAAAAAATTAAAAAAAAAATAAAAAATTGAAATTCAAATGTAGCAAGGCAAAATATTAAATATATTCTTTTCAGATCATCATGCAATAAAAATTGCATTCAGCAAAGGTCAGTGAAAAAACAGATGGAAAAATTAATTGGAAATTCGATTAACTAATCCTACAGACTATGTGGATCAGATTATAAATCTATACAAATCATACAGATCATCTACAATAATTTCACAAAGGAGAATGAGAAAAATGAGACAGCAAACCAAAATTTATGAAATCCAGTTAAAGTAGGAAAGGAGAAAATTTATTTCTCTAAAATAGAAAAAAAAGATCAATATATTGGTCATACAATGAAGAAACTGGAAAAAGAAAAATTTTTTAAATCTCCAACTGAACACCAAATTGCAAATCCTGAAAAAGCAAAGGGGACATTAATAAGTCAGAAAGCAAAGCAAAGCAAGACAAAAACAAAAAAAACCCCAAAACTATTGAGCTAATAAAGAAATCTAGGAGCTGGTTTTATGAATCCAACCAATAAAATAGATGTCAATTGTTTATTTAATTTAAAATGAGTCGAAAACCAAATATCCAGAATCTAAAATGAAAAGGGTGAAATCAGCACCAATGAAGAAATTAAAGCAATCATTAGGAAATATTTTGCCCAATTATATAGCAATAAATCTGACAATCTGACAAAAATTGATGAATATTTGCAAAAATATAAGTTCCCCAGATTAACAGATCAGGAAAAATAATGTCTAAATTAATTCATGTTAGAAAAAGAAATTGAACAATCCATTAATGGAGTCCCTGAGAAAAAAATCTCCAAGGCCTAATTGGTTCACAAGAATAATTAATTAATAATTAATTCCAATGCTAGACACACTATTTGGAAATAAAGACAGACCCTATCAGATTCCTAATATGACACAAATATAGTGCAGATATTTAAGTCAGCAAGAGTTAAAACAGAGAAAGAAAATTTTTAAACCAAATCCCTAATGAATATCAATATATAAATTTGAACAAAATGATTAAAGCAAAATATCACAATGACAATACACTATGATCAGGTGAGATTTATATCAGGAATACAGGATTGGTCCAATATTAAGAAAACTATCAACATAATTGACCAAGTAAAAATTCATCCCTATCAATCAACCAGAGGTTTTTGAAAGCCATTTAATGAAAGCTAGAAAAGGTCCATTTCAGTTGCTGGGACAGTTCATTATACCCCCTGGCCTCTACATAAAAGCATTTGGATTTTTGGAATCGTTCTGAGGAGTAATCACCTGATTTGAGAGGAGAAAATGCATTTAGCTTTGACCATACTTATTTCCTATCCTCCCATAATCAACAGGATCTTCCAATTTTAAAAGATAGTGGATGTTGAACTTCCTATATTCTAATTAATATTCTAAATGATGTGAGCATATCACAACACTGCCCATATCATAAAAGCCAAGGAAAGATTTAGACTCACAGATTTACAGAGTCCAGCAAACAGATTTCAACATGCCTAAAAGGTACAATTTGAGCACCCCACAAATTGAAGCAAAGATCTTTCTATAACCCTGAACTATGAGTTACCCCTTTGCCATATGTGCTCTCCATGTTTGAGTCCACTTTCCACTGGAGTATGCATGTACTTGTAGGAGAATGTGTTACAGATCTTTGGGGTGGGAGGGGGAATTATACCAACAACTCTTAAGCAACCATCTCAGTAAATACCTCTGTTTAGTAATTACCTATAATGGTTAACTAAATTTATTCACACTGATGATATTAAAGAATCACACCAAATGCCCTAGAATTTTGATGGGGGAGAATGAATTCAATATCTAGTGACCCTATCTAGCCATTATAAATAAATGTTATATTTGAGAGTGTGCTTAGAATTAGTGATTTTTGCTTAAAGCAATCTATTTTAATTCTCTTGCCTATCTCTCTAATCAAATCACATCTTTCTTTCTTTTTAAAATTTTTTTTTTCTTTCTGATCTATCTACTCTCTAAAATTAGAGTTAGGCTTTAGTCTGTGTTTTGTTTGTTGTTTTTCAGGTTTTTGCAAGGCAGATGGGGTTAAGTGGCTTGCCCAAGGCCACACAGCTAGGTAATTATTAAGTGGCTGAGACCAGATTTGAAGCCATGTACTCCTGACTCCAGGGCCAGTGCTTTATCCACTGCACCATCTAGCCTCCCCTTTAGCTTGTGCTGTAATAACCACTCCATAACTCTATCTTCATTCTCTTTCCAACCTCCCCCTTCTTCCAATTCCCTGTTTTTCCTATTGAGTTGTATATACCTTTCTATTAAACTCCTCCTGTGTATATTCTAAAACTTGTGCATTGTGATCATATGAAATATTATTTCTTTTCCTCCCCTTTTCTTTCCTGCTTTTTCTTTTTCACTATCATTTCTTTCTTCTTTTAAGAATCATCAAAATTTAACAAAAAATCATGCCTTCTGTCTCATTTCCCTTTATATCTCTTGATGATATTAGAGTTCTTAAAAAAATCTTGCTCCTCTTTCTCCATTCAAATGTAAATGCTCTTTCATGTACAGTACATTGTAATTGTTCATATATGATAGACCATACCATCAGGGAGGTGGTGCCATGATAAAAACATAAATTGGACTTGGGTGAGGGGATGCTGTGCTAAGTAACCAGCCTTACTTTCTCCTCCAGAGCCATCTGGGGGCTGTGGCTAGATATGAACCAGAATGACTGGGGATGGCCTTGAACAGGGCAATCTGGGTTAAGTAATTTCCCAAGGTCACAAAACTAGTACGTGTCAGAGGCTGGATTTGAACTCTCATCATCCTAATTCCAAGATCAGTGCTCTATCCACTGTGCCATCTAGCTGCCCCAAAGAGCAGCATTTAATTCTATCAAAAGTAAAGTTCAAATGAAAGTTAAGAGACCTACAGGATTCTTGTCTCAGGAAGAAGGCAGATGAAATTCAATTTTATAAAGACAGTAAGAAACAAAAATGCTTTTATGATGCCCTGAAGACTATTTTTGGGCCAAAGACATATGATGCATCTCAACTACACAGTGCTGATGGATCAACATAGATTAACAATAGGGACATGATCCTAGAGAGATGGGCTCAACATATCCATACTGTTCTTAATATACCATCATCAATCAATGTAGAAGTCATTGACCATTTTCCTCAAGTTGAAGTCAATCAGTCCCTAGTGAAGTTCCAACTAAAGAAGAGGTTTTGAATGCCATTAGGCTCTTTCCATGTGGCAAAGCACCTGGTGCTGATTCTATTCCAGCTGAGATCTACAAGGTGGGAGGGGGGTCTATTGATCATTCAAAAATTGACTGAAATTTTCTAGCTTATATGGCATGAACAGGCTATCCTCCAAGAGTTCAAGGATGCTTCCATCTCTATAAAGGTAAAAGGAATAGATTTTCCTCTGATAATAACAGGGATATTTCTCTTTCAGTTATTGCTGGTAAGATTTTTGCCAGAGTCCTTCTCAAAAGGTTGTTCCTTCATCTGGAAGACAGTCACTTCCCTGAGAGCCAGTGTGGCTTCAGAAAGGGTGGAAAAGCAGTTGCTATCGTGTTTGCTGCCCTATAATGCAGGAAAATGCTAGGAACAGAGCAGAGGTCTGTATACAATATTTGTAGATCTGGCCAAGGTCTTTGATACTGTCCGTTGTGAAGGTAAATGGAAAATTATTTCAAAGTTTGGTTGCCCATTGAAGTTCATCAGTATTGTAAATCAGATATGGCATGCATGTCTGGGTTCTGGATTGTAGACAATATTCTTGAGATTTCCCAATCAACAATGGAGTGAAACAAGGATGTATTCTTCCTCCCATAATTTTTAGCATGATGTTTTCAGCCATGTTATTAAATACTTTCAATGGGGGGTGAACATGGCCTCAAAGTTAACTACTGCACTGATGGCAAATTCTTCAACTTGAAAAACCTACAAGGCAAGAATAAAGTGGTGGTAGTATTGGTACATGATGCAACAAAATATGAATCCATTTATGCTAGTTTTGGTCTAAATTAACACCAAGAAAATAGAGGTGCTCCATCAGCCAGCTATGTGGCACCATCCATATGCAGCACCATCAATTACAGCAAATGGAGAAGCTTTGAGTACTGTGGACAAGTTCATTCACCTTGTCAGTTTCCTTTCCAAGGAGGCACACACTGACAGTGAGGTCAACCTAGACATTGCCAGAGCTAACTCAACATTTGGGAGGCTCTAAATGAAAGTGTGGGAGAGAAGAGGTATTAGACTAACTACCAAACTGAGGTCTACAGAGATGTCATGCTGGTCTCGTTGCTATATGCCTGTGAAACCTAGACAATCTCCTAGCACCATGTCAGAAAAGTGATTGCCCCCATTCAAATTGTCTTAGAAAGATTCTGAAGATCACCTGACAGGAAAAGCTATCAAACACTAAGGTCCTTTCTTGAGCTAAACTGCCTAGCATTCCAACATTACTACAAAGAGTGCAACTATGATGCACTGGACACATTATTAGAATGCCAGATATATGATTGCCCCCCCCATTATTTTATAGAGGACTCATACAGGGCAAGCCTTCACAAGGAGGGGTGGGGGTGAGGGCAGAGCAGAAGAAGCGATGCTGAGACACCCAGAAGCTATTATTTAAGAACTTCAAAATTGATGGTACAGCATAGGAGATATTGACACAGGACTGCCAAGCATGGTGTGCCCTCATCAGTGAGGGTGTTGCATTCTATGAGGAAGGCAGAACTGAAGCAGCTCAAAGGTAACATGACATCCATAAATTTAGATTACCCAATCCAGGAGTTCATGTGCACTATTTGTGCCCAACCTCTGGTAGAGCATTCTGAACTGGTATTGGTCTGATCAGCCATAATTGGACATGCTTTAATTTATCTCAAACATAGTGATGTTGTTTTGGAACCAATTCATATGATTAAATATTTTAATATTTTATTTTAGAATATTTATCTTAATTTTTTAAATTAAATTTTGTTTTAAAATATTTAAATATTTTTAATATTTCTTTAGACTCCTAAATTTGGATTTCATTATTTCCAATCAATTCTGATCTTTTCATCAGTTTTGCGGAGAAATCCTGTTTCATGAAACTCTAAACTACTTCCTTGTCTATTGAATATTTCTCCAATGCTTACAAACATGTCTATTTCCTTATCTTTAGAAATTCTCACTTGTTTCATTCATCCTGATTGCTATTGCCAACTTCCTATTGATGGCTAAATTACTTGAGAAGATTGTCTAAAACTGGTGCCTCCTAAGCCTTTCCTCTAACACTGTACAATCTAGCTTTTAATCTCATCATTCAGCAGAAACTGTTGTCTTCAAAGTTATCAAAGTTCTCTTGCCAAATATGATGACAATATTTTTAAAAATAATAAAAGAAAACTGCCTAAATTTCTTAGAATCAGAGAACAAATCACAGTTCACCTGAAATAAACCTGAAAACAAACATTCCCAGGGATATCTAGGAAAAGGAACAATACTACAGTCAGTCACAAAGAAAGAATCCAGGGGTGGCTAGGTGGTACAGTGGATAAAGCACCGGCCCTGGAGTCAGGAGTACCTGGGTTCAAATCCGGTCTCAGACATTTAATAATTACCTAGCCGTGTGGCCTTGGGCAAACCACTTAACCCCATTGCCTTGAAAAATCTAAAATAAAAAAAGAAAGATTCCAAGTACCTGTATGGTTAATACATAAGATATAAAATTTTCTATGGTTAGGCCTTATAGTTTAGCTACAACAGAATTACTGACCCCTCAATTTACCTCTGGTGTACAGAGAATTACTGACCTCCAATTCACCCCTGATGAACAGGAAGGATGAACAGGGCTGTTCTCATGCATGTATTTAAAACAGCTTGAGTATTTAAAAGAACTGCTGAACATCCTTGACTGGTCCTGGCCAGACTACAAAGGTTGTATTTGATTAACATTGCCTATCTCTTCAGGAACTAGCCATTCTTGAATGTAAATGTCATAATTCTTGGGGTTTTGGGGAGGAGTGGCTCCCTCCTTGGACAACCTGGAAAATTTGTTTTTATTCCACAAAAAACTGGCAAGAAAGCTTTTTGTTCTCAAGCTATGTAAGATCTAATTAGACCTTAGCCTAATTGGAGTCTCACCCATGGAGAGGATGCTCTGCCTGGGATCTTCCTGAGTGGGACTCTGGAGGCTATACCTGGGGACTCCAGCCACTGTTGACTCAGATGTTGAATCTCCCCGGACTGGTGATGTTTTCTCATTATATTTATGTTTATGTAGGCTTTACTCTTCTTTTTATTTTACTTACAATTTACGGTTACTTTTGCTATAAAACTGAATTATTTCTACCTGTTTTATAATCATTTTATTAAATATACATTTTTACTTTTGTTGGTATGAATATGTCATTTTATAGGAGTGATTGAAACCAAAACCCCTTAACGAAACAGTACCAAGGAATGAAAGTCAGGATAACACACAATTTAGTCGCAACATGGACAAGGAATTTGGGATACATTATACACAAGGGAAAATGATGTAGGCTTATAGCCAAGCAAAACTAAGTATGATACCTCAAAAGGAAAATGATTATTTAATGAAATAGTGGATTTCTAAGCATTCCTGATGAAAAGACCACAACTGCATTGAAAATTTAAGTTTAAACAACAAGAATTAACAAAACCAATAAAAAGTAAACATGATTGAAAGTACTAAACAAGAATAAGCTGCATATATTCTAATACAGGAAAATGGTATACATATAATCTATTCATAATCAATTCTCTTCATAGTGAAATGTAATTAGATAAGACTGGGAATAATTCTATTACATCTTGATGATATTAAGAGAAGAATAGAAAGGGAAGAAAAATATACTATTGGGGTTGAAGGAATAGGAAAAAAGACAAAATTTTTAAAAATAATTGATATGTACAAATAGATATCAATACAAACTAGAAGGAAGAGTGTGAGGAGAAACTAATATTTCATTGTGTTAACTTGTCAAAAGAAAGAAAAAGATCCACATAGTCTAGGATAAAGAAATACATTTATCTCAACAAGAAAAATAGAAGGTAAAGGGAAGAAGGAGGAAATTAGGATAAACAAAACAAATTTTGACTAAAGATAGTCAAATATTTAGACTAAGGATAAAATGTGTTAGACACCTCCTGATAGAGACTGTAGAGTAAGGCAAATATTTTTGGACATGTTCAGAATGTAAATTTGTTTTAACTTACTTTACATGGTGTAATGAGTTTTGCTTCTTTTGTTTTCCTTTAGAGGTGGAGTGGTTGGGAAATGGTGATAAGGTAAATACAATGTAACTAACAATACTAGTGCCTTCCCTAGAGATGATCTATTACATTGTATCTTGCTTGGATATCATCATTTTCTTATTCCTTCTCCCATTACACTGTGAGCTCCCTGAAAGCAAGAATAGTTGTCTTTTTTTTTTTTTTGCATTCCTAGTGCTTAGCAAATGTATCCACATAACAGATGCTTGATAAATGCTTCTTGATGGGGCAGCTAGATGGCACAGTGAATAGAGCACCCGCCTTGGAGTCAGGAGCACCTGGGTTCAAGTCCAATGATTACCTAGCTGTGTAGCCTTGGGCAAGCCATTTAACCCCATTGCCTTGAAAAATCTAAAAAGAAAAATAAGTGCTTCTTGAGTTAACTTTTATTTATGGTGCTTTCAAAAAGTTTTTTGTTTCAAGGGTGGCATAGAGATTGAATTTTGGCAGTGATGTTTCTGGGAGTTTTCATTTTGGATGTGATCAACGGGTCCTTTCTCCTTTGACTCTGGGTAATTTCCATTCTTTTTTTTCCCCTTTGGTCATGACTTTCAAATAATCCAAATATTTGTAGATTTTTTTTCCTTCACCAGTTGTTGACTAGCTATCAGTTTTTTTAGTATTTTGACATCGGTTTAATATTTAAGGTTGTCTCATTAAGGCATGGATTTTTCTTTGAGTCATCCTAATTTTCAAAGGAGTTAATTTTGTTTGAGTTAGTTGTGCCTGTTGGACAAACTCTTAAATCTCCTTCCAAACCTTTTCTCCAAACTCTCACATATTTCCAATTATTTCTTCTATGACTCTCCTTAATCATATTATGAAATGATTAAAAGAAATTCTTGTTTCATTTCTTCCAGGAATTTTAGTTGACCAGGTGTATTTTTTAAAGAATTTTCTTGTATATGTTGTGGAGTTATTATTCTCTTATGATTTTATGTTGGGTCAGGCCCAGTTCACAAGTATGGGATGAATCCCTGAGTTTCAACAAGCTTTGGATTGAACTGTAAGCTCATCAATGGTTCATGTTCTGCCCCAGTATAAATCTGCTGGAAAACTCTTGAAATCGCTTCCAGGATTAGAGGAATACAGCCACAGATCCAGTTGTGTCCTGTTTTGGATCCATGGTTCTATTTATATAGTCACAGTAATAAAGCAGTAAATTTGCTTCTGAACCATTCTTTTCCTTTACATCTTTAGCACTTAGCACAGTTTCTCAGCAGTAGTAAGTGCTTAATAAATAATTATTGACTGACTGATTCAACCATGCTTTCTGTAACATAAATCCTAACCTAATCTCCTCACTGGACCTCTTCCCCACTTCCTGATAGTCTGGGATGTAGAAATTATCTTTTGGAATTCTTCCCTTTGTCATTCCTTACTTGCATGGTGTTCTTACTTGATCTTTGCTGGAGCAGTGATGAGAGAGTTGAAAGCTACTACTTCCTCTTAATCTTCCATCTCTTCCAGTCCTGTGCATAATCTCCATGGATGAATGATGATAAATCTCCATGATTCAGTCTAGTATCCATCAATATTTTCCATTCACTGAAAGCTATAATGAATTTCAAAACCAGTGATAAACATTTTCATGTTCTTAGCTTGAAAGACACCATATTGTATTTTTTCTTTTATAAAGTACATGAAATTAATAGTAAAAAGTAATATGAATAAAGGGGTAAAAATAAATTAATTTCCTTTATGCCTAGATTAAAGAAAAATGCTTTAATGCTTTTGAATTAGTATTGTAGTCATGATAAATACTATTTGATAAAACTAAAAGTTCAACTTTAGAACATTTACTGGCAAATATGGTTTTGATCAACTAAATTATATCCCATTAATTTTCAAGCTATCATATTGTTAATTCATTTGTTATTGGAAATAATTAGCTTATCCTAGATTAATGCATTTTGGTAGTATGCTAGTGAGAATATAAAAGAGATTTTTATCAGAATTTGTAAACAAAAGAGAGGGAAAGATTACTATTACATGAATGTGTTCACGCTTGAGAGGTCTTGATCTCTTTCTTTTTTTAAGTCACAATGTTGATCTGAGTGATAATTAAAGAATAGAAACCAGCTGTCCCAGATTTCGCTCATCAGTAACAAATGAGGCCTGGTTTCTATAAGTGCAGGTGTGCATGGTATGAGTACACACTTGCCCCAAAACATAGACTCCCACCCTGTTCTTGCATGTGAGATTTGCAAGATAGGAAATATTCTGGATTGTCTAATCAATATGTACAGGTAGCAGATCCACCATCTGTACCTTTACAGCCTTCAGCCAGGTTATGCTTGCTTATTAGAGAGCAAATAATAGCAGAACAAACTGATTATAGAAAATGTATTCTTGTCCAGGTCCATTCAAGTCTTGTTTCCCCTAGGAGAAAGATGAATTCTGATTTCTCTTTCTCCCCTTGACATTTCTTGCTACAAATTTTTGATTATTCCCCAAGTATTGTGAAATGAGACAAATCACAAGGGGAAGTGTATTTTTTTCCTTGATCATTTTCAGTACAAAGATAGATTACCCAATAGGGCTTCAGTTTCAGAACTATACCAAAAGAATCTACAACACTATAGATAAAGTAAAATGAGTTTTATGATAACAAAGTTTAAAATAGTTAACTTAATAGTATAAATAAATTATATAACATAATGTATAAAATAGGCAAAAATTTAAATTAAGCAAATTTAAATAAATTTATGTAAAATTACATGAGTCAGGGAAACCACCCAGAAGGTCATTACAGCAGCAGGTGTAAAGTTCCAAGAGCATCTAAGTTGACAGGACTTGCCAGTAGTTTGAATGTAAGAAGGGGAGCAAAAGCTAAGGTTGACATTTAAATTATAAATCTAGGTAATTGGAAGGGTTAATGGGGCTCTTGATAGCATCAAGGAAGTTTGGAATAAAGGAGAGAGCTTGCAGGTAAAAATAATTGCTTGTGTTTTGGAGTTTATTAAATTTAATATATCTATGAGATATTCAGTTCCAAGAGAATGATTGAGTTAGATGAATGAATCTGAAAATCTTTTATCTGGATATTTGAGTGGGAGGGAAAATTAGTGAGAAGAAAAAAAGGACTCACACTTCCTTGGGGAACACTCAATGAGAGCCCAGGATCAAGACTGAATAAAAGAGATGAGATAGCCTTATTCTCACCAAGAGCTCTCTTGGTTTGAGCAAGGATTATCATATCCCACTCAAGAAAAGCATATCACATGAAATCTCATCATCATTCAGATTTACTCAATTTCTTATATTAAATTCCTCAGCAGTTCTTCCCCTCCTCAGAAGTGGAAGGCAAGAATGAAATTCTTTTTAGAGTACCAGTTTCCTGAATCTTCCAGATTAACTCCCCACTTGCTATTAGAATCTCTGCTTAGTTTGAATCCCATAGATTAATGGAACATTATTAACCCCTCCAGTCCCCATCCCTCTGCTTTTCAGCTTTCTTTTCTCTATTCATTCATTTTTTAATTGTGTACAACTCATCTTGATCCCATTTGTAATTTTATTGGCAAAAAAATGAGTGGTTTGCCAATTTTACAAATGAGGAAACTGAAATAAACAGGGTTGAATGATTTACCTAGGTACATACAGCTATTGATTATGTGAGGCCAGATTTGAACTAAGAAGATGAGTCTTCCTGAATATAGGGTCAGAAATCTAACCAATGTAGCATTTAACTGCATCAATTGTTATATTGTCTTCTTCCATTAGATTATAAGTTCCTTGGAGGTAAATTCTGTATTTATTTTTCTTATTTGTAGCTCCATTGCTTTCCCGTAGTGTCTGGCACTATGTAAATACTTAAAGATTATTGAATGAGTTGAATTTGATATCTCTCAATTTTTCAGACAAAATCAGTCCAGGAGAGTCAGAATGTTGTAATATTGAGGCTGTTTGAGTCTGATTGTCTTTCCTTTGTATTTGAATTGTTGTTGTTGTTGTTTTTCCTGCTCTTAATATTCTCTCCTTTATTTGAGAGTTTTTAGAATTTCTCTACAAAAACCCTTGGAATTTTTATCCTCGGGGGGGTCTCTTTCTGGAGGGGTTGGTGAGTAGGCAAAGGGATTCATTTCCAAAAATTCATGTGGAGGTTCAGAAAATTCATCTTCCATCTAAGTCTTTCAAAATAATTTCAAAATAGGAGTCCTTTGAATGAATAGAAGATTATTCTTGAAGTATAAAAGCTACAGTAGAAGCAGTATCCAGATCATAAGCCTCTATTGTTTTTTCCCGTGAAATAGAAACCTTCAAAAGACTGGGGAATATGGGTAAAAGGGGGGAAAGGGGGAAAAATACAAACAGAGGGAAGATAGCATGGAGGGAAATAAAGAATTAGTAATCATAACCTTGAATGTGAATGGGATGAACTCTCCCTTAAAACATAAGGAAATAGCAGAGTGGATTAAAAAGCAGAATCCTACAATATGCTGCTTACAAGAAACTCATCTGAAGCAGAGAGATACATATAGAGTAAAGGTAAAAGGCTGGAGAAAAATATATTTTGCTTCAGCTGAAGTAAAAAAAAAAAGCAGGGGTAGCAATCCTTATCTCAGACAAAGCAGCAGCAAAAATAGATAGCATTAAAAGAGATAAGGAAGGAAACTTTATCCTACTAAAAGGTATCATAGACAATAAAGTCATTTCAATATTGAATATATATGCACCCAGTGGGACAGCACCCAAATTCTAAGAGGAGATGCTGAAAGAATTGCAGGAAGACATAGACAGCAAAACTCTACTAGTGGGAGACCTCAACCTCCCGCTATCAGATCTAGATAAATTGAATAATAAAACAAACAAGAAAGAAATTAGGGAGGGAAATAGATTGTTAGAAAAATTAGATATGGTAGACTTATGGAGGAAACTGAATGGGGATAGAAAGGAATATACCTTTTTCTCTGCAGTACATGGAACTTATACAAAAATTGTCCATGTACTAGGACATAAAAACCTAATGATCAACTGCAGAAAGGCAGAAATATTGAATACATCTTTCTCAGATCACAATGCAATAAAAGTCATATGCAATACTGGGCCAAGAAGATATAGACCCAGAACAAATTGGAAACTGAATAACCTCATTTAAAAAATGAGTGGACCAAAAAACAAATTATAGAAAGAATTAGCCATTTTATCCTAGCTAATGATAATAATGAAACAACATAGCAAAACCTATGGGATTCATTCAAAGCAACTCTCAGGGGATATATTATAGCTCTAAATGCTTATATGAATAAATTGGAGAAAGAGGAAATCAATGAAGTAAACAAGCAACTAAAAAAATTAGAGAAAGAGCAAATCAAAAATCCCCAATTAAGTACCAAATTAGAAATTCTAAAAAATAAAGGAGAAATTAATAAAATTGAAAGCAAAAAAACTATTGAATTAATAAATAAAACCAAAAGTTGGTATTATGAAAAAAAACAATAAAATTGATAAACCTCTGGTCAATTTGATTAAAAAAATGAAAGAAGAAAACTAAATCAATAGTATCATAAATGAAAAAGGTGAACTCACCACCAATGAGGAGGAAATTACAGTAATAATTCAAAATTATTTTGTCCAACCCTATGCCAATAAATTTGATAAGTGAAATGGATGAATATTTACAAAAATATAAATTGCCCAGGTTAAATGAAGAAGAGATTAAATACCTAAACAACCCTATCTCAGAAAAAGAAATTCAACAAGCCATTACTGAACTCCCTAAAAAAAAATCTCCAGGGCCTGATGGATTCACAAATGAATTCTACCAAACATTTAAGGAACAATTGGTTCCAATCCTATATAAAATCTTTGGAAAAATAGGGAAAGATGGAACTTTGCCTAACTCTTTCTATGAAACCAATATGGCACTGTTACCTAAACCAGGAAGAGTTAAAACAGAGAAAGAAAATTATATACCTATCTCCCTGATGAATATAGATGCAAAAATCCTAAATAAAATCTTAGCAAAACGATTACAAGAAGTCATCACTAGGATAATACATTGTGATAAAGTAGGATTTATTCCATGAATGCAGGGTTGGTTCAATATTAGGAAAACTGTTAGTATACTCAATTAAATCAACAACAAACCTATCAGAAATCATATGATCATATCAATACATGCTGAAAAAGCTTTTGACAAAATACAGCATCAATTCCCATTAAAAACACTAGTGTAGGAATAAAATGGACTGTTCCTTAAAATAATTAGCAGTATCTGTATGAAACCATCAACAAGCATTATACTCAGTGGGGAGAGGCTAGAGGCATTCCCAATAAGATCAGGGGTGAAACAAGGGTGCCCATTATCACCACTACTATTCAATATTATATTAGAAATGTTAGCATCAGCAATTAGAGAAGAAAAAGAAATTAAAGGAATTAGAATTGGTAAGGAAGAGAAAAAACTCTCATTCTTTGCAGATGACATGATGGTCTACCTAGAGAATCCCAAGAAATCATCTAAAATACTACTGGAAACAATTAGCAATTTTTAGCAAAGTTGCAGGTTATAAGATAAACCCCTCATAAATCCTCAACTTTTCTATATATATCTAGCAAGAAACAGCAGGAAGACCTAGAAACAGAAATCCTATGCAAAGTAACCTCAGACAATGTAAAATATTTGGGTGTCTATTTGCCAAGACAGACTCAGAATCTTTTTGAAAACAATTATAAAACACTTCTCACACAAATTAAATTAGATTTAAATGACTGGGCAAATATCAACTGCTCATGGATAGGTAGAGCTAATATAATAAAAATGACAATTCTACCAAAACTAAACTATCTGTTTAGTGCCCTACCAGTCAAACTTCCAAAAAATTACTTTAATGAGTTAGAAAAAATTGTAAGTAAATACATATGGAAAAATAAAAAGTCAAGAATTGCCAGGAGGTTAATGAAAAAAGTGCAAAAGAAGGTGGCTTAGCCCTACCAGATCTAAAATTATATTATAAAGCATCAGTCATCAAAACTGTTTGGTATTGGCTAAGAAATAGAGTGGTGGAGCATCGGAATAGACTAGGTGTAAAAGCAGGAGATGATTATAGTAATCTGCTGTTTGATAAACCCAAAGAGTCTGGTCATTGGGATAAAAACTCTCTCTTTGATAAAAATTGCTGGGAAAATTGGAAGTTAGTATGGAAGAAACTTAGATTAGACCAACACCTCACACCCCTTACCAAGAAAAGATCCAAATGTTTGCAGGACATAGACATAAAAAACAATACTATAAGCAATTTAGAAGATCAAGGACTAGTCTACCTGTCAGATCTATGGAAAGGGGAACAGTTTATGACTAAGGAAGAGTTGGAGAATGTCACCAAAAACCAATTAGATGATTTCAATTACATTAAATTAAAAAGCTTTTGCACAGATAAAACCAATGTAACCACGATTAAAAGAAATGTAGTAAAATGGGAAACAATCTTTACAGCTAATGATTCTGACAAAGGACTCATTTCTAAAATATACAGAGACCTGAGTCATATTTTTAAAACAAAAAGCCATTCCCCAATTGACAAATGGTCAAAGGATATTCAAAGGCAATTTACAGATGAGGAGATCAAAGTAATCCATAGCCATATGAAAAAATGCTCTAAATTATTAATTATTAGAGAAATTCAAATTAAAGCTTCCCTGAGGTACCACCTCACACCTCTCAGATTGGCCAGTATGACCAGCAAGGATAATGATCATTGTTGGAAGGGATGTGGGAAACCTGGGACACTGTTACACTGTTGTTGGAGCTGTGAACTCATCCAACCCTTCTGGAGTGCTATTTGGAACTATGCCCAAAGGGCAACAAAAATGTACATACCCTTTGACCCAGCAATACCACTACTGGGTCTATACCCTGAAGAGATGAGAAAAAAGGGTAAAAACATTACTTGTACAAAATATTTATAGCAGCCCTATTTGTGGTGGCAAAGAATTGGAAATCAAGGAAATGTCCTTCAGTTGGGGAATGGCTTAGCAAACTGTGGTAAATGTATGTCATGGAACACTATTGTTTTATTAGAAACCAGGAGTGATGGGATTTCAGGGAAACCTGGAGGGATTTGCATGAACTGATGCTGAGTGAGATGAGCAGAACCACAAAACACTGTACACCCTAACAGCAACATGGGAGTGATGTTCAAGCTTGAAAGACTTGCTCATTCCATCAGTGCAACAATCGGGAACAATTTTGGGCTGTCTGCAAAGGAGAGTACCATCTGTATCCAGATAAGGAGCTGTGGAGTTTGAACTAAGTACAAGGACTATTCCCTTTAATTTAGAAAAAAAACAGATAGCTTATTGTCTGATCTTGTTACTTCTTAGACTTCTCTTTAAGGATATGATTTCTCTTTCATCACACCCAATTTGGATCAAGGTACAACATGGAAACAAAGTAAAGAGTGACAGAGTGCATTTTATGGGGGGAAGGGGGAGGGAAGCAAGATTGGGGGAAAAATGTAAGACTCCAATAATATCTTTAATAAAAAATAAATTAAAAAATAAGTTGAATGTGTTGAGAGATAAAAAAAAGAAAATCGTAACCTTCTTCGACTCGTGATTAGCTACATTGTTGATGGAGTTGTGGACTCATCCAATCTTTCTGGAGAGTAATTTGGAATTATTCCCAAAAGGCAATAAAATGTGCATACCCTTTGATCCAGCAATACCACTACTGGGTCTATACCCTGAAGAGATCATGCAATAGAGTGAAAACATCACTTGTACAAAAATATTCATGGCAGCCCTGTTTGTGTTAGCAAATAATTATAAATCAAGTGAATGTCCATCAATTGGGGAAAGGTTGGCAAATTGTACTTTATGTATGTTATGGTATATTATTGTTCTATTATAAACCAAGAGGAATGGGAATTCAGAGAAGCCTGGAAAGACATGAGCTGATGATGAGTGAAATGAGCAGAAACAGAAGAATATCATACACCCTAATGGCAACATGGGGGTGATGATCAATCTTATTGGACTTGCTCATTCCATCAATGCAATAATCAGGGACAATTTTAGAGCACCTGTGACAGAAAATACCATCTATGCCCAGAGAAAGAACTGTGGAGTTTAAAGAAATACCAAAGTCTATTACCTTCATTTTTTATATAAAAAAGTGTCTTATGTACTAGATAAGTTTGCTTTCTCTAAGATTGTATTTTCTCCTCAAAGCTATGATTTCTCTCCCAGTGTACAGCATGGAAACAATGTAAAGACTATCAGACTTCCTTCTCTGGGGGGATGGGGAAGGGAAGGTGGAGGAAAGATTATAAAATTCAAAAACCTTACAGAAAATGATGGGTAGCAACTATTATTTTATATAATTAGAAAACAAATACTTTAAAAAAAGACTTGATTAGTCAGGAGCATATAAAATCAAACTACTGACACCATTTCCTGGTCTCCTAAGTACCAAAAAAAGCTCCTAGAAGTTCTAAGAAGGCTCTAATATTTGATTGGACACCATAAGGGAAAACCTATGAAAGAAAACATTGTTTTATACATCCTTTATTAGCAAAATTTCCTATAAATATTTCTTCCCATTTTTGAAAAAAGCTTTTTAATTTAATGTCATCAAAATTGTCACCTCTTAGGATCACCTCTTTTCCTTTTTTGATTAAGTATTCTCTCTCTTATCAATTGCCATAAAAACATCTCCTTTACTAACTTATTTTATGTTTACGTAGTGGGGTCAGTGACATTATTTTTTGTGAAATATAATGTAAGATGTGGGTATAAACCTAATTTTTTACCTTTTTTTTAGACTTTTGCAAGGCAATGGGGTTAAGTGACTTGCCCAAGGCCACACAGCTAGGTAATTATTAAGTGTCTGAGTCTGGATTTGAACTCACGTACTCCTGACTCCAGGGCTGGTTCTCTATCGACTGCGCCACCCAGCTGTCACTACTCTAACGTTTTTATTGCTTCAATGGAGATTTTATAATTTGCTACTAGACATACATTTTTTTCATTTTGTCCCAAAACAAATTTATTAGTATTGAATTAAATCTTTAAAATAACTTAGATAGGATTTTATTACATTAGTATGACTCAGAAATGAGGAACAATTAATATCTCTCCATTTATTTGTCTTCCTAATTTATCTTACTAAATCAATTCCTTCCCCCCCCCAATCATTTCCTTTTCATATTCTATATATATTCTGTGAATTCAGCATATATTTTTCTTACTGATTTAAAAGGGCTGCTTACTTTCAAATGTAGGGGGAATATCCAAAATGACCATACCTTTTATTTTGGCAGCATTGATTTTATTAGTGCAAAACCCTTTTAAATGAATATAATCAAAATCATTTATTTTGAATTTATAATGTATTATAATTCTTGTTTGGTCATAAATTTATCTCCTTTCCATAGATCTGATAGATAATTTCTTGTTCTATAAATTTATCTATGATGTCACCCTTTATGTACCCATTTTTGTACAGGTCATCCTGTACTCATTTTGACCTTATTTTGATATAGGGTGTGAGATGTGGGGCTATGTCAAGTTTTTGCCACACTATTTTCCAGTTTTCCCAACAATTTTTCTCAAATAGCGAGTTCTTATGCCTGTCTTTGGGTTTATCAGATAGAAGATTTCTGTAGTCGTTTACTGTGGTTTCTTTTGAACCTATCCTAATTCACTGATCCATTACTCTATTTCTTGATCAGCAGCAGGAAGTTTTGATGACTGCTATTTTATAGTTTGATTTCAGATCTGGTAGAGCTAGGACACCTTCCTTTACATTTTTTTCATCAGTTCCCTTCCCTTGAGCTTTTGTTGCCCCAGATGAATTTTGTTATTATTTTTTCTAGCTCAGTAGAGTAGTTATTTGGTAGTTTGGTTGGTATAGCACTGAATAAGTAATTTAATTTGGGTAGAACTGTTATTTTTATTATATTACCTTGACCTAAACATGCACAATTGACATTTTCCAATTATTTAGATCTGACTTTATTTGAATGAGAAGAGCTTTATAATTGTGTTCATACAGTTTCTGAGTTTGTCTGAATTTATTTCAAAGAAAATGTTGGGTCTTAGTTTTTTAAAGATATTAATTACTATTTTAAGGGTAAGTCCTACTATTCTATTTTGGGGAGGAGTTTGTGAGGTAATAGGGTTAAGTGACTTGCCCAAAGTCACACAGCTAGATAACAATTAAGTGTCTGATTTCAAATTTGAACTTAGGTCCTCCTGATTTAAGGGACAGTGCTCTCTCCACTGTGTCACCTAGCTGCCCTCGTCCTACTATTCTTTATGCATTGTGGTGCTGTTTTTTAATAGTATAAATAGGTATTGTATTTTGGCAAAAGCACTTTCTGTATCTGATATAATGTGATTTTTATTTTGTTATTAATATTTTCTATTATGTTTGTAGTTTTTCTACTATTTCACCAACCATAATATTGAAGATAATTCCAAACAAATGAATAAGAAATAAAAGAAATTGTTAGACATTTAATCAAAATATATGCCAACAAAATCCACAACTTAAACTAAATAGATGAATGTTTTCAAAAATATGAATTGACTGGATTTACAGAATAAGAAACAGAAATTTTAAATATTTGATCAGAGGTAAAAAAGCAATTTGGAAAATGCATAAAGTGATTCCTAAAAAACCCCAACATGAACAAATAACCTTAGAAACAAATTTTCTTAAGCATTCAATAACAGTTAGCTTAAATATTATGTGACTTTTTTTTATTAAAATGAGGAAAAAGTGGGGCAGCTAGGTGGCACATTGGAGAGAGCACTGGCCCTGGAGTCAGGAGGACCCGAGTTTAAATCTGACCTCAGACACTTAATAATTACCTAGCTTTGTGACCTTGGGCAAATCACTTAAACCTACTGCCTTGCAAAGACCAAAAAAAAAAAAGAAAGAGGAAAAAGTGGAGGCCAACAAAATAACTCCAATTATATGATATTCCTAAGCCAGATTCAAATAAATTTATAGAACATTTCTTATCCATGAAAAAATTAAATAAAATATTAGTATAAAGCCTATAATAATATACCAAAAAGATGTGATGCCATTACCAGTTTGTATTTATACTAGGAATTATGGTTGGTTGAATATGAAGAAAACTATTAATATATACTGAAACACTATTAACAGGAAAAAGTCATATATATTTAGATATATATGCAGGAATATAAATAGATGCTAAAAAAAGCTTTTGGCAAAGTATAGAATTCATTATTATTAACACATACATACATACATACATACATACATACATACATATACACACCAAAAATCATAAGATTAAGTGGACTTTAAGGTCCATTTAATCTTATGCTTTTTGGTGTGTAGTGGACAGAGCACCAGGTTGTGCAGTGGATAGAGCACTGGCCCTGGAGTCAGGAGTACCTGAGTTCAAATGCAGCCTCAGACATTTAATAATTACCTAGCTGTGTGGCCTTGGGCAAGCTACTTAACCCCAATGCCTTGCAAAAACTAAAAAAATAAAATAAGATAGAATAGTGTTGGTTTAAAATGATAAGGCCTTTACACTGAATAAGGAATGCAGCAAAACTGTCTATTATCACCACTATTATTTCACAAAATTAAAAATTCAAATAAGAGAAATCAAATGGAAAAATTGAAGGAATAAGTATAAAGAAAAGACAAAATTATTGCTTTCATATTGATAATTATAAGGGTTTAGAAAGGTGGCATATAGCATTCAGAATTATATGTCTAGTAAGTTAACATTCCAAAAATCCAGACACATCAGCTACTTGTAAAAGAATGGAGGCAACTGGAAATCACCTGAAAAAATTGTAGACAAATACTTCAAATCTTATACTAAGATAAGCTCCAAATGGATACAAGAGAAATTTAAAATGTCGCATCATAAGCAAAGTAGAGGAATAAAGAGGAAATTTCCTTTCAGATTCTTGGATAGGAAAAGAGTTTATGACCAAATAAAATATAGAGAAACTCACATGAGATAAAACTGTACAACTTTGCTTATATAAAATTTAAAAGTTTTTGCATAAACAAGGCCAATGCAGTTAAAATTAGAAAGGAAACAGATGATTGAGAAAATATTTGCAGAAAACTTTTATAATAAATATCTCATTTTTGAGATATATAAGTAACTAAAAATCATAAGAGCTGATGAACAGTTTGCTCTCAGTCAAAAACATACATGAGCAGATACAATGGAAAATACATTGTAGAAAAATAATATTAAAATTGCAGGACGATGAGTAATGAATGACCTACCTTTTCTCTGCAATCCTATGATCTGAGATCTCTGAAGAACTTATGATAAAGAATACTATTCATCCCAAAGCCAGAGCTGATGGAGTATGAATAGTAGCTGAAGTATCCTTTTCCCCCCACTTTTTTTTTCTTGGGATTTCTGGTTTTTTTTTTAGAGGGTGGTTATAGTTACTTTTACAACATGACCGTTGTGGCAATGCTTTTTGTGACCAAACATTTTTAACCTATTTCAAGTAACTTGCTTTCTCAATGAGGTAAAGTGGGATCAGAGATGGAGAGAGCATTTGAAACTCAAGATTTTGGAAGTGAACATTGTTTTGCATATAACCCAATAGGTCAAATTAAATTAAATTTTAATTAATTAATTAATTAAAAATTCATAAGAACAAGACCTATTTTACAGCTGCTAAATGTTCAAATGACATGAAGAGGCAATTTTTAAATTAGAACAATCAAAACAGCAGCCTTATGGGAAAAAAATGACTGCATATCTAATAAAATAAATAGTTTATTTCATACTAATCAGATTGACAAAGTGACAGAAAAATTTAATAAAAACCCAAAAATTGGAGATGGGAAAAAAAGTACATCAATGCTGATCCCATGGTATATCAGAGGATTTTTAACTCTTGCTATTAAAACTCTATCTGGGGGCCTTTGATCTCTTGGGTTTTTTAATGTCCTATTAAGGCCGTGTATAGTCATTACTCCTCTGACTAACACTTCATAAGAATCTAAGTTATTTCTTTTAACTCTTTTGCCATGACCACAGCCTCCAGAAGCATTGCCATTGCAATTGTTCAGCTCCTGTGACTCAGAAGGCTGCAACAAAGACTCCATCACTATCCTCCAATCTGCTGTTCAACCCCAATATCACCCATAGTGTGAAATCTCCTGGGGCTAAAGCTGCTGCCATCATAGTTGCTCCTGTTGGGGATCCCAATTAATGAGCCCCCTCCCCAACATTCACATTTATTCTGAGTGTCCTTGCTAAAATCCTTGCTAGAACCTGAAATCTTTACTATGACATAAAGACCCCTTTGTCTTCTGGTGGCCCTTTATGAGTACCCACTGCTCCTGATCTACTTAGGGTTATCTTCACCCTTTATTTTTATATAAATACCTTGATTTTCCCAAAAGAAATTAATTATTTATTATTTTTACCTGGGATCTCTGACATCTAAAAGCCCTCCTTAGCAAGCACATTTATAACTTCGGGAATATACTCATTTAAATAGTTCTGTTCTTTCTAACTGTCCTTCTGACCCAACATTCCTCAGTTAAATTCTGACATCCAGAGTCACTTCAAAGACTTACTTATTTAACTGAAATCATTCTTTCTCTCTTCTTCCTTCTCCCTTCTTCTCTCCCTCAATAAATAAGCATATGTCATATCTCCTTCTTTCTCGCCAGTTGTGTGTTTCAGCAAATAAATGCGACCTTTGTCCAGGAGATAGCCAATGTCTTGTGAATTCCTTCTCAGATTTCCTACACTGATTCCTTGATGTTTGTTGACTGGAAGTTTTCTGCATGGAAGTAACCAGACTTCAATAAGGCCAAACTCTGGGAGATCAGTTCTCTTAAGAACCTCTCAAATTGCTTTAGACAGAGTGACTGTTTTATCCCAACTCTTAATTATTTCTACCACTCTAAAATTTATTTTGACATATTATTTTAAATTTTTTGTTTGAGAATTTGAGAGTCTCTAGTATTTTTGCCTCATTCCACCATTTTCACACAGTTGCTTTTTAAGCTTTGCTTGAGCTAAGCATAAGTACAGTTGGAGTACTCAAGGAATATCCTAGTGATGAAGGTGATGATGATGATGATGATGATGATGACAATCTTGGCATTTACTTTAAGAATTACAAAATGCTTTTCATCTTTATCTCTTTTAAACCTTACTTTTGCACAAGTCAACAATATTTGGAGCTTCAATTCCTTCTATAAAACAGGAGGGAGTAGGAATAAGTTTTCTTATTTATTATAGGAATAGAATGTTATATTTGCTTTTTTGTCCTAGATACTGTGATTACTTGTGGTCCTCAAAAGATGAAAGTTTAGAATTAAGGGATAGAATATATTTCCTAACATTTTAAAATAGCACTTTACATTTGTTAGCAAATGCGAGTCTTTGCAATCAACCTGTGACATGAATTTCTCAATTTTTATCTCTTTATAAATAAAGAAATTGAGACTTAGAGTAGTAATGTGATTTGCACAAGTAGTTGTGTCAGAGACAGGAATTTGAGCCAAAATGAATTCTTAAATCTAAGGCTGGTACTTTACCCACTAAGCCAAGGTGATTCTCAATTTACACATAATAAATGAGTGGATAAATGAGGGCATTTGAGAAAACCTTCATAAAATCACCTTTACTTTTCAATATAGTAGAAGGTGAGATCATTTGGTAAGGAGGTAGACAAGAACATTGAGGTAGAAGTTTGAGGAAAATTGAAAATATTTGAATATTAAGGGGAGAAGCAATAAAAGGAGTCAATAAAAAATGAATTACAAGATTTTTCAAGGAAACAGTGAAGACTTCATTTCACATATAGGGAAAGATGTTCCAGAAAAGTTAAATGATTTGTACTGGATCATACATGTAGCAGAGTTGGGATTCAAATCCAAACCATTTAAATTCAAATCTCATATCCTTTCCTCTAAATTAAACTGCTTTTTATTTCTAATTATATTACTGTTGACAAGCTTTGGAAGTTTCACTTTTAAAACTCAATGTCTTTGTTTTTGACATGCTTAGTCATTTGGGAGGGCAATTTAACATACTTTTGGGTCTTTAGGGAAATCATTTCTGCTGTAATTTTAAATATTTTTTCTTGGACTCAGTAAAATATTAGGCAGAACAACTCAAAAGCACCAGATTTTTATTGCTAATTTTTTCTGCTCTTTTGTTTTGAAGACTACATGAGGATGGTACCTTTATTTTTATAGTGAGTCTAAAAGATTAAAATTGAAAAATCAGATTTTCAACAATGCAATTATATTTGTAGCTCATTGATTTAATATTTACTATTGGAGTTGGAATTACTACAGTTACTGACACCAGATTTTCCCTCCAATGGACCCTTATGAAAGGATTTAAAGTATACTCATTCCAATTACAGGACCTTGAAAGAGTCTTGTATTGTTAATTTTTGTCACTCCTTCCCTTAGGTGGAGAGTGGGTAATTTGCATGCCTATTTCCTTACTTGCATATGAAAGCTCCTAGTTGGATCTTGGGATCAGGCTGGTTGTCTATCACAGCCATTTGCCATTGCTTGCCCTTGGTTTCTGCCTCTCAGCATTCCCTTTGATGCTCTAAGCTAAATGTCCTGGGAGGTCAGAAGAATTTAATCCTAAAATAATTAAGGGTTCAAAGCAGGTATGTCACCTGGATGCCCCATATAGAAATAATGGAATATGACCTTGTTTCTATTTTATTAGTTTTTTGGAACTGGGCTACGATTAAGAGGGTATTTATATTGTGCTACTAGAGGTGAAATTCTTGGATCTGCCCAAGATGGACCAGAAGGAAGTATTTGCCAAGAATGTTTTCATTAATCAAGAATGAAAGCTGGAGGTTCAAAGAGGATCAGATACCTTTGTAGCTCTGACTATGAACAATGCTGACTAGCAATTTGATGGCATTGACCCCATGACCCTTCTGGCAGCTTCTGGGAAACCAGAGTCTTTGAGTTCTGGGAGGAGTCCCATTGCAAAACTGAAACGTAAAGGAATTGACAGAAGGACACCACCAAAGGCTGTGCTGATGATTAGGCTCTTGAAAGTCAGGCTTGGAAGTACCATGTTGTCAACAGCCTAGCATTACTGGAATACTGTGGTACCTCACCAATATGGGAGGAGAAACCACATTTAAAAACATCAAGAAGGGGCAGCTAAGTGCTGAAGTGGATAGAGCACCAACCCTAAAGTCAGGAGGACCTGAGTTCAAATGTGACCTCAGAAACTTAATAATTGCCTGTGTGACCTTGGGCAAGTCACTTAACCCCATTGCCTAAAATAAAAGAAAATTAAAAAAAAATGTCAAGAATTCCCATCTAGATCATCACGAAAAATACTGTTTCCTATCAAATCAGGCCATAGTCCTCTTCAACTATAAAGGACTACAAAGGACAACTACTACTTTTAATTGTATCAACCAATAACAATATATCAAACATAGGGGCAGATGACTTTTGTCTCCCCATGAAGGTCTTATAGACCTTTTTAGGAGCTGCTAGGAAAAAAAGGTGAGTAAATTATCTACACTATGACTTTTTATGTCTACAATTTCATCCACTTCGTTTATTTTGCTGATATCTTTTTAAAGTACTCTCTTGGGATGGCTAGGTGGCATAGTGGATAAAGCACACCTTGGAGTCAGGAGTACCTGGGTTCAAATCCGGTCTCAGAGACTTAATCATTACCTAGCTGTGTGGCCTTGGGCAAGCCACTTAACCCCATTTGCCTTACAAAAACCTAAAAATAAATAAATAAATAAATAAATAAATAAATAAATAAATAAATAAAGTACTCTATTTTATTGAAAAGGCCTTATAAACTAGTGAAAACTACAAAACTGATGATAATGATGATGACAATGACAATGATGATATTATGTACTTATATATTATACCAAAACAAGGTTTTATGATTTTTGTTTGGTTAAACTCATTAGACCACAAGAAGTGGGGAAAAGTGCATAAAGTATGCCCCAAGAATGTTAGACAGTTCAAAGTGATCACAAGCAGATTATCAGAAAAGACTTCATGTCTTTAGTGAAATGAAATTTAAAACATTTAATAATTTAAGCCTAATAAATTAATTAAGATTAATCTTAAATTAAGAAATAATTAAAAGTTGGGATAAAACAGTCACTCTGTCTAAAAAAACACTCCTAATATCTTCCATTTTCTCACACCTACCAAAATTATCCTTTACCTCCACCCCATCCCTACCCCACCCCAATTCTCTTCAATCTGTTCTTATTTGTCTTGTCTTTCCATTTATCTAGAAACAAGAACAGACATTTCTATGATACGGTGATCTGTACACTCTGGATTGTGCCTTATCAAACACCCAACTCTGTCCCAAAATATAGAGTTATTTAATTTCTTGGCAATATTTCAATTTTGCATTTATTCAGCAGCTACTATATGCAAAGCATTCTCAGGTACTAAGCGTTTGCAGTGTTTAAGAAAGTCTGAAGTCTGTTAGAATTTCTTGAATATATGTGACTAAGTTGCATTTTAGAAAAGCAATTTTTCTTTGAACAAGTTTATCAATAGTAACTACTATTTGTAATTTTAAATAAATGACTTTGAAATAGAGGAGAAAAAACTTGCCTTAACAGATTTCTTTTTTCTTTCATTTTCTAGTTCTTAGAGTGTGTTCACCCCCAAATTTTTCTCTTTAGAAACTATTTCTTCTTTTATATAATTAGATTACTGGAAATTCAGAATGGCTTTACAGTAAAAAAGTGAGTCAAATATTTTTTGTTTCTCTGATGAATATAGTATTGTTGTTCAGTCATTTTTTCAGTCATGAACAACTCTTAATGACCCCACTTTAGGGTTTTTCTTGGCAAAGACCCAGGATTGGTTTGCCATTTCCTTCTCCAGGAACATGGCATAGTTAGTCTAATTATTTATTTCACAAAAGTTATTTGAGTTGTTTATCTCCTTAAAAAATCCCATCTCATCATGGCTGATGAAATAATGTCAATATCATTGCTAATCCTAAAGACATGTGAAATGAGCACTTAAATTTAAGACTTTTTCCAAGAGCTGTATGCTTTCCCAAATTCTTTCCTTACAAGATGCTCTTTCCTTCTAATCATACACTCAAATAATGAGAAGAGGAAAACAAGGTCTTTTTTTTAGGTTTTTGCAAGGCAACTGGGGTTAAGTGACTTGCCCAAGGCCACACAGCTAGGTAATTATTAAGTGTCTGAGGCCAGATTTGAACTCAGGTACTCCTGATTCCAGGGCCGGTGCTCTATACACTGCACCACCTAGCTGCCCTGAAAACAAGTTCTTTATCTAATAAATACTTGGATAGAAGAAATTTGAAGGAATTTTCAAATGCTATGTTAAAAAAATGTAGGATATGAAAATAATGACCTAATTCTATCCTTTAATAATTGGGATATATGTTTCATTATCTGGACAAAAAATCGCTTGTTTTAGGAATCATTTCTTACATGTCTAATTCAAGTCTATCAGTCTGTACACAAGTGAAATGCTCAGTTTTGCTGACATGATGAAGTATATTTGAGTAATTTAGAAATAAGCATGAATATCAAAAATTTCTTGCTGAGGAAAAATAGTAGGAAGTAAGACTGAATGGGAAGTTTTTAAGTAGGATTCAGGAAGTTGAACAAAATGAAAGATGGGGAAAATTTTATGGTAGAAAAATAAAAAAGGTTACATCCATAAATAAGGAAGGAGGCAAAAAGTTAAAACTGGAATAAGTTATGGGAGGAGTTCTAGTTTGACTTACTCCATATATAACCTCTGTTATTATAGGAAATGTTTAACTTGAATAAGAAAAGACTTACATGTGCTTTCTTCTGATATCTGAAGAATAGTCTCCTGAGATAGGAATTAGGCTTTCTAGGCCAAAGAAGGTAAATCTAAAAATGATAGAGAGAAATTACAAAGAAATACATTTTGAATTGAAAAACTTCTTAATATTTTTATCCACTATTATAGAACAGATCATCTCAGAAGGTAGTGGTTTGTAATTAAAAGTACAGGTAGCCTCTGAGAGTCCTTCTCACTCTTTGAGTCCATTTTTCTTCTGAGGTTGCCTAAAATGTGTTCAGAAGCTTCTATATTATGCTGAAATATAAGTATGCTTCATGAAAAAGGACTCTAATCAGTTGTTGTCAGTCATATCTGACTCTTCATGATCCCACTGGGGTTTTCTTGAAAAAGATATGAAAGTAATTTGTCATTTCTTTCATCAGTTCATTTTACAAATGAGAAAGTTGAGGAAGACAAGATCAAGTAATTTGCCTAGGGTAGCGCAACTAGTAAATGTCTGAGGGAGATGTGATCTTAGGAAAATGAACCTTCCTGAATTCAGATCTGGCATTCTAAATCCACTGTACCACCAAGCTGCCCTCTGTTCATGGCAGACACTTAGTAAATTAAGGTTTTTCATCACCAAAGATCAAATTGTGACAATGACAATGCAACACTCTTCACTGTGATTAGAAATAGTAGAAAATAGTTTCAATTGCAGGATGCAAATTTAAGTAGAAAAGTGATATATTAATTCATAAAGTCAACTAGAGGAAAATGTTCATTCATATTGATTTCATATTTGAATACCAGAATCACTATGACATAAAATAAGAATAGGGAAATATAGCTTCAATGTTACTTCTAGACAATGATTTTCAGCAACAATTAGTCATTCAAACTAAGAGACATTAACTTGTGACTTCAACAGGGAAACTGCTGACATAAGAATTGTGATTTCTAAATGAGTTATACCTGAAATCTATTTTTTGATAGCTCTCATATTACAGGTAATAGTATAAGTACCACAAGAGAATGATTCAATTAGGAATCTGATCAGTCTTTCATGTTCCAGTATTTTAAAGCTATTCAATTCCTGGGTTACATATGAAATATACATATTTATATACTTGTATTTAAACATATACAGGTCTTTGGGAATCTTAAAATACCACGTCAAAGATAGCTATAATAGTTATTGTTATTATGATGTATTTTGATATGGTTTTTGTGCATAGAATAAAAACTTACTTTACCACTTAATTTATATCTTTCTATAACAACTAATGAATAAAATCTCATAGGCTAGGACAAAAAGATGAATAAACATTAATTTGCTATGGGTTACCAAATTATCTGGCTAAATATAAGGGACAGGAATTATATTTTCCTTTATGCTGAGAAATCATTACAGAAAATTTGGCATTTTGTTTCTCATTTTTAAGTTTCATTTTTATTGCTATTGAAGCCAAGTTCAGTGATTAATTTGGAAAAACTATTAAATTTAGTTTGTTTCATTATTTGAGAAATAAAAATTATATCCTTTGTGATATAGATTTGAATTTTTAAAAAATAAATTAAGTATCCTAGAACTACAGACATGCCTATAAAGACAAAAAAAAGAAAAAAAAGTATGATAAAGGAATCATTTTTCAAGGGTTAGGGAGACTTGAAGTTCCCTCAGAGAACCAATAAATTCTAAGAATGACTCTGGGAATACATGCTCTAAAAATGTCTTTCCATGCCATTTAGTTCTTGTTGTGGATAAAATATAGAAACGGATTCTGGCCTTCTGACTTCTCTCTTCAAGTGATAAGACATGAGCTTCCAAATTTTCTTCAGGGAGAGATCCCTAATAGGAGAGAGAAATTCTGGGGTGCCAATCCTTCAATCATGTCCCTATCCCCAGCTTTCCATACTTGAGACTTTGGGGAATTTTGTCTTGAGTAAGATCTGGATCTGAGTTTTCTTGCTACAAAATAGAAAAGCTCACTCATTATATTTTCTCTTATATATTCTCATCTGTATAACTCCTCTGATTTTTATATAACTTGAAGCACTGTTTCCCGATTAAGAGATAGTAACCAGAAGCACAACTTAAATATAGCCTAAATATTTCCTAGTCATGGAAATGACTTTTCTATGGACAGCACCTAATTTCCTTTGCCTTCAGTGCACATCTGTTTTCAGTGTCTGGTTGATTTGGTTGGAATACGTCAATGGCACTGGAGAAAGATGGGTGATGTTACAATGAATTCCAATCAAAGCAAGCCTAATAAGCCTGCCTCCTCAGTCTTATTCTTTAACCCAGTGCACAGATTTTGTTTAGTCCACTAGTTTTTTACTTCAGTGATCCAAATACTGTCTCCTTGCTTTTTCTTCAAGATCGTGTATTAACACTCATGTGCATAGAATTCAAATCTTGTCACTCGTGTTTCAGATTCCAAATGTCTCCAGGGAAAGAATTTTAAAGCATTTTCTGTGGAAACACTTCTGTTTACCTATCATATCTTGGGTTTTCTCGAGAAGGAAAGAAATGTTAGGAAAAAACTTGTGCATGATCAAATTGTATTGATTTTGTAGAATGAATAGAATTTATTACACTTCAACTTAAAGGAAGTTAGGCTATATAAATTAATTAATCTGCTAGAACATTATTGCATTGTGGATGAAGTTTTTATAGTCCTCTTTTGAGGTTTCATTAGAGCCATAGGTGATATGAGAATTCTGCAGTTCACTTCTAAACTGCTTTTTAATGGATTCTGTGTTAACATCCAGTTTTGAATTCATAAGATTAATGTGGAAAATTTTAGGTTGAGGGGTGGCTAGGTGGTGTAGTGGATAAAGCACTGGCCTTGGAGTCAGGGGTACCTGGGTTCAAATCCAGTCTCAGACTCACTTGGGCAAGCCACTTAACCCCATTTGCCTTGCAAAAAAGAACCTAAACAAAATTTAGGTTGAAGCTCTATTCAGGAGGAATGAAAATCTAAATAGTTATAGATTTAATTTTTACTGCAATTTTAATTTAATAGCTAACAGAAAGGTCTAAATCAATTTTCAAAATCTGATGCTGAACAGAAGAAAGATTCTTTTGGCTCTAGTGTGGGATTTATTTTGTTTTCAAGAGTTTTCCATGAGACATGTAAGGTATCTTAGACATATGAAAGACATATTTGCTCTAGGCACCAAAACAGTTCTGAGCCCTATAACCTTTCTCTGTCTTTCAGTAGAAACAGCAACATTCATCACCTCCTTGTTCTAACAGATTCCTTCTCCCCCAGTCCAAATGCCTGATAGACACAAAATAGTTTCTGTATGGAGTTAATATATAAGTATACAACTTTGTGGTAAGGTATGGTAGCCAAACAACAGAATATAACTTTCCAATATTTTTAAAAAGAAATATGTTTCATTTTATGTTCTACTTCTGTTTTTCAAAAGTGAACTATGAACCATATTGGGTCTGGTGGCAGGAAGATAAAGAAAGAAAACGTATAGGAACTAATAAGGAATTTCCACTGTACTACCAAATCAATATTCCTAAAGTATAGATTTATTACCATTTAAAGTTCCTGCTCAAGAAATATCAATGTTACCCTATTATTTCAAGGATAAAATGTAAATGTCTTTGTCTGGCATTGAAAGTTTTCAAAATTTAGCTTCAATCTACCTTTTGCTGGCCAAAGTAGGTTTTTTTAAAAATTCTCTGTATTTAACTTTCCATACCGCTTCTCTGTGCTTTTGCATCTGACCTCCACAATGCTTGGAAAAGAGTCCCTCCTTCTATTCTTCAAGGTTCAGTCAAATGATGCAGACCTCTCCCAATTCCCTCAGTGTGTTTTAGCTCTTCAGAAAAAGTACTTTGTTTTACCTACCACTGAGCATGTTATTTCCCACAGTAGAATGTAAGTTCCTTGAAAGTAGCAACTTTCAATTTTATCTTTCTACCTCCAATACCTAGTCAAATGCCTGGAAGGTAGTGGGTGTATGATAAATATTTACTAAATTCAATCAAATTAGGTTGGAATGAAACTATTACCCCCTTAGTAATGGGGTCTCTTTCTAGATGAATATTAGTTTTCAGTATGCAGCTGAGTAAAAATATTTTTGGAAAGAGTAATTCTTTTCTAAATGTTCCTAGAAAAAGACCTGTTAGGTGTATATCAGTTCTACCAATTAAGTTTCTTACAGTTTCTCAGAATTTTATGAGATGTGAGCATATGTGAGAAACCTAAGTTTTCTGGGATTGTCTGCCAGTTTATGGGCCCCTGCCATTCTTACTTGTTGTGTTGGAGTCCCTCTAGTGGGAAGTCTATTGTTTAGGTCTTTTTTTTTTTGACTTGGTTAGGTTTTTTCCTTTGAAGCATGAAAAGGAATGAAAGGAATTGATGATAAATAAAGAGTAGCTATAGTGGAAGAGACAGAATTCTATTTTAAAGATTAAACTTTCAGTTTTGCTGCTGAGAGTAAAGCATTGTCCTTTTTAAAAGGGAGAGGAAGGAAGGGATTTTGGGTTATTGTGTAATGGAAATTAGGGACACTGACATACATTTATATTCTCTGATATATCTTTATGTTTAGGTTAGATAATTTTACATTTAAAAAAATTAAAGACATTAGAAGTGTGGGGAGAAAGGAATACTGAGGGAGACTGTAGCAATGTATATAGTTATATATATTATATATATATATCAATAAAATTATTTTTAAAAAATCAAGGGTACAAATTACAAATTACAAATTGTTATGAAATTTTTTTCAAGGATTAAGTTCTGGGGCAGCTATGTGGCACAGTGTATAGAGCACCAGCACTGGAGTCAGGAGGGCCTGAGTTCAAATCCAATCTCAGATACTTAATAATTACATATTTACCATATGTATGTAATACATTTATATTATAAACAATTCCTTTATAGGCATTTTTATTCTGAGAAATTACTGGAAACAGATTTTTCCCTTTGTCACACAAAAAGAAAATTGTTTTTCTTCTCTCATCTGTATTATTCTTGCTTAATTTTTCAGAATAATTATTATGCTACAAATTTTGTTGTTGACATTCTTCTTGCCATCCTTGATTCATTCAATTTTAATCCACTTTCATTTTGTACTAATTTTTGTTGTATTGTTTAAGGCCCACTTTATTAAGTATCTAAATTCTTCCTTGTGATTTTGATTATCTTTCAAAAAATTGTAGTGACATTTATAATGATAGGAATTGCCTCAGTACTGGTTTTGGAATTTCAGTTAGGCATTTAATAGATATTTGCTGTATTGTGGAATAAATTATTTCATAAGCGAGAAAGAATCACATTTCTGTCAATGGTTTAATAGGAAACATATATTAGGGAACCAAAGAGTATATCATAAAGTCTGAGAAAATCAGAATTGGAAAAGACCTCAGAAATCAATCCATTCCTATCTGAACAAGAATCATTTCTACAAATCCTTAATGTGCTATCTTATAACCCCAATTAAAGATCTACGTTAATGGAGAATAAACTGACCATATGTCAGAACAGCTCATTCCACTTTTTGACATGTTTTTAAGTATAATGGAAAGAGCCCTGAATCTGAAGTCAAATTATCTACTACTCACTATCTGTAAGTTAGTCACACTGTTTCCTTATCCATAAAATGGAGGAATTAAATGAGATTATTTTTTGGTCTCTATCAGCTCTAACTCTATGGACTTATCATCCTTATCTAGCAGTATTAGGGTGTCATGGTGCTACACTGGGGAATATTTTGTATGAAACTTAGGTGGAAAACTCTTTTCCCTTCCTCTCCGAAGTAGTTGTTTTTCTTTCAAATTGATTGCTGGAAAACAATAGGAAGAACAAGGAAAAGATTCTACTTCTAATTACAACTCAGGTAGTCAAAATATCCCCACTTCCTGTAAGATTGCTAACTCATTTTCTAGTTAGGGATCCAATATTTGTTCTTTTTATCTTGGAACATTATAAAAATGAATCAATAATTCACTTTTTTTATTCTTGAATCCACAGTAAAAAAAATTTAGCAAAGTACCACAATTTAAAATCTAACTCTCTCCTATCTAAAATGTTCTCTTGTGACCTCTCCTAACTACATTTAAATAACTATTAAATATATGTGTATATATGTATGTATTCTAACTATGTTATAAGATCAGCTTAGAAGTCAAAGTAAATACTAAAGTTAAAAACCTTTTAACAAATACATATGTCTTGGAAAGAGAGAAAGAAAGAGTAAAGCAACCAACAAAAGCAGAAGAAGAAGAAGAAGAAGAAGAAGAAGAAGAAGAAGAAGAAGAAGGAGAAGAAGGAGAAGAAGGAATAAGGAAGTAAGGAGGAGGAAGAGGAAGAGGAAGGAGGAAAGAGAGGAGGAGGAGAAAAGTAGGAAAAACAAGATCATTTATATTGTGTCTACTATGTGCCAGGCACTTGACAGATAAAATTTCATTTTAGTTACTATCCCCATTATAAAGTTGAGGAAACTGAGGTAGACAGAAGTTTTGATCAGAGTCATCTAGATATTCAGGAGCTAGATTGTTTCCTGATTTCAGGCCTAGCTCTTTATCCACTGCACCACCTACCTGCTTCTAAAAAAATCTGATCACCTGATCAACCTCAATGAACTTGTTCATTGCTCATCAGTACAAGGGACAATTTTGGCGTATCTGTGATGGAGAATATCATTTGTATCCAGAGAAAGAACTATGGAGTTTAAACAAAGACCAAAGAATATTATTACCTTCAAATTTTTAATAAAAAGGTTGTCTTATGTCCTACATAAATTTACTATCTCTAATATTTTATTTTTTCCTTGAGATTATGTTTTTTTCTCTCAACACATTCAATTTTGATCAATGCATAGCATAGTAACAATGTAAAGATTATCAAATCACCTTCTGTGGGGGGGAAAGGGGGAGGGAAGGGAGGGTGGGGGAAAATGTATCAAATTCAAAACCTTACCAAAAAATGATAAGTAGAAACCTACTATTTTATATAATTGGCAAACAAATAAAATATTTGTATAATTTTTTTTTTTTTAAAAATCTGATCACCAAATTGCTTGCCTGTGGCTTTTCTTAGACCTGTAAAGGACAGAAAGGGAATGAAACAAACATTTATAAAGTACCTATTAAAATGTTGCACTAAGTGCTTTACAAATCGTATTACATTTAAACTTCAAAGGAAGAAGAGGAGGAGATGAAAAGAGAAAGAGGAGAAGGAAAGGTAGGAGAAGAGTCTTCACCAGTTGCAATAATGCCTGGATGTCCATTAACTTCTTGTGCATGACTCAGTCCAGTCTCGGACCCTGAAGTCTGCTCCTAATGGTAGTCACTGTTCTGAATAGCTATCATACTCCCTGCTTCCAAGTGCTAAACTGTTGAGGGAACACTTTCCTACTTCTTTGTACTGATCTGGTAGTGGCATAGGAGTACTATCCCAACTCTTACCCCCATAGAAGCAAAATCAGTTTTTCCTTTCTCTTATGGATTGTTTTTTTTTTGTTTTTAAAAAAGTTATTAACATCAACCTTAAGAATTGCTTTGACTCAGGGATCAAAAGCTCAGGCATTTTCCAGTTGTCTGAATATAAAAGAGCTATGAGAAGCTCCAGGAATTCTCTTTGATGATTGGCTAGTAGAAAACAATGGATAAATCATAAAGTGGAGCCTCAATCATATCAAACAAGTTGAGGTTTCATCAATTCTATGCTTGTTAAATGTTATTCCTCATTGTCATGGCTTAGTAAATATTCATTTGCTAAGGGCACATAATCTCATCTCCCGATTCTCTACTTCTCCCAATTCCTTAGGATAGGATTATCTGTCTCATCCTAGTCTGGTCTCATCAGTCGCAAGATCAAAGCAGCACAAACCTGTTTCTCTCCAACTTTCATCCATTGCTTCTAGTCATATCATCCTAAATGAAGTGAAGCAATTATTATTTCTCTCCTACATGTCTTCAAGCACTAGAAGATAACTATAATGCCCCTTATATTTTCTCTTCTCCATTCTAAGTATTTCCAGTTTCCTGCAACAGATTCTGAGAAAGCATCCAGATTATCCTCCTCTTGATATATTCCAGTTTGATACTTTCCCCTCCCAAAATGTGCTGTCCCAAGCTGAACACACTAATAAAAATGGGATTTGAAAGGGCACAGTAAATGGGACCTCAATTAATCCAGGCGTATATTACTTTGCTTTGTCTTTCTTTGTTACCAAGAGATCAGTAAGCATTTATGAAGTGCCTACCATGTACCAAGTGCTCTACTAATAACTGGGCATACAAAGAAAGGGAAAAGCTTTCAAGAGGCTCATAGTTTAAAGGGAGAGACTAGAGAGATAAGCAAGATATATAAAGTATAAACTGATGATACAGAAGAAAGGCCATAGAATTAAATGGGATTGGGAAAGGCTTTCTGTAGAATTTAAGATTTTTAACTGGGTCTTGAAACAAGACAGAAAAAAGATATGAGGAAGGAGAGTATTACACAGAAGAACCAGTGAAAAATGCTCAGAGTCAGAAAATAGAATGTTTCAATCAAGAAAAACCAGAGTCCAGTATCCCTGAAGTGCACAGTATGGGGAAGGAGTAAGGTGTATTTCAAGGAACTTTGATCTTATTGGGGACACATTTTATTGTCTTGCATTATACATTGATAAAGTAGAATGAGACCCTGACTAAAACAGAAATTTTCTAGTTTCCATATTTACCCACCAGGCAAAATGGTTCTTAATTGTACAAAGCAAAGGAAATGCTCTATCATTAAAATGCTGTGTTCTTTGTTCTTCCTATTTTCTTTTGGAGATAAAAATTCTATACAAGCTGCATAAACTAGAATTTATTCTGTCCTTTTAGCAGAATGAATCAGTGGTACTTTGAGAAGGTCAAATACAAATCTCACATTTATCATTCACAGTTATTGACATCCAGAGATAGCAGACTGTCCTTCTGATACCATATGTTAAATAATTTATGGTCCATTGTACTCCTCCACTGAATAACTTTAGTCACTCCTTTACAAAAGAGGTATTCTGGGGAACCAATTTGAAACTTCCAAAGTTTGTGTATCCTTTTCTTGGCTTTTAACACTTTTTAAAGTCATTCATCCTGCTACCATTCTCCAAAGTGGCTTTCCAAAAGTACAAGTCAGATTATGTTATACCCCTACTCAGTAATATGTTTGGCATTAAGTGCCTGAGGCTGTATTTGAACTCAGGTATTACTGAATCCAGGGCCAGTGCTCTGTGCACTGCACCACCTAGCTGCCCCAAGACACCGAAGCTTCTGCAGGAGGTTCTTCATACCCTACCCCCTTCTCCATTCTAGCATGTTCTCTCTGAGATTACTTTCGATCTCCATTATTCAGTTCTTTCTTATGCATTGTTGTTTGCTGCTTTTCTCTCCCCCACCTCTCCTTGTGAGCTCCTTCAGGCAGACACCATGTTTTTGTCTTACTTTCTATAAATCCCTGGCACATAGCACTTTTTAAATGCTTGTTGACTAAATGTTAACTAAATGTTACTAAAGTTACTAATGTTACTAATGTTACTAATCACCAAAGATAATCAAGTCAGCAAGGACTGAGTTTATAGTGCTTTATTTACTCCCAACAAGGGCATACCCAAAGCACTCTCCAGGGGGTGGTCCATGACACTAAGCTATACTTTCTCAAGTGAGTGACCCAGCTCGCTGCCTATCATATTATCACCTTCATCCCTCCCATGGTGACCCCTCGAGATTGTAAACTCATATGATCTATAGCATCTACATCCTGGTCTATCTCAAGAGGTCCATTAGGATAGTTTTTCCTGTCCTGATACATATGCTAGTCAGTGGAATCCAATTTAGTATTTGATTCACTATATTAAGTGTATTATATCTCCACATTTGAAATCAAACTCTGTACTCTGATCTCAAAACATTACACTTGGTCTTAATAGTCTAATAGATAAAGTGAGATATACAAGAAAGTTCATATTGAAGAAAGCATGCAAAGTTTGGGAAGCATAGGGAAGGAAAGGATGTAATAGCCAGTTAGTCTTCTGTTTACTTTTTGCAGAATTTCTCAAAGGAAAGAGATTCCCTTTCAGGAACTAGGGACCACCCAGGTTAGAGAGGCAGAGCTTTGAGACAGATGCCCTCCTCAAGGTGGACCTGTTTGGGAATAAATTCTCCTAAGTCAAAAAGGATTCTGCTGGGTAATGCATTTAGATCCCTCACAACATTCCTAAAGACTTCCAATTCTAAGACATCCAAGATCAAATATTTCCCTTTCCAGATCTATTGTATTTTCACTCATACTCTCCTCTCTGAAATACCCTTCCCTACTCTTTGCCATGCATTCCTTTCCATGTCATTCCCTCCTCTCACTCCCCTGAATATGCATATGTCTCTCATCAATTCCCTTGTTCCTCTCAGCAAATTCCCATCAGCTTATACTGGTTAATTTGAAAGTCTGCTTGTAGATTTGAGGATCCCAGGTCTGTTCCAAGTCTGTGTGGTTCCCATATTCATTACTCATGAAAGAGACAGCAAGATCCAACTCTCCAAGAGCCTTGTAGTTTTTCCTTTATTTGTTTGTTTATTTATCTTGCCACAACTCATACTAGAGCCCACTTTTGGACTCAACCTTAGCTGAACTGCACCCAGTCTTGGCTATAAAGAGCATTCAAGTCTCATATCTCCATCACATTAGAGTTTGGGTTTATTGTTTTCTATTTTAACTAGCTCAGCCACTGTGTGTATGTGTGTGTGTTTGTGTGTGTGTGTGTGTGTGTGTGTGTTTGTGTGTGTGTCTATCTATGTATGCTTTTGTATGGGAGATTTAATAAACATAAGTATTGATGGCAGCAAATTAAACTTTTCCTGTTTGTATAATACATAAAAAATAACAATAATGCTATATGTCATTTTAAAAGGAAAGATGCTTCCTGCAAAGATGTGAAAGATCTGAAAACAGTTACAAATCTTAATCAAGGGTAACATGATCACCAAAATTTCCATAAAAATATTCATACCTGGGGTGTTTGTGCCAGTAAAACCTGTAAATATCTCTGGGTTATGCTTCTCATCAGAGATTAATTATCTTAAACTATGATCTGAGTTTCCCCATTGCCCATGCTCACCCCCACCCCCAGTCTTCCATTTCAAAAAGCAGTCATCATTTCTCTCTCTCTCTCTCTCTCTCTCTCTCTCTCTCTCTCTCTCTCTCTCTCTCTCTCTCTCCCCCCGAAACTACAAGACATTTGAAATCCTGCATTACAGTATGTAAAAATTGAATGAAAGCAAGATATTCCTTGAAAAGGTCATTCTGAAAGGGTTTCTCATCATTTGGTATGGAGGGAGGGGAAACCAACTGTCTTTTTCTGCCTCTTTCATTTATAATCATTCTAGAAACTACTAAACTGACATTGGTATATTTTGACTGTCATTAATAATAATTGGTGTACTTTGAGGAAATCTGGATGGTAATTTCATCAATGTAAGGGGCTCCTGGTAAGGAAATTACCTCTATCAATGCCAAGTACTTTTTATTTTAACAAGGAATTTCATATATATATGGTCTAACTTTGTTCTTACAGCAACATAGTGAAGTCGATAAATAGAACGAAGACTAGGCTTATATAAAACAAGACAGCTGTAGAAGGCATAAAATGAAGGGATAAAAGAAGAAATACTTTTTCATATTGCTTTTTAATTTTTTTTTAATTTTTGCAAGGCAATGAGGATAAGTGACCTGCCCAAGCAAGCTGAGATCAGATCATCTAGCTACCCCCTACTTTTTATTGCTTTTTACAAGCACATAACCTCAATATGAGAAAATTCTGCTTTACTGCACTCATAAATGTTTTGTAATAAATGAAATCAGAAGTGAAAGTTCAAAGTATCTTATGAACAATAACTCAGAGGGAGCCCAATTTTCAAACCAGGACTTAAAAATTTTAAAGCTTGCATAGGACATATAAATACTGCTTGAGCATGCATTGATTTTTAAAATTTATGTATTTTCATTTATAACACATGTATATTCTTAAGTTACAAAATTTCCTTCCACCCTCCCTTCACCCCCCATCCCCACCCCCCTAGTCCCTCAACTCCAATAGCATTGTATATACATATTTTGATAAACATATTTACAGAATAGTTATTTTTGATATGAGGAATTAGAATTAAAGGAAAGAGATACATAAGAGAGAATTTTTTAAAGTGTTCATCAGATTCTGAAGGGATTTTGTGTGTGTTTTGTTTTCTTTTGTTTTCTTTTTCTTCCACCAGTCTAATACAAATATCCTAGATCTCTGAACTGCTAAGAGGAGCTGCTTCCAAGAAGGTTATTCATCTCACAATGCTGTAAGAATGTATTGATTTTAAAAATAATTTGAAATTAAACTAAAAAAATTTATTAAGCTGAACATATACTTTGATATAGCAATGCTGCTACCCAAAGAAATCAAAGAGATATTTTATATATATATGTGAAATATGTGTATATATAGAGATGTATATATATGAACATACACAATTTATTTGATATGTATATGAATGTATGTATATATGTAATATAGATGTCTAAAGATTGAAAATCACTATATAAACATATACATATATACTTATATGTGTGTGCTTGTGGTGCTGCTGCTGCTGCTGCTGCTGCTGCTATTGAACCTGGAGTCATAAAAACTCAAGTTCAAATCCAGCCTCAGACACTTACAGGATATTTAACTAGACCTCTGTGGCTAGGGACTATATTATCCCCATGCAGTGGATGAAAAAACAAAACACACAAAATGTCCTGACTCAGTTTTCTCATCTGTGAAAAAAAAAGGATAATTATAACAAATAAGAAAAGTTTAGAGTATTTGGCACAATGGTTAGCACATAGTAAGCATTTAATAATTGTTTGTTCCTTTACCCTTCCCTTTAATAATGGAATGGGATATTATTGCCTAAAGGAAAGTCTTGTTTCATTTTGCCACTGCCATTTTCAATAGATTTCTTAGTTTGACACTTGCTCCTTTTTAACCTCCTTACCTGGGATATTTCCTTTTCCTGTTTCTATGCAATAACTTTAGTGATGTCCAAACTTTTTCCTGAAAGAAAAGTTCATATGATGTCAAATAGTTGCAAGTCATATAATACTATAGTCTGAAAAATTAAAGCTGTAGGTACACAAAGGGTATGGATACAGTATATTACCAAGAAAGAGTATTGTGAGGAAAAAACTGAACATAAAATATGGCATCAGAGATATGTGTGACCAGAAAATCAAACAGGTGGTCAATTCAGGGAGACCAGTTATAATTAAGATACAGTCTGCATTAATATCCATATAATACCAAGAGATTTGCTAAAACATTAATTTGACCACTTGCATGTAATTTTCAGAAGGACACAAACATTGCTTGGGTACAAGAGGCATGACTGGATAGAAGATCTAAGCTACTGAGGAAAATATTGTCATTAACGACAAAACAGATTTATATGTTTAGATTAGTAATTCTGTAATTTCTCATTTTTTGTATCATCAGAGCCTACCAATATGTATGTATTGCTTATGGTACAATATGATAAATATTTAAGTGCCTATTATCTGCCAGACACTGTTAGGTCTGGGAATACAAATAAGAAAATGAAGGACTATGCCTATCTGTAGGAGTTTATAGTCTAATAAGGATTATAGTCATAAAGCTGATAAGAGGGGAGGGAGAAGGTTGCCAGATGTGAAAGCAAGCAAAGTTAGTAGACAAGGAAAACTTGGCTGAAAGTTCTGAACCCTCTAAGCAGAGTGGCTGGTGGGAAATGAAAAGAGCATCCTCTCCATTCCCAAAACATTTGCACAATGTTTTTCAAAGATTAACTCATTTTATCCTTAAAACAGTTCCTGGAGGGGTGGCTAAGGTGGCATAGTGGATAAAGCACCAGCCCTGGAATCAGGAGTAGTACCTGGGTTCAAATCTGGTCTCAGACACTTAATAATTACCTAGCTGTGTGGCCTTGGGCAAGTAACCTAACCCCATTTGCCTTGCAACCCCCCAAAAAAAACAACAGTTCATGGAGATGAGTAGTTATTATGCCCATTACTCATGCTCACACATAGTTAATTTATGCCTGAGTTTGAACTTGAATTTAGGTCACCCTGACTGCAAATCCAGATCTCTATCCACTGGCCACATAACTGACTTAATAAGTTTTTGTTATATTGAAGTGAATGAAATTGAAATAAAATGAAACACTTGTGACTATAGGAGTTCCAATATATTCATCACCTGCAGCTTGCCTAGACAACATCTTAGAGACATGTATGATTAATATATAAGACATAAGATTTTCTATGGTAAGGTCTTATAGTTTAGCTACAGAGAATTACTGACCCCCAATTCACCCCTAATTATACAGGGAGGGGAAATGAGCAGGACTGATTTTATGCACATATTTAAAACAGCTTGAGCATTTAAAGGAACCATTGAACATCCTTGATGAGTCCTGGCCAGACTCTTAAGGTCTTACTTGATTAACGCTGGCTATCTTTTTAAGAACTAGCCATTCTAGCTAGAATGTAAAAATCATATTCTTGGAGTTCGGGGAGGGTTGGCTCCCTTCTGGGATAACCTGGAAAATTTGGTTTTATTCCACTAAAAACTGTGAAGAAGCTTTTCTTTGATCTCAAGCTATATAAGATTTAATGAAACTTTCACCTAATTGAAGTCTCATCCATGGAGAGGATGCTCTGCCTGGGACTTTCCTGAGAGGGACTCTGGAGGCTATACCCCAGGACTCCCCAGCCACTGTTGATTCAGATGTTGAAGCTTCCTGGACTGGTGATGTTTTCTTGTAATATTTATGTTTATGTAGCTTTTCTCTTCTTTTTTATTATATAAGGACTTATTGGTTACTTTTGTTGTAAAACTGATTTATTCCTATGTTTTATAATCATTTTATAAAATATACTGTCTAGTTTTGTTGATGAGAATGTGTAATTTTATAGGAGCCAAACAAAGCCAAAACTCATTAATCAAACAGGGCACCTCTAATAACTATTAATATTTACTTGGAGCTAGGTTCTCAAAAACAATTTCCTCGTCACTGTTCCTGTTTCTCCTCAAATATTCAAATAGATTTGGGATCTCATTATTTTGGATCTTCCCAGCTAAGATGTAGCTGCTTGCCTCTCTCAAACAACTTATCCATATACCATAGCCCCATAAATTATCCTTAGGAAGTTACCCTAAGTGTTCTGAAAGCTTTCATTGTGAAAGGTATCTATGGAATACTTAAACTGTCAACCTTTTATCTCATTCTTTTAAATCATTACATATTAATCAAATCTATCAGATATATATTACATATAAAATATAAATCACATATATTATATATCAATTGTGTATCAGTCATATCTATTAATCATATTTAAGACCATATTTTTCTAGGTATTCTTTATAGTTCTTTTTTGTCAAACCAACAATATACCTTTCTATTACCTCCATGATACAAAGTTTCAATTATTTAGAAACTTGTGTTTCAAGTCTCATAGAATATTGAACTTTTGTTATAAAATGTGGGCTTTTTTTGTTAATGAAAACATTTTTAAGGAGTAGACAGATAGGTCAGTCTGGTTTCCTCTTCCAACTTAATTCTGGATCATATTCATTGTTTATTTGTATTGCCTGTCCTCGATAGACATCAGAGAATTAAAGAGAGGTGGTTAGTGTCTTGAGAATAAAGAGAAATTGTGGGGAGTAGGATATAAGAAGACTGGAAAGTTAGGGTATGAAGGGCTATGAATGCAAAGTCAACAATTTGTATTTGCTCCTGGAAGTCATTAGATTTTATTTAGTTGATGGGGTGGGTGAGGAGGGGTGATTGGGGAGTGGCATGACTAAACTTGCACTTTGGAAAAAATAACTTTGATAACTAAATGGATGATGAATTGGAGTGGAGAGAGACTTGAGACAGATAGACCCCCACCAGCAGGCAATTGCAATAATCCAGGCATGAAGTGATGAGGACTTTTTCTAGACAGATGGCGGTGTCTGAAAGAGATGGGGAATATTTAAGAAATATTGCTAAGTTGAAATTAATGGACCTTAGTAACATAATGGACATAGGGAGGGTTGATATATAGAAAGTAGATATTTGTGCAGGTTTATTTTATATCTTTCTATTTTACTAAATTTATTATTTGTTTCAACTAGATTTTTAGTGTGAGATAAAGGGGATACTGATACTTAGATTTTAAGCCTGAAGGATGGGAGGATAGAATTGCTCCTACCTCTATAATAAGAAAAGTAGAAGGGGCAAAGGAATGGGTGGAAAGATTTTGGACATATTGAGTTTCAGAATGGACATGCAGGTCTAGATGTCTGAAAGGCAGTTGGAGATGTGAGATTAGATGTCAACAAAGAAATTATGGCAGGATAGATAAAACAGTTGTATTTGAGACTCACTGGGTACAGTTAGTTCAATTCTTTTCTATTTTAAGGAGCTTATTTTAAGTGAAAAGTTCATAGTTATCACAATTATGAAACCCCTGGTTAAGAAAAATTAACAATTCTGCAGAAGTTTAGTTTCCTGCCTAATTAAGAATTGAGAACAAAACATCTTTAATTGAAATAACAAGACAGCAATCCTGCCACCCAGGGGATGTCTAGTGGATTTCCTATTGAAGAGACCCAGGAAAATTTTTTTTATAGTTTTAGGATGAGAGAGGGTAAAGACAGTATGATGTAGTAAGATCTGGTTAGAGGCAATATTGTCAAAGAAAGCCTCTTCATTTGGACTCTTTGTCCATTACACCATGAATCAAATGGAAGGGGGCAAAGACACAGGGCAAACTCCCTGGGTTTGGGTTGAAGGTGCCTACAGTGTGGTTCAGTTTAACCTAATCAAGAGTAAATATCTTCAGATTAAGAATGTAAGGACATAAATGGAATTTTGGCATGGTCTTGATGACTAAGAGGTTCAGGTAAACCATATTACAATCAGTATTACAATATTATGTCATTACATTAAAAATTATATGAAACAGTTTTGTCAGACTCACAACTTAATGTTCATGCCATGCAATAAAATTTTATAGTAGATAAAAATAAATATTTAAAAGAATAGAAGGAAATGACAAACTCATCCACTCAACTAACCAAAGGAATTGCTAAGAGGTATAAAGGATTACAAGGTTTGCCCTATCTCTGGAACTGGCATTCAGCAGTCTAGAACTGCAGATCCCTGGGACTAACATTCCTATTATTTCATCTGTTCTATTCCACTGACTATTTCTTACCCATCACCAGATGGTTCTGATAATTAACCCCGTATAAGAGAGTTTAAAATCTGACACTTCTAGACCTCCTTCCTTTAAATTTTCATTAATTTCTCGACATACTTGACACTTTGTTTTCCCAAATGAATTTTGTTATTTTTTCTAGTTCAAATTTTAAACAATTTAATTGGAATGGCCATGAATAACTACATTAATTTAAGTAGTTTTTTAAAATTTACAGTATATTGGCTTAGCCCATCCATGAACAATTAATATTTATCTAATTATTTAAATCTGAATTTATTATAAAAAGTATTTTATAATTTTATTTAGATAGTTTCTGGGTTTGGCTTAGTAGGTATATTCCCTAATAATTTATATTTCCTGCAGTTATTTTGGCTAAACTATCTTTTCTTGTAGGACTTTTTTCATTGATATATAGAAATGTTGATATTTGTGCAGGTTTATTTTATATCTTGCTGTTTTACTAAATTTATTATTTATTTCAACTAGATTTTTAGTTGAAACTGTAGGATGTTCAAAGTATACCATCATATTGTCTGCAGAAAAGTTCTGATTCCTTCAATTTCTTTTTCTTATCTTATTGCTATGGCTAGCTAAAATAAGTAATATTAGTGGCACTGGACATACTTGTTTCTTTATTGATCTTATCTTGGATGACTTCTACCTTATTTACATTGCATGTAATGCTTGATGAAGGTTTTAAATGAAGACTGCTTATCATTTTAAGGAAAAATCCATTTATACCTATGCTTTCTAGTATTTTAATAGAAATCACTGTGAAACAACAAGTACTTCTGAAAGGGTAAAATCTTCAAAAGCTTTTTCTGTATCTATGTTTATAATCTTGTTATTTTCTGTTATTGAAATAATTAATTCCATTAATAGTTTTCCTTAAATTGAACCAGTTCTACATTCCTGGTATAAATTCCATCTCGTCATAATATATATAATCTTTTGTGATATATTGTCATGAGCTCCTTGCTAGTATTATATTTAAACTTTCTGCATAAATATTCATTAGTGAACCTGATCTATAATTTTCTTTCTCTGATTTTGCACTTTTTGATTTAGGTATCAGCACCATATTTGTTTCATAAAAGGAGTTTGATAGATGTCCTTCTTTGTCTATTATTCCAGATAATTTATTTAATATTAGAATGAATTGATCTTTAAATGTTTGGTAGAAATAATGTTTAAAGCCTGATGCTTTTTTATTAGGAAGCTCAATTTTGGACTGTTTAATATCTTTTTCTAGAGTAGGTTTATTCAGATATTCTATTTCCTCTTTTGTTAATTTGGATAATCTATGTTTTTATAAGTATTCTGGCATTTTACTTAAATTTATTAGCATATAAATGAACAAAATAGCAATGAATAATTGCCTTAATTTCATCTTCATTAGTATTGCAATCACCCTTTACATTTTTGAAATTAGTGATTTGATTTTCTTCTCTTTAAAAAATTATTTCAATCAATGGTTTATTGATTTTATTATTTCTTGAAAACAATCAGAATTGGAATTAGAAATAATCTAGTCCAACAGGATTTTGTCAAAAATATTGATTTTAGAGGAAGGAAAAATAATAAAACTTCATTTTCTGGGAATAGGTATATGCATTTGTATCTGTGTATTTATATACCTAGGGATTGGTTCCAAAATTATATTTCTTATATTATTTACATAAAGGTAAATGTTTATATGACAGTTTTTAATAAGCTAGCAACAGGAGAGATTCAATTTCTAATAATGCACAGACCAATAGGGCATCATGAGAGGATTCTACTACCTCAGAAACACAGATTCCAATACAACCCTTGCCTGAAATGGTGAGCACAGTCTGTGGCCTGGAACAGGGCACTTAGGAAAGGGAAGAAGGGGAGGCTTTCCAATATTTAAATGGCAGCATCCTTCAGGTGGTATAGCTTTGCTAAACAGAATAAATAGCTCAGAGAAAAATCACCATCAATGACCTGAGGTGCTCCCTTCTGCAAAAGAAATATCCGGGAGTTGATGTTGATGTTGTTTTTTCTCTCCTTTTTAAAATGGCAGTAGGGAAACACCTATAAGTTCATTGATGTGGAAAAATAAAGGTGTGGAAACTCCTTGTACTGATATAGGTCAATTATACATTCACAATTTGTCTTTGTAGACTGAGACAATAAAAGGTTGTGATTTGTCAGTAGTTATATGTGTGTCAAGAGATAACACTTAAACCCTAGTCTTTCTGACTGAATGAACAATGGGATTTCTCTTCAGTGTGCCCAGCTGCCCCTCCAATCCTGTCTATTTGTAAATAATGAGCAAGCATTGCTATATTAAATTCTTTTTGTAAGTAGAGCTTCTCTTCTGGAAAATACTCAAATTAACTTCACTAACTTTCGTATCAGTGGTGAAAGAAAGAAAATCAGTTCCCTCTTAAGTATCCCATTCTTTTTAAAGAAAGGAATGAATCTATTTGGATATTCTGTCAAGATATTTAGAGACTTTTATTAGCAGGTATGATCATAAAAAGAAGAAAGAAAAAATCTATCTCCCGAAAGCTATATTTTAACAATAGAGAAAAACTGAATACTAGACCCCCAAAGACCTGATAGAGTCTATTGTTTTTTTCATTTGTCTTTTTCTTTTACTAAATACCCTTTATTTCCTCTCTGAAGCCTGAGTCATAGTGGCATGAGAATTTCTAGTTAAATTGCCAGATCCTAAATTGGATCTCTCCATCACCTCCAAAAAGTTATTCAGTGGGTGGGCAGGGACAGCCCATTGTTTGCTCATCCTGAACCTTTATTAGATGCTTTCCTTTCTCCTGATGTGCAGGGCTAAGTACATGTGACCAAAACTTGGATGGAAATTTGTTTGTTTTTCTTAAACTATTTATCTTTGGAAGTCAATGGATTCAATACCCACAGAAGAAAAGATATTAAGTATAAAATAACAAATATTATTCACAGTTTGATAGTTGTTAAAACTGAGTAAATTGCCTCAGAATATCTTAACTCTTCATTTTTTATTAAAAATAATCAATAACAAGAAGCCATTTTGGGAAGTCTAAAGGAAAAAAATACATTTTCTAATGATGACATAGTTGAATTGGAAATTTTTTTTAATGGAGTATCACTAATTCAACTCATTGCCCCTCAAACTCTACAGAAACATCAGGAAAATAAGTCTAACCTTAAATCATATTTATGGAGAAAGTCTCTATGATTAGCTAAAATAAGACTTGGCGCTGTTTTATGATCTAAAGATAATGAGCTTTTTAAATACAAAATTCAGACTTGAAGTAAGGGAAGTTTCCTGATCATATAGGCATGCACATCCTTATGAATATGGAGTAGAATAGATTTAACAGATTTAATATTTAATAGATTTATTATTCAAAAAGAATGAGAATTGAATTAGATTTGACAATCAAGAGATCATTGGTGACTTTGGATGGAGTAATTTTGATTGAATGATGAGGACAAAGCTAAGATTATAGAGTTAAGAAGAGAATGAGAGAAAAGGAAATAAAGTGATCAATTTCAGACAATCTTCTTAAGTAGAAAAAAGAAAGGAAAATGAATCATGAGAATAGATAGATCAAGTGATAAAGTTTTTGAAGACCATGGGGAAGGAATGCACATGTTTATGGGCAGTTCACAAGCACTCTTTGCTACCATGTAACTCTGACCAGGGCCCCACTTCATTGTGGCCACAATCTGTGATGTTCTAGTCTCTTCCTTGTTATGGGACTGCCACTAAGAACTGTGACTTAACTCCAAGTATGAGGAAAGGCACAGAGTTCAGAAAGACTCCTGTAATCTCCTTCTGAGCAGTTGTTCCACCACTGATTTAGTTGCTCCTGGTTTGTGAGGACTTTTGTTGCTGCCTATTCTCACCTCAGTGTGACAGACCTTTTCTTTTGACCCTCCAAATTGTCTTCAGTTAGAAAGCTGTCTCACACCATCCCTCTATGGGTTATACCTGCATAGTTTAAAAAGAATAAATAGTAAATTGAATACCTGAGGAACTAAGGACAGAGGTTTGCAATATAGTATAGGAGGCATTAACAAAATAAATTTCAAAGAAAAAGAAGAGCAAGAAAGAGACTACAAATAACTATAGTTAAGAAAGCAAAAGGTTAAGGAGGAAGGGAAAGACAAACTCACTCCTGAATACACACTTCCAAAGATAGTGAGGAAAAAAAAGTTTTCAGTACAAATAATTAGAAGAAAATAATAGAATTGGAAAGACAAGATATTTCTTTTAGAAAAAACTGAGCTAACAGAGGAACATTTTATGCAAAATTAACATGAAAAAAGACAAAAATTATAAGGATTTAACATAAGTAGAAAAGTTTAAGAAGAGTTGGCAGGAATATACAGAGGGACTATACAAAAAAGAGCTTAACAAATGCTTCTTTCCCTGGATCACTCTGTTGTTGTGGTGAAGGGACTTGCACAGTTCAAAGAAATTTTGAGTTATGGCAATCTGGAATCATAGTGGAGAATTCTAAGAAAAGATGATCTACTAGAGAAAGAAATGGCAAACTACTCCAGGTTGTTTGTCAAGAAAACTCAAAGAATAAAATGATAAAAGATATGATAGTGTAAGATGAGCTACTCAAGTTGGAAGGTGTCCAAAATACTATTGGAAAAATGCAGAATAAAGGGGCAGGGTCAAAGCTAAAAAGAATCCTCATCTGCAGATGTGTCTGCTGATAAAGAAAAGTCAGATGTTGTAAAGATCAATATTGCTTAGGAACATGTAAAATAAAATCTAGGAAACAAGGTAAATGGTTGTAAATAGGAATTGGAAAGATTAAGCATCAATATCATCAGTCATCCCTTCTTGATGGTCATTCACTCAATTTTTCTTTACCACCATTAAAAGTGCTGTTATAAATATTTTTGAACATATAGATCATTTTCCTTTTTGTTATTTAACTCTTGTGATACCAACTGAGTAGAGGTATTACTGGAGCAAAAGGTATGCATGATTTTATACCCCTTTGGGTATAGTTTCCAAATTTCTGTACAGAATGGTTGAATGCAATCACAATTCCATCATCAATGTATTAATGTCTCATTTTTTCCCTCACATTCAATCCAACATTTGACATTTTGTTTTTCTGTCCTATTAACCAATCTGATGGGTGTGAGATATTACCTGAGAATTGCTTTAATTTTCATAACTATCCATAGTGAGTTAGAGTACTTTTCCATATGATTATACAAAGTATTTTTTTAGTTTTTTTGTAAGGCTATAGGGTTAATTGGCTTGCCCAAGGCCACAGAGTTAGGTAATTATTAAGTTTCTGAGGCCAGATTTGAACTCAGGTACTCCTGACTCCAGGGACTGGTGCTCTATCCATTGTGCCACCTAGCCACCCCGATTATAGAAAGTTTTGATTACTTCATCTGAAAATCGACTGTTCATGCTTTTTTTATCATTTATCAATTGGAAAATAATGCTTATTTTTGTAAATTTTACTTTATCAGAGAATCTTCCTTCAAAAAACTTCTTTCATGATTATTGTTGTTATATTATTGCTATCACTATTATTGCTGTTTCCCTCCATCATATTTCCCTTCTATCTCTGTCTTTTTTATCCTGCCTCTTCCCTCTCCAACAATCTAATCCTCCTTTCTATCTGCTCTTTCCCTTTTATTAGGCTGTTGTTTTTCTAAAAAGTAACATAGATTTTTATATGCAATTTCTCGAACCAATTCCAAAGAGAGAAAGATTTATGTATTTTCTGTCTCTTCTACCATCTTCCTCATTTAATGTGAACTATAAAATCTCATGTAGAATAAAACATAAAATCTCATTTGGGCCCTTTTATGTGATTCCATTCTCTCTCTCTCTCTCTCTCTCTCTCTCTCTCTCTCTCTCTCTCTCCCTTTCTTCTAATGCATTCCTCTTTCTTATCCCTTAATTTCCTTTTTCTAGGTATCATCACTTTATATTCAATTCACAACTATGCTCTTGGTCAATGGGTACTCCTTTTAACTGCGCTAATAATGAGAAGTTCTTGTTAAAAGTAACATCTTTTCAATGAGGAATTTAATCAGTTGCCTTTTTATGCTTCTCTTGAGTTTGTATTTGAAGTTCAAATTTTCTATTCAGCTCCTGTCTTTTCTTCAGGAATGCTTAAAAATCTTCTATTTCATTGAATATCCATTTCCCAAAGGGGGTTTATACTGTTTTGCTGAGATTCCTGGTTGTAATCCTAGCACTTTTATCTTTTTTTATCTTTTATCAGTTGAAGACCTCTGATACTTTAATGCAGAAGCTGCATTATCCTGACTGTGACTCCATGATACTTGAATTATTTCTTTCTGACTGCTTGCAATATTTTTCCCTTGACCTGGGAACTCTGGAATTTGATTGTAATACTACTGGGACTTCTCATTTTGAGAGTTCAATTTCTATTTTACTTTTCAGTTCTAGAATATCAGGGTAGTTTCCTTGATTGGAACATGATGTCTAGGTCTTTTTAAAATCATAGCTTTTAGATAGTCCAATATTTTTTAAAATTATTTTTTCTGGATATATTCTTCAGGTGAGTTATTTTCCCAATGAGATATTTCACAGTTTCTTCTTATTTTTTCATTCTTTTGATTTTGTTTTATTGTTTATTAATGTCTCAAAAAATTGCTAGCTTCTACTTCCTCAGTTCTAGTTTCTAAGGAATAATTTTCTTCAGTGAGCTTTTAAACCTCCTTTTCAACTGACCAATTCTACTTTTTAAGGAGTTCTTTTTTTTATTGAATTTTTATAGATCTTTTCTGTTTGGTCAAATTTTCTTTTCAAGGGATTTTCCTCATTGGATTTTTGTAACTTTTTTACCATTTGGCCCAATCTCTCTTTGTAGAAGTTATTTTCTTCAGTATTTTGTGTATGTGTCTGCTTGCTGTTGATTCTTTTTCATAATCTTCTTGCATCACTCCCATTTCTCTTTCCAATTTTTCCTTTACCCCTCTTACTTGATTTTTAAAATCCTTCCATAACCTAAGACCAATTTATAATTTTCTTGGGGACTTTGGATGTAGGTGTTTTGACTTTGCTGTTTTCTTAGTTTGTGTTTTGATTTTTCCCTTTCACTAAAGTAAGTTTCCATAAAAATTTCTGTAGAATTTTTTTCTAATTGTTCATTTTTTCCAATCTATTTCTTGATTCTATATTATAATGTTTTCTGTCATACTTCTAGTGACTTTTAAGTTTTCATTTCTTCCAATGCAATATGATCAAAGGAGAGGTGTGATTGATTACTACTCTCCTGGCCTGAGCTTTGTCCTGTGAACAATCATAAGCACTCTTTGCTACCATGTGAACTGTGACAAGGGCCCCATTTCATTGTGGCCACAATCTTTGATGTTCTAGTTTCCTACTTGTTATGGGACTTCCACTAAGAACTGTGACTTAACTCCAAGTATGAGGAAAGGCACAGAGTTCAGAAAGACTCCTGTAATCTCCTTCTGAGCAGTTGTTACACCACAGATTCAGTTGCTCCTGGTTTGTGAGGACTTTTGTTGCAGCCTATTCTCACCCCAGTGTGACAGATCTTTTCTTTTGACCCTCCAAATTGTCTTCAGTTAGAAAACTGTCTCACACTATCCCTCTGTGGGTTATACCTGCATAGTTTAAAAAATACTTTAAACCCAGATATATGAAGTTTATACATTGTATGTGTATATATATATATATATATATATATATGTATATATATGTGTATACATATATATATATATATTGTACTAATATATATTATACTAAGTGCTACAGATACAAAGAAAGGTAAAATTGACTGCTCTCAAATAGTTTATAGACCAATTGGGAGAAAATATGTAAACTACTAGGTAAAATTAAGATATAGATAGATATACAGATATATGATAGAGATAATAGAGATTGACAACTAGATAGCTAGATATATATGTATTTAGATATATATATATATATATATATTAAATTGATGTTTACCATGTTTATCTCAGTTTCCTCATCTGTAAAATGAATTGGAGGACTCTAATATCTTTGCTAAGAAAACCACAAATGGGGTGATGAAGATTTAGTCTCAACTAAACAACAATAACAAGTTGATTCATTATCCTGCTCACTAGAGACTTTTTAAAAATGTTTTCACCCTTGTAAAAATCTTCCGTCCTAGCTGACAGCCTTGCCTTATATTTTACTGAAAATAGAGCAATTGCAAACCACTCATTTCCCCCCTTCTTTATCATTTCATATTATTTAGATGGCATCTGCCAAAAGATGACCAATCTCTTTGCTAAGGCATGCCCCTTTGCATGTGTATGATTTCATTCCATCATGTTTTTCTAGTATATTTTCCTCCTACTCTATCTTTAATCTTTAATCAGTCTCTGTCTACTAGCTGCTTCCCTACTGCCCATAAACATGTGCATTCCTTCCCCATGGTCTTCAAAAACTTTATCACTTGATCTATCTATTCTCATGATTTATTTTCCCAACTTTCTTTTTTCTGCTTAAGAAGATTGTCTGAAATTGATGACTTACTTCCTTTTCTCTCATTCTCTTCTTAACTCTATATTCTGAGCTTTATCCCCATCATTCAATCAAAACTACTCCATCCAAAGTTGCCAATGATCTCTTCATTGACAAATCTAATTCAATTTTCATTATTTTTGAACTCTTTGTATCCTTTGCCATTGTAGGGTACCCTCTCCTCCTTGATATTCTCTTCTCTCTAGATTCCTTTAACATGAGAATCTCTTTCTAGCTGTCCTTATCTGTTTCAACTGCTGGATCTAGATCATTCCTGCTAATAGTTGGTATCCTACACCCCTATTCTGGGTCCTCTGCTCTTCTCCCTCTATACTATTTCACTTAATAATTTCATCAGCTCCCACAAATTCAATTATCTTCTCTGTTCTAATGATTTTCAGATAATTCCTTGAGTCCTACCTTCTTCTGATCTCTATTTCACCTTTCCAATAGCCTATTGGATAGTTGAAAACTGGATATCTCATAGACAGATGAAACTCCACATGTCTAAAGTTAAGCAAAAAGAGACATTTGAGACAGAAGAGCAAAGGAGATAGTTACAAGCTGAGAAAAGAGTAGTCAAGTTAAAAGAAAAAAGAGAAAAGAAAAGAAGGTTAGATCAATATAGTTCTAGCCACATAAAACTGGGGTCATATTGTTCCAGCAACTCAGAGAAGGAAGAGAAGAGATGAAGCAGCCCAGGAGAAAAGGATTTGTACCTGGACAGATCTTTGTTTTAATACATTTTCATGGTGGATGGGACAAAGGTAGGGTTTGAGGGGTGATTTGGCACCTTGGTTCCAGGTACTCTACAATGTTTATACACAATGGGTGGTTCCAAAGGTGTGGTTATGACAGGACTTGTGCATTCTATCTTTTTTTCCTTCCCCACAAAGCATGACTAAAATTCCAAACACTCCCCACAATAGAGAAAAGTTTCAAAAAAGATTACAGCATCTTCTCTGTGTTCAGTGCTCCCTTTCTTTAAATAAGTCCTGGGATACACTAAGAATTAAAAGCTAGTTCTTGCCCTCAAGGAGTTTACAATCTATGGGGAGAGAGTGAGACAATATATAAACAGATATGGACAGAAAGATGTATAAATATATAGGTATCTATGTATTTATAAACATCTATCTACCTAGATAGATAGAGCTATATAGGATAGATAATAGTTAACTCAAGGAATGTAAAGGAGTTGGAATAGCCCCTTCTCTTTGGAGGATTTAGTTGGGATTTAAAGGGAAGCCTGGAATTCATTAGTCAAATTAGGGGGAGAGAATTTCCACTATGGAAGATAGCTAGAGAAAATGCCTGGAAGTGGCAGATGAAGCATCTTGTTCATGGAATAGCTAAGATTCTAACATACTTGGATTGAAGGATACACATGGAGGAGGAAGGTATAAGACTAGAAAGACTAGAACTAGGTTATGAAGGTCTTTGAATGTCAAAGAGAACAGTTTGAAGATTCCTGGAGGTAAAAGAAAAATCACTGTACCTTATTAGGTAGGAGGGTGACATGATCAGACCTGGCCCTTATAAAAATTATCGTAGAGATTGAATGAAGAATTGGAGTGGAGAGAGACTTTAGTCTAGCAGACCCACCAGCAGAACTGATTATTTTATCTTCCTGATCCAAAGTGCTCTCTTGTCCAAATTTCTGTTACTATTAAACTATATGTTACTACCCCTACCCCCTCAACATATTATAGTACTATGATACTAACCTCCTTGCTCTTTTCCACAAAGGATACTCTTATATTCAGATATGGGTATTTTTTTCTGACTATTCCTCAAGACTTTTCTTACTGTTCCTCAAGAATTCTCGCCTTCTTCTTTTCTTGAATTCCCTGGTTTCTTTTAGTTTCACACTAAAATGTAACATCTAACAAGAATCCTTTCATAAATCCCCTTTTTTGTAATACCTTCCCTCTATTGTTCCCTCTGTTACCCATAGTCACAGTTTTTGAATGACTGAGATCAAATATGCACTTAAGTCTTCCTAACTCCAAACCCAATGAATTATAAATTGATGCACCAAGCTGGTAAATAAATTAGGGGAGAACATTACCTTTATAACCAGGTTGGATTTATTTCAGGATGGTAGAATAATAAGAAAACTCTAGAAATAATATCTCATATTAGTAATAAAAGCAAAAGTATTATGTTTATATCAATAGAAACAACAAAAGCTTTGATAAAATAACACTGTTAAAAATCAAGCAAACTAGAAAACATTAATATAAAAGATATTTTTATTAACTTGAAAATATTAATTTCTAAAATCAAGAGTGGCATTGAATATAATAAAGATAATCTAGGGAACAGCAGGGGTTATTTGATGTCAACACCATTTAATAGAGTTCTAGACAGGATGATTACTAAAGTAAGAAAAGAAAATAAATGGAAAAAGTAAGCATAGAGAAAGATACAAAAACTTTACCTTTTGCAAATAATTAATTATAAACTTAAAATATTAATCAAAATAATTCACAACTTCAGTAAAATTGTTGGATATAATATAAATCAATATAAGTCATCAGCATTTATATTTATTATAACCAAAACTTGGTAGAAAATCATGGCATTCCTTCTGGGAATTAATCCACATCATCTTCAAAGAGAAACTTTCTAAAGTCACTTCAAAGCCTTTAATGTTGTTGATTCTGTGATTGTCGTGCTGCATAACAAAGGGATATATTCATTTGCAAAATCTTATGAAGAATGATCATATCAAGATCTTATGAAAAATGCTTATGAGCAGCCTTATTCTGAAAAGCAGAGAAAAACAGTAAAGTATAAAATAAGTTTAAAAGAAAGCTTGGCAAGAAATTCAACTTCACAAAATCATTAAAAATGAAAATAGAAGGACTACAAACTGAAGAAAAATAGAAAATATTTGGAAAAGCAATTTATTTTCTTCATCAATTATAGTGAAACCAACCTCCAGTTGGTCCCTAATATGAGTCTAAAATGGTTTTTCATAGAGTTACAAATTATGCTAAAGAGACAGGAAAGAAGAACAGTTTGTTTTGGACCCTATATAGAGAAAAGATGCATGCTGAAATTTACAAATACAAAAGCATTCCAGGATCAATATAGAAGGTTTCTGAAAGAAAGAATGTGATTGCTTTGATCTCCTCATCTGTAAATTGTCTTTGCATATCCTTTGACTATTTGTCAATTTGTTGAATGGCTTTCTTTTGAAAATTGGTCTTGATGATGTTTAGTAAGAAACAAATAGCTGCTGCAAGTGATAGTCAATAGCAAATCACATTCTTACCATTTCACAATTAACTGAAAGATGTAAAAATAAGATCTCATTGTATTGTTTATTGATATTGACCCCTAATAACAGATCCCATTTTTTCAGGGGTCACTAGGTGGGCCAACATCCTGAAGGGGGAAGATTCACATTGCTTTTGTGGAGGTCTTTAATTTCACTGATATCTTTCCTTTTAATAGAATAACTGCTATCTATCTCTACCACCTCATCCTGAGTTGCCCCCACCCCAAGCTAAGTTAGGCCTCTTTACCTTCTTTGATTGGACAAGTTGGAGGTGACTTTTTTAGATTCTACCTTCTAATAGTCAAAATGTGAAAAAAAAGAAAACCCTCCAGTTCAACACTACATTTTGACGTTCTGGTTTTCTAGCCAGTCTCCTATACATGCCTAAGTAGTTAAACAGACAAATATCAATAAATGAATATATTAAGCTAATTCTGTTTTGTTCTTTCTTGAGACCAAACTCTAGAAGTTAACATTTTATTATTTAGACGAACTCTGAAAGTTAATACATATTTAATCTAATTATGAATTTTTAAGGATAAACTCATAGAGGTCCATATTGATGGACCAAAAAAATACATTTGATTTAGTAAAACAAAAAGCCTCCTTAGAGATTCTTTTACAATTATATGTCTCTCATCCATACATCAATGACATCCATGTATCTTTGGAAAATGCAGCAACAAAAATAACTATTGAATGATATTCTGATAATAACCATGCTCACCATGGGAATTTTCCATGTAGTAAAGAGAATTCTGCTCAGAATTCAGTTTGAATAGGGATCCCCTAGGGATGGTGAAGACTTCTTAATACTCCTTTTTGAGACTGACATTGCCTGAACTGTAGTTTTCAGAACACTGATGACTCTTCCTGGAAGAGATCTTTAATTACTCAGGAGTTTAGTTTGTCCAGCCACAATTGAAAGACCAAGTAGATGAAAACCATCTATTTCAGCATATATTTAGATTGATATCCTAAAAGGAATTATTTCTAAGTCTTTCTCCTATAAAATTATATTTTTAATATTTTTATAATTATTTTGTATTTGAAAATTATTTGGCAATTGAAATAATCAGTTTTATTGTAAAACATATGTATTTTATTTTATTTAATATATTAAAAACACATAATTACTAGGTGTCCTCAGGTTTTATCAGGCTGCCAAAACAGTTTATGACATGCACACACAAAAAGTTAAGAACCTTTACTACAGAGTTTGGCCAATAGTTTGCATATATGGAAAAGAAAATGAAAATTGACAACAACAAAAAAAGAACACAAGAATAACACACTGGATTGCTTTCAGAAAATTGTTGTTATTTTACTAGCTTCAAATTTACGTGCAAAGTCCATCCTTTTTATACTAATATTTTAAAAGTATTATTATTTGACAGAGAGATTTGGAGCATCACTTGTCTCTAAACAAAATAAATCTAGGTATATTGCAGTAGGCAATGAAGAAGTGCATTGTGGGTGTGAGCAGGCTGCAACAAAAAAAAGGAAGAATGTCAAAAAATATGTGTAAAGAATGATATTAATCATATGAAAAGAAGAAATGATAAACTGGTCATATAGCAAGGATGTAAGAGGATCAAGGAAGGATTCTAACCAATAAGGTGCATTTTTTGGAAGAAAAGGGACATGACTTTTCCAAAACTCACAAGACAGATAGGCACATTTGTGGTCTGCATCATTGAACAGATCTATAATACATTGAAAATTTGTGCCTTTAATAATCTCTGTTCTAAAGGACAAATTTCCTATTAGAGTTTCTCTTTTTTCTCAAACTGCTGAATAAAACTGGATAGATTCTCCTTAAGGGAAAAATCTGGAAGGGCTTACCTCACCATCTTGGCAACACTGTTACTGAACCTGACTGCAGGAGGGCTACTGATCTTTTTAAAAAACCCTATTTAAAAGTTCTAAATCTTTGAACTGAAAGAGAATGGTTGAGCACACTCCTGTCATGAGAAAGATCTCACACTTTAACCATAAGACTTAGAGTGAACCCAAAAGATGGAAACAGAAAACCCATCTAGCAGATTCTCGATTACCAATATTTGGCAAGGGAAAAAATGGCCAACAATTAAGGAAAGGCCCAGATGGAACAGGATGACATCGCTAGAAAATTCAGCAGTCCTACAGTTGTTTAATGACCAGACAATTATTAAACCCTTATTAATTACTAAGCACTAAGGATAGTGTTCAAAGGAAAATCATTTGTTTGGGTTTTCATGCTGATTAATGAGGCAAAACTCTGGACAAAGAGAATTAAAGGGAGTTTATTAAAAGAAAATCCAAATTCTATTAAAGGACTATTAAAGGAAATCAACAAGGATTTCAGGGTGGTATCAATTTTTATTATCTTTCATAATTCAAATAAGTCCACATCAGCAAAAAAAGATGAGCTATTCCATTTTACTTGGTCACCAACTTAGGAAATACATGATAATTTCCCAGATATAAAAAGGGGAGGGATGATTTGGTACAGATTGTATCCTAGGTTCACAGTCAAACACTGACACTTCCCTCAACAATGACAAGCATATCTGGGAACAATGGATTATTGAGTCAACATAATAAAATCTCTGTATATAATAATTAGATATTTAATAAGTACACAATGAAGAGGACATTCAAAGTATTAGTACATTAGAAGTGAGAAGATAGAAGGATTTCATGTCAAGTGGCACTTGACTTTTTAAAGGAAACCAGGGATTTTAGGAAGTTGGGGCATAGAAGAACATTCTAAACCAGGGAGACAGTCAGTACAAGATCACAGGAAGAATTGATGGAGTATCATGTGTGAAGAACTACAAATTGGTCAGTACAGCTAGACATTTGCCCCCATATGTGCCCCTCCACTTTTTCTTCATGTTCCAGATAGGTATATGTAATTACACATACATGTATATACATACATACATGTAAATTTTTTTTAAGGAAACAGTGAAATAAATTCCATTTATTCAGAGTGCTCTCATAATATGTATGAGGGTCCTGTGTATTTGGCTAAAGGAAAATATGACTTAGACAGTGACTTTTTTTACTACCATTTAAAACTCCCTATTATCACTAAAATAAAAGAAGAAAATCCCTTAACTGCTAATGAGGCAGCAGTGGCAAAGGAAGAATGTTATTTATTCATGTTTTTATTGTAAATAACTAATCTGTATGCTTACTATCTTAATAGAAACTCCAGAGATTGGTGACTTTGTTGATTATTTATTAGAATTTGAGTGGTGTGTTGATCCCTTGATAAAACAATATGAATGAATTTTTAAAACTAGCAGTAAAGATACAAATAAAAATGTGAAACAATCCCTGTTTTCAAGGTCTTCTCACTCTTACTGTAGGAGGCAACATAAATAGGAGGTTTCAGCCACAAAACTGCAAGGTATAGAAGTAGGCTGCAAGGCTTTTGGTATGTCAGCAAGGCAGAATATTATTGGGGAAACCTGCATGTTGGAGGTCATTTCACATGACTAGAAATCATAGGAGTGGTTGATGGAAAAATGCAGGAGAGAATTGGAAACTAAAACAAGTTTGTCAAATGGTAGAAGCAAAAATCAGTCTTAAAAATTCAGAAATCTGGGGGGAAACACAAAGGAAAAGGGGAAAAGAGAAACTTATTGATAGCAGTTGCTGACTATGACTATATTAGACTGGTGGTAATCCTCAAAGTAAGACTATGTCTTAGTGGTTAAGGAGAGGATCAGTTTTGGAAAGCCATTTTATGCCTATGGTTGGTTAATATAGGGAACACTGTTTACCAAGAACTGAGGACCCTCAAAATAGGGCATATACTAAAGCCTAGTTACAAATGATTGCTTACATCAAGAAAAAAAATGCTCTATTGCTAAATTCATAATGTTTCCTATAAATTTATGTGAAATATTATGTGGGATTAAAGCAGCCAGGAGTTGAAATGAAGAAACCAAGAATAGGGTGGGAAATGAGCCAAAAGGATAAACAAGAGATGAAATGGATAGTGTTTGCCAAGAGGAGAGCCAAAGCATATCTACAGTAGCATAGGAATAAAAAAATAGAGCTTACATTCATCATTTGGCTTGTTGCTACTATTGTTTTAAATTTAATTCACCTCACCCCTCTCCCACCAACAAACTCCTTGCTACTTTAATATTTAATCACCAATAGGAGATAGCTAGGACTTAAGTATAACTCTAAACCATTATGACTCAAAGAGAAAGTATCAAAGACCCTCTTTTCAGTGGGTAGTGATAAGAAGAGGGGAAGTGTGAAGGAATTGGAGGAATGGAGGAGTTGGATAAAGAGATGGGATAGTAGGAACATGCTCACTGGATATAATTCTGAAGGACTAAATTTAGAACATGACTTTTACAATAATATAGAGTTACAGAAGAAAGTCAGATCCAAGAAGACACAGCAAATTTCCCCAACTAATATCCTCTTTTTTCCCTTCTTTCCATTTTATTGATAAAGCAACTGAGCTCCACTTTTGCAGGGAAATAGAGCTAGAAGTTATTATATAGGCATATGAGAATATAAATATTACTAGATGTACAATAAATTGTCTTCCCACTTTCTTGATGGAATCAAGATCAAAGTAAGAATCTTTTTAAAAAATAAATATTATTAATATTTTTTTTCAAAAACTACATTTCCCAATAGAACTCTCTCTCCAAGAAGTCTAAGAGAAGTAAAGTACCAGGCACTTTCAATAAGCACTTTATATATCATATCTCACTTCATATTCACAGCGACGCTAGGAATTAGCTGCTATTATTATCCCCATCTTGTAGTTGAGAAAGCTGAGGAAAATAGAAGTAAATGATTTGCTCAGGGTCTTATAGTTGAGGCCAACTCAGGTCTTCTTGCCTATGGGTTCAATTTTCTATTCACTATGCCACCTAGATGCTGCCAGCTAGAGAACAAATTAAATTATATATCAAAAATCTTTAAATTATATACAATGGGGGGAGAGTAGAGCCAAAATGATAGAGTAAAGGCAGGACATTGCCTGGCTTCTGCCCCAAAACGCATCCAAATACCTTTAAATAAGTAGTCTAAACAAATTTGAGAGTGACAGGACTCAAAAAAAAAAAAGATGGAGTGAAACAATTTTCCAGCACAAGACAACTTAGAAAGTTGGCAGGAAAAGTCTATTGCACCAGGAAGAGAAAGGAGTACAGTCTAGGCCTTGAGAAACAGTGCAAACTAAGCCCCATCAAACCAGGAACAGGCCTAAGGAGTCAATGACTCAGAAGCAGCAAATGATATTTGCAGAGCTCTCAGTTCACAGATACAAATGTCACTAATAACTGGAGATTACAGGAATCTCTTGTTAGAACTGAGGCAGGACTCAGTTAGTAAAGACCCCTACTCAAATCTGGCCACAGGTTTGGGTGCTAGTCCCAGGGCAAAGAGGAGCACTAACCCAACTAAAGCTTGTAGCCACAGTGGAGCAAGGACCTTCCTCACAATTCCAGAGGGAAAAAAGAGTACTTCTGATAACTCACAGACCAGTGCACAAACCAGATAACTAGTAAATACCTCTCCTTAAATTCACCTTGAAAGACCTAAAAACTTACTTGGTTCCTTGTAAATATCTTGGAAAATAGCTGCACAAAACCCCAGATACCTTTAACAATATTCTCTGCACCCTGGAAATAGACCCCCATTTTGACAAACAATAAGTCAAGTGATAGGCTAGGAAAATAAGCAAGCAACAGAAAAAATTGACCTTAGAAAGCTACTATGATGATAATATCCAAAACACACAATCAGAAACATATAGCAAAGACAAAATTGCCACATCCAAAACTTTCAAAACAAATATAAATTGACCTCAAGCCATGGAAGAGTTCAAAAAGGATTTTGAAAATCAAGTAAAAGAGGAATGGAAAAATTAGAAAGAGAAATGAAAAGGACTCAAGGAAATCAGGAAAAATAAGTCAACATCTTGGTAAAGAAGAAATAAAGAAATACTGAAGAAAGTAACTACCTAAAAATAGACTGGTCCAAATGGTAAAAGTGGTACAAATAAAGGGTTGTTAGGTGGCACAATGGATAGAGCACTGGCCCTAGAATCAAGAGGACCTGAGTTCAAATCCGACCTCAGAAACTTAATAATTACCTAGCTGTGTTACCTTGGGCAATTAACGTAATCCCATTGCTTTGTAAAAACAAAACAAAACAAAACAAAATTTTATAGAAGCTTAATAAAAATGAAAGCCTCTTGACTTGATTTAAAAAAAAAGATTATTGTACTTTTTGAAGGCTATGACTTATTTTTAAAAAGTCTAGACCTAATTTTTCTAGAATGATCAAAAAGAATGGCCCTGATATTCTCAAACCAGAAGGTAAATTAGAAATTTAAATAATCTACTAAGCACTTTCTGAAAGAGATCCCAAAATGAAAAGTCCCAGGTATATTATACCCAAGTTCTGCAGTTACCAGGTCAAAGAGAAAATATTGCAAATAGTAAGAAAAGAGCAAGTCAAGTATCAAAGAACCATAGTTAGGATAACACAAGATTTAACAGCTATTACATCAAAGTATCAAAAGACTTCAAATATGATACTTCAGAAGAAAAAAAGAGCTTCAAATACAAACAAGAATCAACTACCCAGCAAAATTGAGCATAATCATTTAGAAGAAAAGATGAACATTCAATGAAATTAATTGGGGGACTTTTGAACTTTTCTGATGAAAAGACAGGAGTTGAATAGAAAATCTGACTTTCAAATACCATACTCAGCTGAAGTATGAAAAGGTAAACTGAAAAGGAAAATTATAAGAGACTTAATAAAATAAAATTGTTTATTTCTTTACATTCAAAGATGATACTTGTAACTCCTAATAATTCATTATTAGGGCAATTAGAGGGATATATATATATACATATATATATATACATATATATATATATATATATATATATATATATATATATACTGTCAGAGAGCACAAATGTAAGTTGAATATGAAGGGATGAAAATTTAGAATAAAATTTAAAGGTGAGAGAGGAAATGTACTGGGAGAATGGAAAAGGGCTTCATAGAATGGAATAATTTATCACATAAGAGAGTTAAGACAAAAGCTTTTACAGAAGGGAGAAAATTGGGGAGTTATGGGGAGTGAGTGAAACTTATCCTCATCAGAATTGTCTCAAACAGGAAATATTTTACACATTCAATTAGATACAGAAATTTATCTGACCCTGTAAGATTGTAGAAAGTGAATGAAATGGGGGGGCACAGGTGATAGAAGGGAGGGTAGATTGGTGGAGGAGGAGCCAGAAGTAAAACACTTTTGAGGAGAGACAAGGTAAAAGGATAGAGAGAAGAGAAAAAAATGTGGTGAAATATATTTAGTAACAGTAATTATAAAAAAAAATTGAAGTAAATTTCTCAAATAAATTCCTCACATTTCTCACACATACTGAGTCAGATTTATAAAAATAATAGTCATATTCCAATTGATAAAAGATCAAAGATAGGAACAGGTTTCATACGAAGCTATCTATAGTCATTGAAAAACTGTTCTCACTATTTATTGGGGAAATGAAAATTAAAACAATTCTGAAGTACAACCTAGTACTTACTAGATTGGCTTACAGAATAGAAAATGTCAAATATTGGAAGAAATGTGGGGAAAATGATAAGTTGGTGCTGGTGGAATAGTGCACTGATTCAGCCATCAGCAATGCTTTTTCGAGTTATACCCTAAGAGCTATAAAACCATGCCTATCCTTTGATAGCAATTTATTACTAAGCCAAATATGATCTTTTCCTTCTGTAAATATCCCCTGCTCACATGACCATCAACCTAGTCCAGGCCCTCAGTATTACATGCCAAGATAATTGCAATGGCTTTTCATTATTTTTTTTTTTTTGCTTCAAAACTTTCCTCACTACAATCTATACTTCATACTGTTGCCAAAGAGATTTTCCTAGACCAAAAATTGACCACATCAATACCCTGGTTCAATGTCTCTCTACTATTCCTAGAATTCAATTGCCTAGTAGGATGTGAATAGATCTTAGTCAACTCCTAACATTACCTTTTGACTAGCAAAAGAACCTTATGAACTTTGCATGACCAGAAGATGTAAACTTTTTGTTGATATCCTTACAGTACCCTTAGAATGATGCTGCCTGCATTGGTAACAAAGGACAAACTGTGCACATAGAAAAAAAGGCAGTTTCTAGAAGAAGTATGGCAAAAAAGAAATGCCCCATGAATGAGAAAAAAGAACTTCCAGCAACCAGGATCGTGAATTTTTTTTTGTTAGATGTGCTTGAAACTACTTTCTCCAAGACTCTATGCGTACCTATGAGAGACAATGTCACAAACTTGTTTATTTTTTGAGGGCTCAGATGTTTTATATTATTATTACTATTATTTCAGAAAAGCTTATTAAATCTGAATCATAATAATTATGGAGGGTAGAAAAATGGAGACTTTGGAACTATAATATTAAAAAAAATAGAAAAAGTGGCCAAGATGGCAGAGAGAAGACAGGCACAGTTCTAGAGTCTCCTGATCTCTTCCCCATCTATCACATGAAACAAATCTCTTAGAGGAAGTCTGACTCACGGAACCCAGAGAGAAAAGCCGGGAGAAAGAGCATCTACCTCAGGATTTGTCTCCCGCTGCAGCTTTGGTAGAATTCGGGTGGGTGAGTATCAGACCCGGGTCAGCCAGAGTAACAGCTGAATTGGAACTGGGAGTCTGAGGGCCAGAGAGTGGGACCTGCTGGATCAGTGGTGGGGCTGGTCGAAAGGGGCTTGGGTCTGTGGGGAAGCAGAGGTGCTGGTGTTGGTGCTGTCCCCCTGGAGCTTGGGGATGGGGCTGCAGGGAGAGGTCTGATACAGGAGAGCTGCAGACACCATCCCTTGGCTCCTCCTGTCTGAGAAACTCTGAGTCCATGACTCCATTGCACTGAGGCCTCCTTCCAAACAAACAATTGCAAACTACTTCAGCCTCAGGCCCAGGTGTGTGAGCAAAAGAACCAGCCCAGCTGAGGAATGACCTCAGGCCAGGGTAAAGCCCACCATTGATTGAAGGCAGAAGAATTCAATAGTTCCAACTCCTCCCTTCTGGCAAAGGGAGAAGGCCTCTCAACCCAGGTCACAGACACTCCAGAGTGGGCAACCAGCACCTCCTACTGGCCAGCAAGAGAAAATGCACTCAGTAAAGACTTTAGTGATCCCAAGCCCAGGTGAACCAGCCCCCCCCCCCAACTCAAAGTCTTAGCCTAATGAAGAAGGGTCAGAGGAAAGGTGGGTCCATAGAAAAATTCCTGGAAGGGAAAGACCCCAACTCAGAGAGACCTGGAAGCTCTGAGGAGAATACAATCTGGTCTCCAGCACAGAAAGACTTCCTCAAAGAAATAAGGAAGGAGCTTAAAAATTTGGGAGAGACAATACCTTGCAACAAGAAAACAAAACCTTAGAAAGTACAATTGGACAAACACAAAAGGAGAATAAATCTCTCAGATCATCAATTGGACAATTACAAAATGAGAATAATTCTCTCAGATCCTCAAATGAGCAAATGCAAAAAGAACTTAATTCTCTCAAAACCTCAATTGGTCAAATAGAAAGCTCTTTCAAAAGTAGAATTGACCAATTGAAAAAGGAGTTGCAAAAGGTAAATGAAGAAAACTCCTCCCCCCAAAAAAGAATGGAGTCTACAGAAACTAATGACTCCATGAGACAGCAAGAGTCAGTTAAACAAAATCAAAAAATAGAAAAAATAGAAGCAAATGTAAAATACCTCATCAACAAAACCGCTGACCTTGAGAATAGATTGAGGAGGGGCAACCTGAAAATTATAGGACTTCCTGAAAACATTGAAGAGAAAAAAAGGCTGGACTTAATATTACAGGATCTAGTGACAGAAAACTGCCCTGATATCATGGAATTAGAGGGCAAAATAGTTATTGAAAGAGTACATCGATCCCCACCAGAAAAAAGATCCTAAAATGAAAACACCAAGGAATGTTGTGGCAAATCTGCAGAACTATCAGATAAAAGAGAAAATCCTGCAAGCAGCCAGAAAGAAACAATTTAAATATCAAGGAGCCACAGTAAGGATCACGCAGGACCTGGCTGCATCAATATTAAGGGATCGAAGGGCCTGGAAGGAGATATTTTGAAGAGCACAGGAGCTTGGAATGCAGCCAAGAATCTACTTTCCTGCAAAGCTGAGCCTACTCTTCCAGGGAAAAAGATGGACATCTAACAAAATGGAAGAATTCCAAAAATTTCTGATGAAAACACCAGAGCTAAACAGAAAATTTGGACATTAAACAAGAGGTTCAAGAGATACATGAAAAGGTAAAAAAAAGGGGGGCAGTAAAAGAAAAAAATGCAATAAATGTAACTCTAACAGAAAGAATACACCTTGCCAGAAATGATGGACATTCAAGACCTATCCAGGAGACTACTGTCTAATGGGATGTAACTGGCTTTAACCCCATTTGGGAGAAAGACTCTAATAACTATCAGGAATTTAGACTTTATTCGATAGAATGTACAGAATTAGAAGGGTCAGACATTCAAAATTTTCTATGACTTAGATAGAGTGATCTTAAAAAAACACGACCACCCTAAAAAGGGGGGCAGGAAAGAAACAGGAGGAGGGAGGGGATTGAATGAGGTAAATCGCATTGCACTAAGAGGTACAAAAAACCTATGGTAATAGTGGGGAAGAAGTGAGCAGAGGAGAAACACCTGAATCTTCTTCTCACCAGACTTGGCTTAAAGTCAACCTACACATACTCAGTTAACTTATAAAACATCTAACCTTTCAAGTATTAAAAGGGGAAAAGGGGAGGGGGGATGGAGAAAGGGAAGGGGAGTAGGGGAAAAAAAGGGGAAATAATAAAAGGAAGGGAAGGGAAAAGGGAAAAAGGGAAAGGGGAAAGAAAGGGGAGGGTGTGATATAGGAGGGCAAACACACTGAAGGGGGTGGTTTTCAGAAACAAAACTGGGGAATATGGATAAAACCGGGGGAAAGGGAAAAAATACCAACAGATGGATGATAGCATGGAGGGCAATAAAGAATTAGTAATCATAACCTTAAATGTGAATGGGATGAACTCTCCCTTAAAACATAAGCAAATAGCAGAATAGATTAAAAACCAGAATACTACAATATGCTGCTTACAACAAACTCATTTGAAGCAGAGAGATACATATAGAGTAAAGGTAAAAGGTTGGAGCGAAATATATTTTGCTTCAGCTGAAGTAAAAAAAAAACAGGGGCAGCAATCCTTATCTCAGGCAAAGCAGCAGCAAAAATAGATAGCATTAAAAGAGATAAGGAAGGAAACTATATCCTCCTAAAAGGTACCATAGACAATAAAGCCATTTCAATATTGAATATATATGTACCCAGTGGGACAACATCCAAATTCTTAGAGGAGAAGCTGAAAGAATTACAGGAAGACAAAGATAGCAAAACTCTACTAGTGGGAAACCTCAACATCCTGCTATCTGATCTAGATAAATCGAATCATAAAACAAACAAGAAAGAAATTAGGGAGGTAAATGGAATTTTAGAAAAATTAGATATGGTAGATTTATGGAGGAAACTGAATAGGGATAGAAACGAATATACCTTTTTCTCTGCAATAAATGTAACTTATACAAAAATTGACCATGTACTAGGACATAAAAACCTAATGATCAACTGCAGAAAGGCAGCAATAGTGAATACATCTCTCTCAGATCACAATGCAATAAAAGTCATATACAATACTGGGACAAGGAGATATAGATGCAGAAAAAATGGAAAAATGAATAACCTCATCTTAAAAAATGAGTGGACCAAAAAACAAATTATAGAAAGAATTAACCATTTTATCCTAGATAATGATAATAATGAAACAACATACCAAAACCTATGGGATTCATTCAAAGCAACTCTCAGGGGATATATTATAGTTCTAAATGCTTGTATGAATAAATTGGAGAAAGAGGAAATCAATGAACTAAACATGTAACTAAAAAAAATTAGAAAGAAAAAATTAAAAATCCCCAATTAAATATCAAATTAGAAATTCAAAAAATTAAAGGAGAAATTAATAAAATTGAAACCAAAAAACTATTGAATTAATAAATAAAACCAAAAGTTGGTATTATGATAAACCCAATAAACCTGATAAACCTCTCATCAATTTGATTAAAAAAAAGAAAGAAGAAAACCAAATAGCTAGTATCATAAATGAAAAAGGTGAACTCACCACCAATGAGGAAGAAATTAAAGTAATAATTTGAAATTATTTTGTCCAACTCTATGCCAATAAATATGATAATCTAAGTGAAATGGATAAATATTTACAAAAATATAAGTTTCCCAGGTTAAATGAAGAAGAGATTAAATACCTATACAACCCTATCTCAGAAAAAGAAATTCAACAAGCCATTACTGAACTCCCTAAAAAAAATCTCCAGGGCCTGATGGATTCACAAGTGAATTCTACCAAACTTTTAAGGAACAATTGGTTCCAATCCTGTATAAAATCTTTGGAAAAATAGGGAAAGATGGAACTTTGCCTAACTCTTTCTATGAAACCAATATGGTACTGTTACCTAAACCAGGAAGAGTTAAAACAGACAAAGAAAATTATAGACCTATCTCCTTGATGAATATAGATGCAAAAATCCTAAATAAAATCTTAGCAAAATGATTACAACAAGTCATCACTAGGATAATACATTATGATCAAGTAGGATTTGTTCCAGGAATGCAGGGTTGGTTCAATATTAGGAAAATCGTTAGTATACTTAGTTATATCAACAACAAACCTATCATAAATCATATGATCATATCAATAGATGCTGAAAAAGCTTTTGACAAAATACAGCATCCATTCCTTTTAAAAAAGAATAGAGAGTGTAGGAATAAATGGACTGTTCCTTAAAATAATTAGCAGTATCTATCTGAAACCATCAACAAGCATTATACTCAATGGGAAGAGGCTACAGGCATTCCCAGTAAGATCAGGGTTGAAACAAGGGTGCCCATTATCACCACTACTATTCAATATTGTATTAGAAATGTTAGCATCAGCAATTAGAGAAGAAAAAGAAATTAAAGGAATTAGAATTGGGAAGGAAGAGGCAAAACTCTCACTCTTTGCAGATGACATGATGGTCTACCTAGAAAATCCCAAGAAATCATCTAAAAAACTACTGGAAACAATTAGCAATTTTAGCAAAGTTGCAGGTTATAAAATAAACCCTCAACTTTTCTACATATGTCTAGCAAGAAACAGCAGGAAGAGCTAGAAAGAGAAATCCCATTCAAAGTAACCTCAGACAATATAAAATATTTGGGAGTCTATTTGCCAAGACAGACTCAGAATCTTTTTGAAAACAATTATAAAACACTTCTCACACAAATTAAATTAGATTTAAATAACTGGGCAAATATCAACTGCTCATGGATAGGTAGAGCTAATATAATAAAAATGACAATTTTACCAAAACTAAACTATCTGTTTAGTGCCCTACCAATCAAAATTCCAAAAATTACTTTAACGAGTTAGAAAAAATTGTAAGTAAACACATATGGGAAATAAAAAGTGAAGAATTGCCAGGAGCTTAATGAAAAAAGGGCAAAAGAAGATGGCTTAGCCCTACCAGATCTAAAATTATATTATAAAGCATCAGTCATCAAAACTGTTTGGTATTGGCTAAGAAATAGGGGCGTGGACCAGTGGAATAGACTAGGTGTAAAAGCAGGAGATGATTATAGTAATCTACTGTTTGATAAACCCAAAGAGTCTGGCCATTGGGATAAAAACTCCCTCTTTGATAAAAATTGCTGGGAAAATTGGAAGTCAGTAAGGAAGAAACTTAAATTAGACCAACACCTCACACCCTTTACCAAGATAAGATCCAAATTGTTGCAGGACATAGACATAAAAAACAATACTATAAGCAATTTAGAAGATCAAGGACTAGTCTACCTGTCAGATCTATGGAAAGGGGAACAGTTTATGACTAAGGAAGAGTTGGAGAATATCACCAAAAACCAATTAGATGATTTTGATTATATTAAATTAAAAAGCTTTTGCACAGATAAAGCCAATGTAAACAAGATCAAAAGAAATGTAGTAAATTGGGAAACAATCTTTATAGCTAATGATTCTGACAAAGGACTCATTTCTAAAATATACAGAGAAAGACATATTTTTGAAACAAAAAGCCATTCCCCAATTGAGAAATGGTCAAAGGATATGCAAAGGCAATTTACAGGTGAGGAGATCAAAGTAATCCATAGCCATATGAAAAAATGTTCTAAATCATTTATTATTAGAGAAATGCAAATTAAAATTTCTCTGAGGTACCACCTCACACCTCTCAGATTGGCCAGTATGACCAGGAAGGATAATGATCATTGTTGGAAGGGATGTGGGAAATCTGGGAAGCTATTACACTGTTGGTAGAGCTGTGAACTCATACAACCCTTCTGGAGAGCTGTTTGGAACTATGCCCAAAGGGCAACAAAAATGTGCATACCCTTTGACCCAGCAATACCACTATTGGGTCTATACCCTGAAGAGATGAGGAAAAAGGGAGAAAACATTACTTTTACAAAAATATTTATAGCAGCCCTGTTTGTGGTGGCAAAGTTTTGGAAATCCAGTAAATATGCTTCAGTTGGGGAATGGCTTAGCAAACTGTGGTATATGTATGTCATGGAACACTATTGTTCTATTAGAAACCAGGAGGAACAGGATTTCAGGGAAACCTGGAGGGATTTGTATGAACTGATGCTGAGTGAGATGAGCAGAACCAGCAAAACACTGTACATCCTAACAGCAACATGGGAGTGATGTTCAAACTTGAAGGACTTGCTCATTCCATCAGTGCAACAATCGGGAACAATTTTGGGCTGTCTGCAAAGGAGAGTACCATCTGTATCCAGATAAGGAGCTGTGGAGTTTGAACTAAGTGCAAGACTATTCCCTTTAATTTAGGAAAAAACCAGATAGCTTATTGTCTGATCTTGTTACCTCTTAGACTTCTCTTCTCTTTAGGGATATTATTTCTCTCTCATCACACCCAATTTGGAACAAGTTACAACATGGAAACAAAGTAAGACTGACAGAGTGCTTTCTGTGGGGTGAGGGAAGCAAGTTTGGGGGGAATATGTAAAACTCAAACAATATCTTTAATAAAAATAAATTAAAAAAAAACAAAACAAATAAAAAACCCCTAACCCCATAGCTATTCAAGTTCTGCTAGATCCCTAATGAGAGCTATGACCTGCCTGTATCTAAGTACCAAACCTACCAGTGTCACTGCAGTCCCAAAGGCTGTCTGACTTGTAAAACTTCATGTGAGGTAAACCTTAGTGCCTTGACTTTTGTGGGGATCCAGTAGACAGATTTCCTACCCAAGATTTATTTTTTCTTCTTTTACTTTAGAAAAAAATTATGCAACTGTCTATTTTTATAGTGCTTCCTTAAAAGAACCATTTCTTTGTAATGACTTTGGATTATTTGAATGCTTATTTAATTATATTACTTGTAGTTTTGCACTTATCATAAGTATTGAGAATAGAAAGTATGCGTTTGCATCCCTAAAATACAGTATCCAAAATGTAGCCTTTTGTCTTTTTCACATTTAAATCAGATTGCTTTGTTTATTTTAAATCATTTGATATTATTTTCTTTTTAAATTTTGAATTTCAAATTCTTCCTAACCAAGTCTGTTTTTGTTGACGCACTGAAAAGGCAAGTAAATGATATCAGTTATACATGTTAAGTCATGAAGAACATATTTCCATTGTAGGAATATTGTAATAATAAATACAGAAAATTATATTTCAATTTGTAGAGTTCATCACTTCTCTCTTTGAAGGTGAATAACATTTTTTCATTATGAATTTTTAAAATTAATTAATTGTCTTGGACCATTGTACTTTTCAGAGTAGCCATGTCTTTCACAATTGATGATCATTACAACTTTGCTTTTACTATGTATCTGGTTCTTCTCACTTCACTTTACATCATTTCAAAAAGGCCTTGCAATGTTGTTTTTCTAGACTATTTACCTTGTCATTTCCTATAGCACACCATCCCATCCTAACACTTACAATACACATATGTATGTATTGTATACCAAAGTCATATGATATAACATTTTCAGCCATTCCCTAATTAATGAGCGCTTTCTCAATTTCTAATTTTTGCCACCAAAAAAGAGCTGCTATAACTATTTTTAACATATTTATTTAAAAGTATTTAAATAATATTGGGAGTACTGGAACCTGGCTATAATATTCCTGGGGGTTGTTTTGTTTGGATCTCTTTCCAGGGGAGATCAGTGTGTTCTCTCATTTTCTATTTTGCCCTCTGCTTCTAGAATATCAGGGCAATTTTCCTGTAGGATTTCCTTAAAAATAAGATCAAGGCTTTTTTCCTGATCATTATCTTTGCTGAATCTGTTTTCCAGATCAGTTGTTTTTTCAATGAGATGTTTCACATTTTTTTCTAATTGTTTTGGTGTTGAAGTATTGTGTCTTGACTTCTCATAAAGTCACTAGCTGCCTTTAGCCCCATTCTACATCATCTGAAGGATTTGTTTTCCTCAGAGAGCTTTCTTATCTCCCTTTCCATCTGGCCAATTCTGCTTTTTTAAAGCATTCTTCCTCTCAATAACTGTTTGAACTGTTTTATCCATTTGACCTATGCTGGTTTTTAACTTGTTATTTTCTTCAGCATTTTTGGATCTCCTTGACTAAGGTACTGAATACTTTTTCGTGTTTTTCTGGCATCTCTTTTCTTTTCCCAATTTTTCTTCTATCTCTGTCACTTGATTTTCAAAGTCTATTTCAAGCTCTGTCATAGCCTGATCCCAACTTCTGCTTTTTTATGGAGTCTTTAGATGCAGGAGCTTGTACTTCCTCATTTTCTGATTGAGTATTTTGAACATTCTTGGGATCATAGACAAATATTTTCTCAATGGTGTTCCTCTTTTCTCTCTGTTTACTCATTTCTCCAGCCTGTGCCTGGTTTGGGGGTGTTTTCTGAGCTTTTGAGTATTATTGGGATACCCACTTTGAGGGGTTTTTTTTCAGATACCCCACTGGGACTTTATTCCTCCAAGGTCTTATGCTCTATTACCTGTGCTTTGATATGTAGATGACCACAGGTGCTCCCCTCTGCCCTGGAGCTGTGAGAAGGAGTCCTGCCATCTTAGTATGGAAGGCGAAACTGTATCCTGGATCTGAGTGTGAGAAAACAGCAGAATACTGCCCCTGGGAAAGCAGAGAGACACCTGCAGTCTCCCTGACCCCATTACCATCTGTGGGCTATGTTCTGGAAGTGAAGGCTGGTTTCTCCCGATTCTTGCTGCAGCTTCTGCAGCTTGTGCTTCTCACTCCACACTCATTCTGGTATAGCAGAGTTCTCTCACGGCCCCTTCAAGTTGTTGCCAGTGATCCTTGGGCTGGGCCTGGGCTGGGCTGAACTGTGACCACATACTTTTCCAACCCCCAGTCCTGGTGAAACACACCTTTCCCATGAACTTCTAAGTTATGTTGGACTGGGAAAATGTATCACTCAGTCTTTCTCTGGTTTCTCCCCACTAAATTTTGGCTAGAATCATAATTTGTTGACTTTTGAAGTTTTGGGCGGGGAGGTATTTCTGGGAAATACTGCTTTCACTCCACCATCTTGGCTTCACCTTCCAAATTATATCTTTTAATTAGGTCTCTTTTTGCTTTGACTTTGTCTGAGATCATGACTGTTATCCCTGCCTTTGTTATTTCAACTGAAGTATAATAGATTGTGCTTCAGCCCTTTATTAAGTGTCTTTTGTACATAGCATATTATTGGATACTCCTTTCAAATTCGTTGTGCTATCTGCTTCCATTCTCTGGCGGAATTCATCCCATTCACATTCACAGTTATGGTAACTGTGTATTTCCCACCATCCTATTTTTCTTCTGTTTATCCTTCTCCTTATTTTATCCTGTCTCTCTTCAAAAGTTTGTTTTGCTTCTGTCCATTGCCTCCCTTAAGTGACTCTCACTTTTGTCAATTCCCCAAACCCATATTTCTTATCCTCTTCCTCTCTTATCTCCCTATTTTTATATTCATTTGGTGATACATAGATTTTCTTCTCTTTGAACCAATTCCAATGATAGTGAAGTTCAACATAGCTTGCCACTTATCTCCATTTTTGTATCTATCATAATAACTCTTCCTTGTGTGTCTCTTTTAAGTGAGAAAGTTTTCCCTATTTTGCCTCTCCCTTTCCACTTCTTTCAGTATATATCTGTCATCATTTCATTTTTATTTCTGAAAATTATCCCATAATAATTGACTTATATTTCTGCCCTCTATCTATGTAAGTTCTTTCTAATGATTAATGATAAAATTGCTTAGGAAGTATATGAATCAACTTTCCAAAAAAAAAGAAATGCTGACAGTTTACTCATTGAATTCCCTGATTACTCTTTCCTATTTATTTTTTTTATTAAAGCATAAAAACCATTAAAAGTCCTTGTGTACCTTCCTAGCAATGGCAGTAAGATCCAGAAGATCTGGGTTCTTGATAAAATTACACATCCCACCATACACCCAAGCCACCATTGTTTGCTCTGGAGACTTTAGGGTGAGGGGAACAATTGTATTCCTTTGAGAAATAAATTGCTTAATTGGTGATATTTTGACTTTTGTCATCCTTTCTTTGTACCTCCTCACCCACAATTCCTTTTCAAACCCCTACTAAAAGCCAAGTATCTGGCTTGATTTTGTCAAATCTCCCCATTGTATCAATAGTCATTGGATGGCATCCAAAGTCATGGAAGAGAAATATTTTCATGTTTTTTGGTGGTCTTTATCATAATTGAGAAGGTACAAAGGTACTTAATTGGAATTCCTAATGTACTTTCTGATAGCAAATCTTTTTTCCTTAGACTATGCAATAATTCAAGAAATATATCCTTAATGGATAAGCATAGAAGCAGCTTTATCAAATCCCACCTTCCATTGGAGGTCCAGTTTTCTAGCCAGGGCCCCATGCATCTGTGTAGTCTGCAAACTTAGAGTAATTTAACTAAATGTGTATATTAATGTAATTCTATTTTTCCTTTTTTTGAGACCAAATTCTGTGGAGCCTAATACCACATTAGTTTAATTCCTTTTTAAGGTAAAGTTCATGGAAGTCTACAATATCTACTGATAATCACTTGGAGAATACATAATACTGGGGAGTCCTGAGGTATAGTAGTTGAAGAATTATCTCCCTTTCCTCTTCAGGGTTAATTCCTGAGGGAAGACATAATCAGACTGACTTTGAAGAAGCAGGATGTCAATGTAAGTTGTGGTTACTTCTCTCAATAGATTATAAGCTGCTCAAAGTCACGGTCTATTTTATTTTTATATGTTCCTGGTGCCTGGTATATTAGGTACTTAACTAAATGTTTGTTGATTTATGAATTATGGATTAGTCATTGCTGGATTGTGATTAATGGCTACATATAGCCAGAGTAATTTCCTTTTAGCAGATTCAACCTTCATAACTCTTCATCTTTAATATTCCTCTTACCTTTTGCAATTTGCAGATTCAACAAAACATCAAAACTGAAAAAAACCTTGGTCTTCTGTCAATGTCAGTTCTTCAAGAAGTAGTTGAAAGGAGAACCTCCCCCTAGCAGAGCCATTAGGAATTTCTATGTCTCACTGGGGGAATAATTACTGCCACATCTTCTAATTTCTTTTGCATAATATACACAGGGTATAAATGTGCTAGTCCCAAGTTTAAGACTACTACTCCAATATTTCTTCCTGCCTTTTACCCCCCACATATAAGTACACATACATGATGATGAAATATTCCCTCCAATCTTTTGAATAATTTCTATGGAGCAACCCAGTATATGTGAGGCTTTGGGGAAAAGTGTTTATGAAAGAAGGTGACATTTTCTTTCCCTTCACCTCCAGGTGGAATAAAATCAGAAACCTTTCTATAAACACAAATTGAGAGATTCTTGTCATCTGGAAAGAGACAGGATAAAATTTGGACTTTTTCCCTGAACCAGGATAGAAGGAGTTTCCCTCCTTGAAGGCCTTGACAGCTTTCATTGGCATCAGAGAAAGGCTAGAAATGGATATTGCTTACCAAGATGCCTCTTTGTATGTGTGTGTGTTTGTGTGTTTGTGTGTGTGTGTGTGTGTGCTAGACCTCAGATAAGGCTTTCACTTTCTGCTGTATTAGTCAGCTTTTCTGCCATCTTTGAATTAGGGAAAGCATATCATTCTCTTTTGCTGATGTCAGGTAGAGAAGATCTTTGAACTATGTTGAACATTTTTTTTCATGGATTACTCCATATCTATTAATATTATTTTCTATATTTTTCAGTGTTTATATGTATGTAAAGAGGATGATAGCGGGGAGACAAATGAGTGGATCACAGAGAGTGAATTCACAAACTAGTTTGTTTATTGTTCCATAGGAATTGAATCCTTCAATGTAAAGATTGGTGGAATTGAAATAGAAGAAATTAGGTTTTAAAACTGACCATCAACAACTATATAACCTTGGGCAAATCACTTACATCTCCAGGACTCATTTTTTCTCATCTTTAAAAGGATTGAGTTGGCCTATATTAATTTTAAGATGCTTTTTATTTCTAATCTATGATTCTATGATGCTCTCAATTTCTAATAGTTTTCAAATTAAGGCCTACTATGAATAAAAAAAAATTCCAAGAAATGAAAGAAAAAGTTCCCATATGCTAATGCTTTAGGAGAACAGAACAACCTGTCTTTATATAAGAAAAAGAAATCTTTACAGAGATAGAAAACATGTTATTTCTTGGAAAAAAAACAAGAATTCTTCCCATGCGAATAGTCTTATCAGATTTAATTTAATAAATTACCAACTTTTGGAGGAAGAATTTAATGAGTTTGGTGAGATGATTTTTCTAAGTAGTTAAACAATCACACAATTATTATCAAGGAAGAAAATTAATAATAAAAAGCGTAACACAGCATGTACTTGCACTATGTCTGATTTTTACTATTAAATAGTTCAGCAGAGCATTTATTTTTCTGGAATATAATTTCTTTGAGAAAAGATATTTCTTAGTATTCTCCAGAAGCCTAATATAGTAACCTGAACATAAAAAATGTGCAACAAATATTTGTTGAACAGAATGACTGACAGAACTGTTCCTGTCCCCATATTTCTAATCATAAAATCGGCAAGTATTTATTGATTGTTTTACAGTTATTAATTACTATAATAGTGTCTAGAAATCCATACAAAGCAAACCATATCTTTGATACCACTATTTTACTAATGTTAATGTATGTATGCTTGTCATGGATCACAAATATCTCCAATTAATTTGAAATAAACATGGTGAGTGTGATTAGGCTGAAACATATAACAAATCTATAACAAATGAAGGGATTAAAAGATGCTATTGGGGAAATGTATGACTGAAAAAATCTTCATCATTTTTGTGGCAAGGATAAGGAATAAGAGATCCAACAGTTTTAACTGAACATCCTTGCCACATCAAAACTGGGCTTACCTATGGCAAATAGACAAAAGTCATACAGGAGTAACAGGTATGTGAATATAGGAAATGGATAGCTTGTGAATGAATTAATTATAATCAAGTGGAAGGTTTTTGTTGTTTTATTTTGTTCTTTGATTGAAACAAGTATCTTTAGCCCCTCCAAAAGATGTAAATTTCCATCTTTTCTTCCAAAATGCAATGAGTTCTATTTGCTAAACTAGTATTTGAGACACAGAAGACTCTTTAGAGAAAAATATGATTGTCTCTGGTTGCATAGCATTTCTCCAAGTGCAAACTAAAACTAATGGATAAACTTCTAATGGATGATTTATTTATACTGTTTGTTACATGACTAGAACATTTGGGGCGGGGAGAGTTTCAAGCTTTAATCACCCCTTGAATAGACTATATCAATTTCCTTCTCTTTGGTCTCCTTGCCCTTAGTTTCTCCTCTCTCTCAAGCAACCTTTAAGCCTTCATCACCCCTTACCTAGGTTTACACTTGAAACTTCTCTCCATACAGATATACTCATTTATCCAATGATACTGATTTCTTTGTTATTTCTCAAATAATCTTTTCTCCCAAACTGAAGCATATTCCTTGCTGTGCTCCTTATAAGGAATATTCTCATTTCCATATCTTGACTTCCCTGGCTTCTGTCAAGTCTCAAACAAAATCTCATCTTCTAAAGGAAATCTTTTCTTGTCTTTATCAGTTCTATGACCTTTCTTCTGCTGATTATTTTCAACTTATCTTGTATATTGTTTGTTTATAGATTGTTGTTTTCATGTTGTTTCCTCAATTAGATTATGAGTTTCATAACATCATGCACTGTCTTTTACTTTTCTTCAAATTCCCAGTGCTTAAAACAGTGCTTGGTACCTAGACAGTACTTAATCAATGTTTATTAATTGACTGACTACTGCAATATCTTAATTTAGTCTCCTTTTTTCCATTCTCTCTCCTTTCTACACCAATGGTAAAATTATATAGCAAGTTTTAACTCCCAGGCTATTGGAAATCAAGATACCTCCTAAGAATACCATATCTTTTATCCATGTGCCCTTTCTTGGCAACAGCTTTTCTTAGTCTGACTTGTGGGCAGGATTATCTATCTCAATGCAATCTGATATTATAGCTCCAAGAAAATAATCCTCAGGATTTTTGCCCTTCTGAGTAAAATCCAATAAAAATTTGCACTAAGTAGGCATCAGAATTGATATAGGGCTTGTAGACATCTAAGATGGACAAAATAAGTAGTTGAGAATTTTCATTGGAAGACCTGAAGTCTCTGAGGAAGAGAAATGCTAAAAGCATTCAGTTGAAATGCTTACAAAAGCTCTAGTAGGTCTACAAGCTTGATCTAACTGTTAAAGTGGAATTTTCTAAGTCTGACATACTCACTCATTACAAAGGTATATTGCCATCTAAATTTGGAGTGTTAGTAGTTAACCAATGGAGCTGTAAAGAAAAATGAAAGTGAGGACAATCCTAGAATAGCCTGCATTGGCTAAAGGATTACAGGCTTCATTTGATCTAAGTTTTACTTAAAGAATCCTAGAGCAGCAAAAAAAGCCACCAAGTTTTACAGAGTTGCTAGACCAATCCTACTGAAGTACTGAAGCAATACAAAGAGTGCACACCAAATAAGCCATCTTGGAAAAAACTCAAGTCCAACCCATTCAGAAACACATCTTTTATGTGGGACACAAAACAAGAGAGCTACATGGAAAGTGGATATTCAATGTCAGGAATTCTTACAAAATCTATTGAGAAATAAAATTTTAGGCAAAGTCAGTATTCTTGGAAAACCTTTAGGAATAAGGAAATGGAAATCAAGGTTACCTGATATACAAATGCCAGCATCAGGAAACAACTTTAAATAAGAGAATTATTATATGTTAAACTGTGGAATGGGTGGCCAAATACTTATAAAGAGAATGCAACTTTGGTCCTATCAAAATTCTTTTAAGTGCTTCAGAGGAAAATAAGTTAATTTAGCCTCAATTATCTGCTAAGGTTTCTGGGAGTATATAGTATTTTTTCCTTCAGGGGAAAACTATTTAATGAAGTTCTATTTTTTTAATCTGGTAAAACACAGAACACAAATAGCATCTGGCTTTTAGAGCAAGTTCTTCTCTTTGCCCCAAAGACTCCAACTTAGTCAATGGAATCCAAATGATTCATCCACAAGGTCAGAAAGTTGAGTGGCTCAAATTAAAGAGAAATCCCATATTCTTTTGGCTCACTCAATATACCCACTAAACCCTCCAATATTTTCTGGGGATGTGTTGCATGCAGACCTGCATGAGATTTTGCCAATACCACCAGGGTCTTGAGAAAGAATCCAGAACTTTAGCCAAAACTAGGTAGAACAGCTCTGAGAAGGGTAAGTGGGACCTGGGAGTGGTTTTTGAGACGTTTATTTTATTTAAAACACTCCCTTGCTAAGAGCAGAGGCTAGTGATAAGAACTTTTTATTTCATGAAAAGGTATGACTGAGAACTTGCCTTTTGCGGAGACATGTCTTTCCATGCATGACCTTTACCAATGGCAATCACATTTGAGGCAACAGTGAAAAATTGAAGAGCATGATTTTCTGAGTTATCTAAAAGAAACCTAGCAGTGTTTGCATAATTCAGCTTCACTGAGCCAAGTAGCCTGAAGTGAGTAAAGGAATAAAAAGCAAGTTATGCTGCTGCCTATCAAATATGTAAACAAGGGCCAGACTCTTCATATGCCAGTTTGAATTGCAGCCTGCAATGGAATGGTCAAAATAAGAATTAAGGTTTCCCCTATTTTTTGCCCACTCCTTTTATTTTTTATTATATGATACAATCACTATTACATGGCCAGGAAATAGCTTGGTTTAAAGTAGTAATTTTTAACTTAGGATCTTTAGAATTTCCAATGTTTGAATGCATAAATTTTAGATGTTCTCTTTACTTGAATAAGAAAAAATATATCTTTATTTCCATTGACCTCTGAGAGAATTTTAGAATTTCTTTCAATTATGTATGTAGGCAATAAACATTCTGTTGAGCCCGTTGGCTTCACTAAAGTGCAAAAGGGGTCTCTCTTGAGAAAAAAAGGAAAGATGGAAGGAAGGAAAGATTAAGAATTTGCAGCAAAAAGGGATTATTGAAAATAGATACATACCAGTTGTAGCAATTATATGCAATACAATATGAATTATTAAATAATAATTGTTAAATCATTTGCTTAATGTGACCATTTTCCAGTGCACCCAGTTACATTCAGACCTTGCTCTTCTTTCTTTTTGTCATTATTTTTAAAATATGAAGAAGATATGAAATTCAGTCCTGAAACATTATGTCAAACATCAGATAAGATCATACGAGATAATTATATGCGTGGTGAATTCCCTCAGGGCTCATTCTCCCATTTCACCACTCACTCTTGCATGTTGGATCCCAGAAAGTTATTCTCTCTTTCACTTGGTAGGGAAAGCCCTACAGGGTTGTAATACTTTAAAACTATGACTCTTGAAACAAAGTCCAGTGTTTTCCCTTTTGAAACTGATTAGCCAGTGGACAACAGTTAGCTTTTACAAGTGGATATTTACTAAAAAGTTAAAAAGAGGAAGATACAGCAATAGTTAGAGACTGGGTTCAAGGGGTTAATATAAAACATTTCCCGGGAACCTAAAAGTATACTCTCCTTCTGCCACAAAAACAAGATCTCAAAGAAGAGAACACTCAAACTTGAAGCACTAATACTTGGCTAGTCTTAGAATTCCTTTTCTTTCAAGGAATCTTCCATTAAATTCACTTCTGACTGTGATATAACTAATAGACAACTTATATTCCTTGTTCAGTCAGGTTGTCTTTTAGCAAGATTCAATGTCTCAACTGCTGCATTCATCTATTGCCAGGTTTAATCAAAGAGTCTACTTCTATCCAGATCCAATAATTGATATAGCTATTGATTAAGCAATTGATCTTCTGATTTTTTTGAAGCAAACAAGGCTATAATCTTGTCCATTCTATCTATGAGTACACATTTGCCTAATTTGTGAAAGAATGAAACACAAAAGAAATAGACCTTATGCACAGAGACTCTTGGAGACCTAGTGGGGTGAGAAGGCAACCATAACTGATAACCCTTGCCCACTTTTGGATTACTGAAAGTTCTACATTCAAAAGCTTCTAAAAAAGAAAGAAATATAAAAAGGTTGAAGGTGAACACTATTATTGCATTTTCATCTGAACTATTTTCAGCTCCATCATAAATCATTATGGCTCTGAGGTCAAATGGAAAACTCATCACCAGGTAGCACTTCTTACCCCCCAATTAACCTCTGGTCAATTTGATTTTTAAAAAGAAGAAAACCAAATTGCTAGTATCACAAATGAAAAAAGTGAACTCATCCCCAA